>NW_022145604.1:22909054-23509054 GCF_000002235.5 Strongylocentrotus purpuratus
AAAAGGGTAATTATCAGAGGTGAAAATGGGGCACTTCTTAGACCTACAGAAAGAGGCACTCACCAGGAATGAAAAAAGGCACTTATGAGAATGGGAATTCTCACGTGATTTGGAATACTTGATAACCCTATAGTCTAAGTTTCATTGACTAAAAACTTAAACTTTGAAAATTATATCAAAAATCAAAAACTTAACCTTAGGTTAAGTTTTGATGTTGATGCCGTCACCGCCGCCGTCACCGGAAAGCAGCGCCTATGTCTCCCTTTTTGCTGTAGGCGAGACAAAAAAGGGAGGTGCAGATCAGATTTTAATAGGGGCATTTATTGGAGGTGAAAGGGGGCTATTCTGAGAACGGGAAGTGGCTCTTATTAAAAAGAAAAAGAGGCACATGTTAAAGTAAACAAGGCACTTATGAGAGATGAAAAGGGGTAATTATGATAAGGGTAAGGGTACTTATGATCAGAAAAAAGAGCATTTATTAGGAAGGAAAGGGGGCGTGTCAAATAAAAGTGGCAGTTATTAGAGACAAAATGGGACACTCATCAGAGATGAAAAGAGCAATTATCAGGAGATGGAGGGGGCACTTATCAAAAGTGAAAAGAGGCATTTCTCGTAGTTGAAAGGGGCACTTACTAGAGATTAAAAAGGGCAGTTATGAGAATGGAAAATGAACACTTATTGCATAGAATAATGGGAACTTGTCGAAGGGATAAGGGGCACTTATCAGAGGTGAAATGGGGAAGGGGCAATTTTACAAATTAATAGGGGAACTTATCAAAGTAATATGGCACTTTACCTATGTGAAAAGGCCATAAAAGGGGCATACTGGGGGTACTTGAAAAAGTGGGGGGGGGGGGGCACTGACCCCTCCCCCCTGGCTAACAAAATATCTCCGCCACTGGTTATGAAGTTTATAATACCGAGGTTTTGATACCCAGTCGCAGCTCCAGCAGTTCATTGAAGAGGCTAAGTAGAACTTCATAGTCCATACTGTACATGTCTGTTGAATGAAAAGAGAAGAGAATGAAAGTAAAACATTGATACCTACATCATAATGTATCTCTGTTGTAACATAAAAATGTCTTGCATGTACATTGTAGGCCTAGGCCTCAAATTTTTTCATGTGGAATCATACATAGCCATCCCATTAATACATACTTCTCAAACCAGCCCTTCGCATCCCCTCCAGCTTGGCCTTGACCTCACTCATTTCAAAATGTTGTTTTACTTGAAAAAAAATAAACAGATCAAGTTAGATCAAAAGTAAATATGTTTACCTTCTCTTGTGGTGGTCTGTTTTCTCCAGGACATTCTTGTTTCCAGCACATACTCCAAGAAAGCAAGCATTTGGTACTGCATGCATTAACTGCGACAAGTGTCTCTGACATTTCCTGTAAAATAGAGAGGGGGGGGGGATTTAATTCTTAGAATAAAAGGAAATGAGCATGATCATTTAAACATTGATGAGCATTTGCAGAATTAACTGTTCTATTTTAATTTGGATTTTCTTTACCAAAAAAGCCCTCTTCATTATCTAACATTGAAATTTATATTCAATTTCTGATCCAGATCTAGTTGATCTACAGTCTCTAGATGATCTAGATGCATGTCTCGTAACTGTTCATTCTATCAAATTGAAAAACCGCAAAAAGGTATGGACCTAGATCTATATATGCCAAAAGGCCCTTGCCTCCCCCTAGCAAACCTAAAACAGAGAGTAGGAAGGAAAGGAAAGGGAAATAGGAGAGAAAAGGAAAGAAAAAAAGAGAAAGAAAAAAGAGAAAGAAGAAAGGTAGGGAGAGATCAGTTACGTGTAGATCGGGGGGGGGGGGGGGGGGGGGGGGGGGGGGGGGGGAGGGGCACTGGCGTACTGATGGGAAGGGGACTTGGGGGGGGGGGGTTGACAGATGCCCCCCAAATATAATTCAAACATGGTTATTTCTAATTCGATAACCGGTGATTACCGGTGATTTACAAATGTTGCCTGAAATGACATAATTTTTCCTCATGTTTAATAAATTAACTTTTTAATGCATTTGTGGGACAATGGCAATTCATAAGAAAGAAAGAATAGTGACGCAATTAGTGTCCTGCAGTGTCACAAATAAGGTATGCTAATATGCTCATCTGACCGCAATTAAATGCCTATACCTGAGCTTCTGGGGGTTCCACCCCTTGATCGACCCCCGCACGTTCTTTGCCCTTAGACACCACGCCATTTCACAACGCTCTACTTGATCTAAATAACCTCCCCCCCCCCCCTCACCTACTTAGAGAAACGTTTAGCGGAACCTGCATGTAAGAGTGGGGTGGTGCAGATTTTTTTTTTCAAATTTGGGCCCCCCCTAGAAATCTGGATCCACGCCTGTTCACAGGTAGTCCAATTATTTACTGGTCTGTAGGCCTAGGCCTCAAATTTTCTACTCTCGTACTCGTCTTAACTATCTCGGTATCTGGTCTAAATTTTGGCGCTTGTTCATGTCAACTGTGACCATGCTTTTTAGTGTTAGCTATTAACTTTCTTCTGACCCAACTATGAAAGTAGTTTTTTTCAACAGTTGGACCTAAAAGTAACAAAAAGCTTGTATCATTGATGCAGCTAGCGCTAGTGAAGTGATCTGCCCACTCGTATCTAATGTTCAGAGAGGGTCTCGCCCGAAAGTTTGGGCCAAGGATCAAGGAGTGACGATGGCAATCGAGCTGAAATATTTCTCACGACGATAAATAACGAATCAAAGTTCGAGTGTAGATTACTCCTAAATTCATCAGATATAACCATTTTAAACCACTTCATAATGTACAGACCAAATAAGCAGATTCATACCTACAGCAGATATGTTTATAAATATGATTCAATTTACGAGATTTGAACGTAATTACAGCTGTACTCACCATCAAACTTTCAAAGAAAACTTCGAGCTCTCACTCTGTGTGGGTGACGTCATACATTAAATGGTACCACATTAAATATGCATGCAGCGAAAGTCTTGTCTTCAGATCATCACAGATAGAAAAATTTCTTATTAAAATAATGAGGATGATTACAGTTATCAATCATTATAACCAAATCTGCATACAAATAAGAAGGAGAATGGTGATACAGAGACTTATTTACCGCACGTAGGATTTCTGATAAGAATGCACAAAGAACCACAAAATGGAAAGGTGCCTGGAATAGAGGATAATAATATCAGTCAAGCCTCATGAATATTCATATTATGGGCGTTACCAACCATTGACATTTGCATACACAATCGTTATTTAATATATAATGGAAATGCGCTTTTCATTATATATTATATAATGGAAATGCGCTGTTCATATATATTATATAATGGAAATACGCCTCTCATTATATATTATATAATTGAAATGCGCTGTTCATTATATATTATATAATGGAATGTGATTTTCATTATATATTATATAATGGAAATGTGCGTTTCATTATATATTATATAATGGAAATACGCTTTTAATTATATATTATATAATGGAAATGGCTTTTCATTATATATTATATAATGGAAATGTGCTTTTCATTATATATTATATAATGGAAATACGCTTTTCATTATATATTATATAATGGAAATGTGCTTTTAATATATATATAATTGAAATGCGCTTTTCATTATATGTTATATAATGGAAATGCGCTGTTCATTATATATTATATAATGGAAATGTGCATTTCATTATTATTATATAATGGAAAAATACGCTTTTCATTATATATTATATAATGGAAATGGCTTTCATTATATATTATATAATGGAAATGTGGCTTTTCATTATATATTATATAATTGAAATACGCTTTTTTTATATAAAATAATGAAAGTGTGAATTGTAATTATTTATAAATAATGGCAATTATATATAAATAATGAAACGTTCTTTGTCATTATTTATAAATAATAAAAATGTGTTAAGAATTATATACAAATAAAAATGTACATTTTCTTGCATTATATGTAAATAATGGTTATTATTTGTTAAATAATGATTATATAACATATAATTTGTCTATATAATTGTTTTACAAACGGCGCCTCATAATCTCGCGAGTAATCTCTCAATTTCTAACTTCCTGCATTCCTCATCTCCCAGTCTCCCTTGCTTTAACATTCCTCGTTACTTCCTTCCAATTGAACTACAACTTAATTGATGTTATACACTGTATCTATTCTTCAACTATTGTCAAATTCCAATCTTACAGGAAGAGAAGTGAAGTTCTGGCCAGCAGACGTAAGCTTGCCGGTGTGGTAGGCGATTTGTTCCGGGTTCCGCGGAACAAATCGGCGCGCCGATTTGTTCCTCGGGAACGAATCTACTGATCGACTCGTTCGCAGATACGTTCGAAAGCCGCCGTTCTTATCCGACATTGGCCGAACGTTTCTGCTATATAATCGCGTATATTTTTATTACTTGTGTCGAATAAACATGGTAAAAATAAATTTAGCTTTATCTTGATACTTTTGTATTTATTGTTGGAATGAAAACCAATATTATTTTTTTGGAAATATTACTTAATAAGAAGGTTTAGAACCTCGTACGGAATTACCCGCGCGCGGTACGAAAAATAAATAAATAAATAACCTACTGACTAGTATATGCGCATAGAGTACATGTATATCATATGCATGCACGCACGTGCATACTCGGCACGGGGGGGGGGGGGGGGGGCAGGCGATAGTTTTCTGATATTAGGCCTACATGTACGTGAAAATGTACGTGAAATTAGTGGTTTCCAAAAAAGGGGGCGCAACAGATCTGCCACTGTATGTAGCGGAATGGGGGGGGGGGGGGTATAGACACACTATGCTATGGCTCTGTTTAACACTAACTTTTGTCGGCTATAGTACCAAGGGTTGAAAATTCAACAAAATATGTCGGGTTTTTCTTTTATTTCTTTTTTTTTTATTCTGCCGGACACGTCTTTTACTTGAGGAATTTTCTTTCTCTTCTTTTCTTCTTTTTTTATTTTTTTATTGGTCCTTCTTAATTATCAGCTCGACCACTCATTTCTTTTTGTGTTGGACCCCGGCCCCCCCCCCCCCCCCCCCCCCCCCCCCCCACCCCACCCGCATCTCTTTCATTTAAACTACATGTACATCATTCATGCAGCCCACATGCATAATTAGATTCTGTGATGATCAGCCCGGTAATAGGTGGTTGACGTAACACGATATCATATAAAGCAGCATTCAAACCAAATTAGAAGGCCTGATTAGGAAAACACCCCGACATCTGCTTTTACAGGCAAACTAAGCCTATGGCAACAACTGCCCTTTTTGCTAGACCCGACCCAGTCCCCGTCGCTTTGCGACGGCGCTGTCTATAGTTAATGTTTGTGGTCAATCATTGGCCGCAATTATCAACATAATTTGAACAACGGAATCTGCATTTCTATACAAAGTTCTCAAATTGGCAATCGTTGGTGTAGCTAATTTGGAGAAGTTGATTGGTTGCAAAGGCCGACCAGAATAGTTCATTTTGCTTTAGGGTTGTACCATGGCGTGTATTCAATAATACGTGAGCACGCACGCTCTCGATGAGATTCGGAACGGATCGCCTGGCGGAACCGATCGCCTGTGACTAGCGGAACGAATCTACGAATCCGGAACAAATCGGCGGGTACATATCCAGGCGATCGGTTCCGAGGAACCGATCGCCTGCACGGAACAAATCGCCTATGACACCGGCACACGAAAGTCGATTCAAGAGGACTTGACCAAAGAAAACGCGAGGCTGCTGAAGGCGACCCGAGACAGTAAAGAGGTCAAGGCTGCGTGGACGAGGGATGGCGAGTTATTGCCCTTGTCCCTGCCACAAACGGCAAAGAACTAAAAAGGACAATCAACTCTCTCGAAGACTTGAACAATTAACAGTGAACTTACTAGTTACTACATTGTCTTGCCATGGTCAGATAACCATGTCTGGTTTTAAGTGTGCTATTTATGTACGGATCGTACTTTGTTGACATGCTTTGTTTTTTGTATCTTGTATCTTATATACTTTTTTTTCTTTTCATTATGCTTGATGTTACAATTTTCCTTGTTTTCATTGCCCTTCTCTTCATTCCCCATTTCCGAGTCTATCGCAGTTTCCTTTTCCCGTTTCCCCTTTTCTCAGTACCCTACATGAATTGCTGAATATGAGTTTATTTCACCTTATGCAGTTTTTTTTGGTCACGTTTTCTCCTTTCTTGCATGTTTTTCTGTACTGCCAGCCACCTACTATACAGTACTTTCATGTAATGTTGCACATTCAGTATCAATATGGCTCAAATGGATGATGAAATTTGTAGATTTTATGAAGACAATATGATCAATTTATGTGACGGTTATGATATCCCTAATGTTAATTGTAATTATCATACAGAAGATCAATTTTTTGAAACAGCATCTAAATGCGAACAGTGGCTTAACTTTTCTTCATATAAACATGCGTAGTGTTTGTAAGAATTTTGACAAAATGTTAAGATTCATTGATAATATCAATCTAGGACGTGTAATACTTGGTGTCACTGAGACATGGTTTACGAGTGAAGCCGATAGGATCCTTTTTTCTATTTCTGGTTTTAATCTTGTTAACAACAATAGACAAAGTAGACGTGGAGGAGGTGTTGCTTTGTATATTCCTTCCCAGGTAGAATACCAGATACATCACGATCTTGATATAATGTCAGATCATATAGAAACTATCTTTGTTGAGATTGATAACCCTGGTCAAAAGAATCATTTTATAGGAGTTGTATATAGGCCCCCAAATGGTAACTTTAATGATTTTGTAAATGAAATTCAATCAATTTTAGACAATCCACTTTTAGTTGGAAAGTCACTCTATCTTATGGGAGACTTTAATTTGAATTTATTACTTTGTAATAACGATAATCGAATTGATGTTTTTCTAAACACGTTAATGTCTTTCTCATTATGCCCCTAATCACTAAGCCAACAAGAATAACAGAAGTTTCCAGTACTTTAATTGACAATATTTTTTGTAATGTACAACCATATCCACCCTCTGGAATTATAGTATCTGACATGTCTGATCATTTTCCTGTATACTGTATGTTGTCTTCGGTGAAATTGAATTGTGAGCCTAGAGGTTGCACGTCTGTCCGTAAAGGAACTCCTGAAAATATTGCCAAATTGAGAGAGGCATTAATTGCAACTGATTGGAATGATGTTCTTTCAGACCAAAATGTTGAAAGTGCTTTTGATAGTTTCTTTAATAAATTCATGTTGTTGTATGGTGAGAATGTTCCTCTGGTTGAATATAAAAAGAAGAATTATAATAAAGTTCCTCGTATGCCATGGATAACTAAATCAATATTAAGGTCAATTACTAAGAAAAATAAGTTGTATTATCAATATAAAAGGAGAAGCTCTGTTTTTTGTGGAGGAAGTATTCTAATTATAGAAATACTCTTACTTCTTTAGCCACAAAACCTTGTTCAGATATGAGGTGGTATCCCAAGGCGGTTTTGTTCTAAAAAGAATCATGATGACGTAAATGTAGGCTTAATATGCTTCGTATTTCTATATCTTAAGACTGAATTTAAAAAACGATCTTTTTCTTTCGTCGCTCCAAGCATCTATAACAATCTACCGACTCATATTCGCACGGCAACTTCACTCCAAATGTTCAAAAAACAAATTAAATCACTCCCTCCACTTTAATGCATGCACTGGTACCTAATGTTATATTATGACTTATTACAGTTAGTTTTGTTTGTTTTGTTTGTTTGTAGTTGTGTAGTCTGTAGTAGTTTTATTCTTACCTTTTACCCTTTTGATTTTATGTCTGTTATTTATTTATGGCATGTGTATTTTTTTTTGGTATTTGTATTTTGTATTGTATCAATAATATCTTAATGTTTAATAGTTCAGGCCTTATGTTAATTTTGATCTAGTTTTTAAGTTGTTTTAGCTCTCTTATGGTATCTTGTTTATATAATGCCTTTGTTTTTTTACAATGTATTCTATTTTTTGTAAATCTTTGTACAGGGCTCTTTTGTAAAGCAGGCCTCTGGCACTGAAAATACTACCCTGTTTTTAAATAAAACTGAATAAATAAATAAATAAATAAATAAATATATCTTGTCACACAGAGCTTTGTAAATGCTCATAGGACATTTGTTGCACGCACTTGTCATTTATTTAAACGTTATTAAAAAAAACACGAAGGTTATGTTACCCAGCTTATAAAATATAGATACCAGTACGTTCCAGTACGTGACAATACGTTGGAAGAAATTGTGTTACGTGGTGTTACGTGTCGTTATGTGATTATCGTTGTTACATGTGATACATTGCGTTACATGGCTTTACGTGACGTTACGTGGCGATATCTGGTTTTACGTGGTGTTATGTGGCGATACGTCATAATGGCTTACGTGGCATTATTATTAAGCACAATTCGTCCTTGTTTTCACGAAGTGACGGTAGTGAGGAAAATCGTAACGCAAAGTGAATGCAATTTTTTTTCACTACCGTCACTTCGTGAAAACAGCGACGAATTATTAGCCATTTTTAATGACCATTGCAAAATTATTTCATTTTATATATTCAATGCAAATATCCCTTTCAGTGGTGCGACTTGCCGGAGGTAGCTCCGCCAATGAAGGTCGAGTTGAGGTCTTTGCCAACGGAGAATGGGGAACGGTATGCGACGATATGTGGGGGCAGGAAGACGGCAATGTAGTGTGCAGACAGTTGGGCTTCCCCGGAGCTTCTAGCATCAAGATAGAGGCCTATTTCGGCGAAGGCACAGTCCCTATCCTTCTGGACGGAGTGAATTGTGTAGGCAACGAAGCTTCAATCTTGGACTGCCCGCAGAACGATATCGGGTATCACAATTGCGGTCACCATGAGGATGCTGGAGTGATATGTAACGAAGGTATGTCGTCCAAATCTCCAAACAAAATCAGACTTTTGCTCCTGCTCCGATAATTATTCTTCTGTGCTTGGTTTTGTAATCAGGGCAGTAGCGATTCTAATGGGGGGGGGGGGGGGGGCTCAAATCCCCTGCATTTAAATAAATAGATTAACAAAATACACATCTTCAAGCACTCGACCTCCCCCCCCCCCCCCAAAAAAAAAAAAAAAAAAAAAAAAAAAAAAAAATCGATTATAATGAATTTAATCAAAGGACGTGAAGACGATCCATATAATAGCCCAAAGGCCCCCAAGGCCTCACCCCGTCCAAAAAATAAACAAAATGAAACGTTCTAGAACCGCGACCAGCTACATATAGGATTACACTAGGGTGTTCGATAGGGTTTTATGGATGCATTTAGACTGATAGGGTTAACTTTTTTTGTGTTTGGTCCTGATACGAAGTTAGAAATTTGGTTAGTGCTGGATATGGAACACGGACGATGGGAGTAGTGCGGTATATATATATATATATATACACATTGCATATATTCTTTTTTAACACATTTTCCCATGGTAGTCATCACCACTCAGGGTATCGTACAGCAAACTCAATTTAGTTTTTACTAGTAGTAACATGTGCTAAGGGATGGAGCTTTATACATAGGTACACATGTCACGGTCTAGAGGATATCTCACCGAATCGTGGATCGCATGGTTCGCGGTTATAGTCCTGTCGCGGCGCTCATATCTTTGGCCTGACATTAAAGGTAATACAAAGTTTTGGTATGGGGTCATGAATTTGGTTCAAATGTACATATTGTAGGCATTATGCGATCCTACTATATTCAGTGATCGTTGTCGCGGTTAAAATCGAGTCTAAAGTTATGAAATTACGAATATTAAACTATTTATGTTGTATAGCTCCTAGCTCTCAAGGTCAAGATATTAATTAAACCCTGAAACAATGTATCTTGATTAAAATCGACCGATTAGCTATTCCCGTTTGGTAATTATATATCACAACTACATATTCTGAAATTGTCAGGGTCGCAGCTACCACTGTACGGCCGTAGGCACTATTTGAAATTTATCACAATTTACCGGGAGCACCGGTAAATTTTCATATTCAATTTTTCTCGAAGCAGAAGTGTTTAAGGGGCTAATATTTTTGGTGATTATAATACATCCACAGGGGCATCCAATTATATACAAATTGTAAAGAATCACTATCCACCCAATTTTCAAAATTTCCCAAAACTTTGTATTACCTTTAATCTAAATGTACCACCTTTCACCCAGGAGTAGCGAACGGGTACCTTGTGGGGAATTATTTCCTGAATGCTTTGAACGTCTTGGGGCAGTTGGTACACAGCTTGGGTGATTTTTAATACCCGACAACCCGACCCGAAGCGAATACTAGTCGGAACGAAATAGGCCGCAATGCACGAACTGATTTTTTGACCAAATTGGTCGCCCCTCCTGAACAAATAAATGCATAGATAAATGTACTCAATCAAAAATGAATCGCCGTTGTAGCTATCTATTATTAAACAAATAAAAATACAGCCACTATATTTCTATCTGATAACTGCCTTTCATGAAAACAAAAGTATTAATAATTATAAAGCATATAACAACTAACACATTTGACAATTATGTTATCGGATGAATATTCGAAGTACTTTCGTTTTTTTTTTCGTTTTTTTTTCATAGTGTAAAAAAACAAAAACAACAACATCCTTTCAAATCAAATAACAGAAAATTAAAGCGGAAAAGCTGAAATTCTTTTTTTGTTTGTTATTACTGAAAAGAACAGTCTCTGGATTTTTTTAGGTGGTCTGTCATAGATTTCGTCAGAATTTTCTTTCTTATATATTTTTTTTATTTTCCCGCACTTTTTGTGTAGAGGATAACTCAAGATCCGTACTGTCAATTTCTTTCGATTTTAGCACAGTCATAGGTCGTTGCAGGCGCAATCTTTCACACAAAACTTCGGTAAACCGTTAAGGCCAAATGGGTTCAAGTTCAAGCTCATTCATTTTCCACATAATTCTATTAATTGTTTCTGGAATACAAACATAACTCCTTTTAATAAAGCAAACAAGTCAACGAAATTGTAATGAAGAAAAAAGTTTTATGAAGCATAGTTTAACTAACACATTTGACAATTATGTTATCGGATGAATATTCGAAATACTTTCCTTTTTTGAGTGTGCAACTTTTCAGTAATATGTTGTTCAATTCAATAAAAACAAAAACGATGATAATTTCTATGCAATTCTAGCAGTATTCTAATCGTCATCAGAGCTGAGATTGACTGGTTAGACAATATTAAATATATGTACGAGTACAATTACTGATATAGAGTATGTAGAATTTAATGATAAAAAAAGAATGAGGTTGAAAACAAAATGATTATCCAAATAATATTGACGGAAAGTAGTTCTCGTTCAAACGCCGGCGTTATGCATATTCAATGAAAGAATAATAAGAAAATAAAGATGAAAATAATAGTCGCTATAATTTTCCAATTCCGGGACAAAACAAAAAATATGTACCCCCCCCCCCCTCGCTTATTCAGCGGCCGGCTGAGTCGCTGCAAAATAAATATTAACCCCCCCCCCCCCCCCGTTGAAAAAATCCTGCGTACGCTACTGGGTCGTTGTCATGAGACGTGACAGTACAGACTTGCAAATGACTGTTTAGACTGGGCCAGTCTAACACTATTAAATGGGAGTTGGTTGCAAGCGCGTACGCAGGGGGGGGGGGGGGGGGGTTCGGGGGGTTAACCCCCCCTTTGGTATTTTTATATGTGTAAACCCCCCCCCCCAAAAAAAAACTCTCATAGTTGACCTAAAAAAGGTGACCTTACCCCCCCCCTAACGGAGCAAAATGTCAAATTTTCAAATTTCGAGACCCCCCCCCCCAAAAAAAAGTGTCCTCTTACCCCCCCCCCCCCCTCCCCTTATTCAGCGGTCGGCTGAGTCGTTGCGATTTTTTTGGGACAAAAAAAAAAAAAAAGTGTCCTCTTACCCCCCCCCCCCCCCCCGCTTATTCAGTGGCTGGCTGAGTCGTTGCGAAATTTTCGGCCTGATTAATAAATGTTAACCCCCCCCCCCCCTGTACGCGCCTGGTTGGTTGCATAGTGCGTCACCATCATGACAGAATGAACATTTTCTTTTGGGGTTCGGTATTGATAGTCGATATTAATAATATTATGATTATAGTAGTAGAAGTAGTAGTAGTATTGTTATTATTATTATTAACATTATCATTATTATCTTCTTCATCTTCTTCATCATCATTACATCCCTTCCAGCCATCCGGGTTGCAGGTGCCAACAAGAACGAGGGATTAGGGTGGGGCATAGTCGAGGTCTACCGCGATGGGCAATGGGGAACAGTGTGTGGCATTGGATTTACCGAAAAGGATACTAATGTCGCCTGCCGGCAGCTGGGCTTCACTACCCCTTCCTTTTACTACTTTAGGCATGATGAAATGAAGTTCTTTGGCGCTGGAACTGGACCGATTTCGCTCACTGGTGTTACTTGTCAGGGCGACGAGGCATCAATCATGGACTGTGATTTAAGTTCCACCGCTATGGCTGCCTGTACCCACGCAGTAGACGCCGAGGTCTTGTGTAAAGAAGCACCAGGTATGTTCATCACAAGGACTCCATGGCAATCATTCAGACAAAACTTCGGTAAACCGTTAAGGCCAAATAGCTTCAAGTTCAAGCTCATTCATTTTCCACATAATTCTATTAATTTTTTTGAAATACATAACATAACTCCTTTTAATAAAGCAAACAAGTCAACGAAATTGTAATGAAGAAAAAAGTTTTATAAAGCATAGTTTAACCAGGGAGGTGAAAGAAAAGGAGGCGAAACTCTTGTAATTTATTCAAACGCATTCTTGAGTTCTAAAGCGTAACAATGGGATGTGTAACATTCCACTTGGCTTTGAAGTTCCATGCTCCGAACCGCGCTTCCACTGCGGGGACTTTCGGAAGCCAGGCACCAGTTTTACATTTATTACAAAATATTAAATTACCGGCAAAATTTCAGTGTAAATCAAAAACTTTATATGGGGATTTTATTGGGAATAGTGCATCAAACAAATTTTCAAATTTAAAACTCCGTCCTTCCTTTAATTTGTGTGCCAGAGTTTGTAAAAGAAAAATTACATCCTGTCAAAAACTCAATATTTTAGGATGATGCGCTAATTTGTGCATGCTTTAATGTCCCGTTATTTGATCCATGGTTTACAATCTTCAATAACATTAAGTTTGCTAATGCGTGTTTTCGCGTGTTTTTTGTATTTTTCAAGTTTAAAAAAGGATGAAAGTACACAAGTTTGTGTTCGCTTGTTCTACTCTTTACACATTCAACAATGGATGAGAAATCATTGGAAGGGACAGCGAACAGTTGCAGTGATACCATTTTCTGATGTAGGAATTCTAACTCCTGAAATTTCATGCGCTCTTTTATCTCACCACCTGGTCAACAGTTGCAGATTAGCGCATAACTTTTCGGCGGCTTGGAGCATGGGGTCAAAGGAGAGCGGCTTGATTCCAGTCCTTCTCTATCACGTCCCTGGTTTAATTAACACATTTGACAATTATGTTATCGGATGAATATTCGAAATACTTTCCTTTTTTGAGTGTGCAACTTTTCAGTAATATGTTGTTCAATTCAATAAAAAAAAAAAACGATGATAATTTCTATGCAATTCTAGCAGTATTCTAATTGTCATCAGAGCTGAGATTGACTGGTTAGACAATATTTAATATATGTACGAGTACAATTACTGATATAGAGTATGTAGAATTTAATGATTAAAAAAAAGAAGGAGGTTGAAAAAAAAATGATTATCCAAATAATATTGACGGAAAGTAGTTCTCGTTCAAACGCCGGCGTTATGCATATTCAATGAAAGAATAATATCATTTTTTGAATACAAATCATGCAACAAGAAGGATTTTAATTTGTTTCTCTCCTTTTTTCCGTTAATATTTTATCAGCTACTAGAAAACGTGAAGGGGAGGATATGGAGTCTATTCACAAAATGCAACTCTGCAACTAATGCAACAAGAATGATTTGAAAATGTTTTTTTTTTCTCTCCTTTTTCTGTAAATATTTTTACAGACACAAAACGCCAATTGGAGGATGTGGAGTTCTATCTTAAAAAAGAACAGGTAAGGATCATCTTGAAAGACAGATAAGAATAGATTTTAAAAAGATGTATTGTTTTCAACTACATGTAGTAAATGCACCATGTGAGCGTACATATTATATATACACAGCTCGTATCGAAAACGTGTTCCCAACTTTGGTAGCTTCTAATTAGAAAGTTGTAATCTATGTAACATTAAATCATATTTAATGGTAAAAGGAAACTAATATCCTGTATAATGACACCGCATTCATAAGTGTGCTGCCACGAATGACTGAGCAGCAGGCTTTTTTTAAAAATGTTGTTTAAATCCTCTTGTACCAAGTTTGGGCTGAAGCAATGAATGTGGTTAAAAAGCCATTATGCGTGTGTTATCTCATTCCAAAACGATTGCTCGCTTTTTACTTACAGACAGTCACTGACTATAAGGCACATGAAAAGAAAAGGTATTTCAAACTCAAACTGAAGCAAATGAATATTACAAGCTTTTAAATTTATGATAATTACTTCACTATGACTTCATTCGCATCCCTTGTTTAAAGGTAATACAAGTTTTGGTTCAAATGAACATATTGGAAGAATTGCGATCCCAAAATATTCAGTGATCGTTGTCGCGGTTGAAATCAGAGTCTAAAGATGAAATGGTAAATACTAGTCTCGTTATGTTGTATAGCTCCCTCTCAAGGTCAAGATATTAATTTAGCTTTAAAACCATGTTTCTTGACCAAAATCGATATCACAACTGCATATTCTGAGATGTTCATGGTCACAGCTATTATTGTAAGGCCGGATGCGCAATTTGAAATTTATCAAGATTAACCTGGAGCCCCGGCAGATTTTGATACTCAAATTTTATCGAAAGCAGAATTGTTTTAGGGGCTTACTTTTCTAGTGCTTATATTACATCCTCAGGGGCATCCAAATTTTTCAAATTTTTTTAAAGAATCGCTATCCAGCAATTATCAAAATTGCCCAAAACTTTGTATTACCGGGTGATACAAAGATGAATAAAGTATATTTAGGGAGTTATCTTTTTTATGAAAGTCTACGGTCAATTTCTTTGATTATTGTTCTTTCTTACATTTTGGTTTAGTATCCTATGAGTTTTCAATCGCTATTTGAGATACAAACGTTATGCTCCTTATGCGTGCCGCAACGGAAAATGAGCAGAAAGAACTTAGATATCATGAGACAGGAAGTTAGTAGGCTGTTCAAAATCATTGAAAGTTATCCTATGGATTGAAACAAGGTTCTGTGAAAGCCTAGATGCATTGCATCATTTTAAACAATGAAGCACTGAAGCACGAGGCATAATGTAACTTTGAGATGATTAAAGACCAAAAAGCACATGCATTCGGCCTGACCCGCATTCGTTGCATCAGACTTTGTATAAGGCCATTTTGACAACACTTTTTTAAAGACGCTAGTGCTCAGTCACCCGTGGTAGAAATATTATGAATAGGGTATAATTATTGGACAAAAACAGGTTACTCTTTATCATGAAATAGATGTAATTACTCAAGAATGAAAGGTGGACGAAGTGAATATGGGCCTTTATGGAATACTTTCTAACAATATTCGGTTCTGGTATAGCGCAAATCATATTATAACGTCTCTTTGCGCTTCTAAAGAACTTTGGAAATTATTACCCCGGCTTTAGCATGGGTGCCATTAAGGCGCTCTAGCATTTCAAGGAATAAATAGCTCCCTCTCGAGACTGATATTACTTTAGCTTTTAAACAATGTTTCTTGACTACAATTGACCAATCTTCTATGCCTGTTTGGAAATTATATATCAGAACTGCATATTCTATGTAATGTTCTTAGGCGCTTTTTGAAATTTACCGCGGCACCGGTGTATTTTGATTATTCAATTCCCACGAAAGCAGAAGTGTTTTACGGGCTAATTTTTGTAGTGCTTATATAACATCCACACGGACATCCAAATAGATCATAATTTTAAAGAATTACTATCCATCCAATTTTCTAAATTTCTCAAAACTTCGCATTACATTTAACCTTTACATTAGATACCATTGGTGAACTTTGTGCTTTGGTGGTGAAGTCAGTGTAGAAGATAAATACTGTCACAAGGCTGTGATATTTTGCTATAATTTTATTGTAGGCATTGCCACTAAGAATTGCAAACGAAAGACCAACTTGCACAGATGAGTGTTACAAAATAAAATATAAATGAATTACAATCTTAAACCCAAAATCAAAACAATTCAATGATAAATGTAACTCCTTAGCTATGTTTTTAATGTGGGTATTTCTTGCTCCTTGAGTATCCTGACAACGACTAAATTGTCTGTCTGACGTCAGCCCATGTTCCTGGGTAGACCTGGACCATTGGTTCCGTCCTGTCCCTAAGTCCCAGCAATAGTACAGCTTAGGTCCTCGGAGAAGACCTCTGAGAAGACCTCGGTCCTCTGATTGCTTATAACAAGCATTTATGCTTTCTTAGCAGTCAGGTAAAATATCCACAACTAACACGATAACACATAGATCCTAAACGCCAACTTCTTGTCGGTTTTTACATATTTACACAGACTCAAATTTGTCCAATGTCTGTGGAATCGCAGGTATCACAAAATATAACAAATGATATAAGCGTGAATGATTGATTGCAGCATTTTGAATTTGACCGCGCCCTTTTTTAAATAACTTGGTCACATTTTACGAGTCATGTTAGTTATCCATTGATTTCTTCATCTGGTTATATGCTATACTCGACTGCTTGTGAGTTCGCCGAGTCAGCTTGGACGGTGTGAAAAACCCTCACAGGGATGTAGAAGCGCGTGACCGTTGCTCACGATGGCAGTAGGAGTAACATCATCATCATCATCATCAATATCATCGTATTTTATTTTCTTACAAACAGATGGCCGCTGATGCCAAAAAGGATGCTGACTTGAAGAAGAAAGATGTCCTCCAGGCTCTATATGAACTCCTGGCCGAACTTGATGACAAATAGATGATATAAGGCAGCGGACACACTGAACCTGGGGCGGACTGGGAGCTAAGATAAAGATTTTTCTGCACGTTCGCTCGGCCGTCATTTATTCACGGTTGGGTGATGTCACTTCATATTAAAAGGTGTGACGCGTGATCGTTACAACGGAGTCGAAAAAGACCCTTTGGTGTATCCTTTCAAGAACATTTTACCCACAAATAAAGAAAACATGATCCCTTTTGCACAAGAGCTGGTACACAGATTAGGCTCTAGATAAAAAAAACATAATTATTTTTAGCTTTTCGACTACACGGACACAAAGAGTAGCCCCTTTTGTCTGTTTTCGAGAAGAAGAAAAATTAATACACGCATTCACATGTTTGTGAATAAATATTACCCCTTTACATCAAATTTCATGCTCTTAAAAAACAAAATCCCTTTTTTTTTAAATCCGCAAACATTCCCGCCAACTATTCATTTTACGCCAAATTTGTAATTATCACGTGCCACACACGATGTCAATAAGAAGTGATACCACCGCCGAGAGACTCGACACTTTGAAAAAAAATTGGATCCCAGGGCTGTCCCCTAGTCTATACCCTCCTAAATTTTACTAACCCTATGTTTCTAACCAGTGGCGTACCTGGGGTACTCCGTCAGGGGGGGGGGGGCAAGCGACCGAAACAAACAAAAAAGGCGATGCTAATTTTCACTTCTGGCGAGCGAGCGAGCGAGCGAGCAAAAAAAATCTTTAAGTAACGTTTGGTATATAAACTGGTATTGTTGCAAGTTGGGGGTGGGAACATTCACTTGTTAGCGACGTTAATTTCATTTTTTTGCAAACTAGTGTAGCGAGCAAGAAAAAAATCACTTCTTTTTTAATAATTGCCACTTAAACTTGGTTCAATTGTCCCATGCAGGGCGCGGGAACAATATTGTGTTTAGGGTGATTTTATATCCATTTTAGCTAGCGAGCGAAAATACATCTTTCTCTCAATGAATGCTTTATAAAATTTGTTTCATTGTTGCAGGTAGGGGGCGGGCACAATCGTGTTTAAGGCAATGTCAATCCCATTTTGGCGGGCAGGCAACCCCCTACATTTATCTTTTTAATGATATTGTAGCAGGATAGTGGTGGGCACATAATTCCACGAGCTAGCGAAAAAAAAATCACTTTTCTTTTATAGGGAAAATATGGTACATAAAACTTGGGTTCATTGTTCCATGTCAGGGACGTGATTATTAAAAGCGGTGTTAATTCTATTTTGGCGAGCGAGCGTAGCGAGCGAGCAAAAAAAAATCACTTCTCTTTATAGGGAAAATATGGTATATAAACTTGGTTTAATATTGTTCCATGTCAGGGACGTGATTATTAAAAGCGGTGTTATTTCTATTTTGGCGAGCGAGCGTAGCGAGCGAGCAAAATTTTGGTAATGATAATTGGTTCATAAATTTCAGATTTTTTTGTTGCAGGGCAGGGCTTACACAATCATGTCTAAGGTGATGTTAATTCCGTTTTGGCGAGCACGAGCACACCAAAACTTCTTTGAATAACGTTTCGTACATAATTATTAACTGGTTGTTGCAGGTTGGGGCGGGCACGTTAGCGGTGTCAATTCCATTTTGGCGAGCGAGCATAGCGAGCAAGCAAAAAAAATAAATTCTCTTTTAATAGAAATTAATAAATAAACTTGTTTTTATTGGTGCAGGTCATGATGGACGCAATCGCGTTTAACGCGATTCAATTCCTTTTTGGCGAGAGGGCGAAAAAAACTCTTCCATTTTTAATGATATTGTTGCAGGTCAAGGGTGGGCACAATAGTTTCCAAAGCAATGTCTATTCATTTTATTCGCGAGCGAGTGTAGCGAGCGAGAAAAATGAATTAGTCTCTTTTAGTAACATTTGGTACATATATTGTGTGTTATTGTTGCCATGGTTGCAGGTCGGGGCCCGTCGGGGCAGGCACAGTTGTATTCTAGGCAATACTAATCCTTTTCTTTTTTCAGGGGGACGAGGAAGTGAAAACATTTAATACAAAATAGGCTAGCAAGCAGTTCGCGCCAGCGAAGAGTTTCAAATTTGTTATATCACTTATATTTTCCTATTTTCATTTGTTTTAATTTTTCAGGGCCGTATGCGGAATATTTTTCTAATGGGGGAAGGGGGAAAGATGCGTTAAAAGTTTTCGAAGAATCTCAAAAGCAAAAGGAGTGAAGGGAGTTCGAGCGACCGAACTCGTCATGAGCTCAGGGTACTTTTGCATTTTCAAAAGTAGAATTGAAGGATTTGGTATAGGCCTACACTACATTTTCAGGAAAAAAACTGTACGATTTCAAAATATCTGGGGTCAACTGCCCCCCCCCCCTGGTGCTTACGGCCATGTCCTTTATTTTTTTCCCATTTTTCTTCCTTTCCTTTTCTTTTCCCTTTTTCTTCCTTTTCTCTTCTTCTTCCTTTTTCTTTCCTTTTTTTCCTTTTTTCTCTTTCTTTTCTTTTTTCTTTCCTTTTCCTTTTTTCTTTTTCTTTCCTTTCCCTTTCTTTTCTTTTCTTTCCCCTTTTTCTTTTTTTCCCCTGGAGCCCGTCAGGGGGGGCACTCTGCCCCCCTTGCCCCCCCCATAGGTACGCCAGTGTTTCTAACCATTGTGCTAACTGCTTTAACTTAATTTCTTTGAAGAGAAACCTTCTCCATTAGGCCTCATTCAGAAATGACGCGGCAAAATCGGGTAGTTTTGTATGACCTAAAATGTAATAAGCATCCCTTTTCTGTTCCTCATAACACATAACTCGCAGCAATATATATTTGCTGCGGTTTACCGTGTCATATCTGAATGAGAGAGTGAGAAAGAAAAAACTCAACGATTCAGGATTGTCAATCCATCTGCGGGGAGGGGGGGGGGGGCACATGTCTCAAACTGTGCTAACAAGCTCCCCCGAATATCCCCAGTTCTTTCTCTCTCTCTCTCTCTCTCTTTCTTTCTGTTCTTTTAAACGTTCATCTAAAATAAAATTGTATAAACAAGGTTTTATCATGACATTTCGCTATAAGATGATATCATTCTTTACTTCGTTTTTGTAGAGATTCATCTCGAATGGACATGCTTATGTAACTAGGTAAAGTTTCCTACCCTGTATTTACGTATATACTCTTTCATTAATAAATGATCTACTCATTGCAAGAAGAACAAATATTTTGCTTATTTATTCTCTGTTGTCCTCACAATCGTAATGACTGATGCATTAGGTTGATACAAATCTTTTTTTTATATTCTGATTCCATGTCATTGTTACTAGTTTATTATCATTATTATTCATTATTACTTCATTTATGATTACATGATAGCAAAGAGTTATACAATAGACTTGTGCGTCACATATTGATGCATTCAACACAGCCGATTGTATAGAAATCCGTCACACGAACATTCTCCAAGCAAGTTTTGAAAACGGCAATATGTCACACATTACCCTAGAATCAAAATTTCCTACCCAAAATGTAAGATCTTGGCTTCATCTTAAAGGCCCACTGCACTACTTGTAGCTACTTGCGCCCTCTATATAACAAACAATGCCTAATCGGTGACCATTGGTCCCCCATGATCCTCTTTTTCTTATGTTAACTGAGAGCTTAACTATGGCAGATAAGCTTTAAAATAGGTCCACATGAAAAAAAAAAAATATATATATATATTATATATATGCACACTTAAACACACACGCACACACACACACACACACACACACATGTGCACATGTATGATGGATGAGCGGGTTGTGAGTAACGGTGATGTCTTTGTTTCACTGTCCGTACGTTGTGAGAGCTCACACCTCATTGCTTGGGGGCATCTTGAGATGACATTTCGCTGTAAACGGGCCGTGATTCATCTCTGTGTGCCAAGAAACGTGGTACGAGCTCTCCAATAGTATGAACAGCGAAATGAAAACTTATAAAAACCGAGAACCCCAAAATGCTTCGAAAAAAGCTAATGACGGACATGGAGTAGGCCTATCGAGCTCACAATGAAGAAAGGAAGTGCGTAAACAAAAGACATGGGGGTCTTATGAAATCATTTTATAAATAATGCCGAGAATGATAGATCAGGAATCAAACCTATACAGGTTGAGAGGGCTTAAAATGTCATCAGATACTACGGAAGACCCGTGTTCATGTGCGTATGTGTGTTAGAGAGAGAGAGAGAGAGAGAGAGATGAGAAAGATAAAGAGAGAGAAATAGAGGAGAAAGATAAAGAGAGAGAGAGAGAGAGAGAGAGAGAAAGGGGGAGTAGTGAACGGAAAAGCGTTCATATACACAGCAATGCTCCATGAACCAAAGTGTGTCAGTATATTGATGTCAATCGTGCACAGAGTGGTGGGGCCAAAATTTAGCGAAAATAGTGACTGGATCAAACCTGGTGGAAATTGTAGAACATTTCATTTTGTACCACGTATTACCAATACCAAACGTTTTAAATGGTGGGTTGTGTCCGCCAAACGCCCCCAAACTGCCAAATGCCGATCTTATACTGTGAGGATAATAAATAATTAAACTAAAAGAGGTAGAGTGGCAAGAAATGTAATCGGTTGGAGCTTGGTGGAAATTATGGAAAACAACCCCATGTATCATTAATGACCAATGTCAGACGTTTAAAAAGGGGTTGTGACTGCCAAACGGCCCCGAATGACAGACGCCCTTAATGAGTGCTAAATATGCTTTATTAATAGCGGGTAAAGTATCTGGATCAAACCTGATAAAAAAAGTAGAGAACAACTCTCTTTATTACCAATTACCTCTGCCATGCAGACGTTTTCAGTGGCGGGATGTACGTACCCATGCAATGGAGGCCCTTAATAAGTACAAACCCGAGTAATTATAATGAAATACCACATTATCTTATCATATATGTCCACTGCAAGACGTTTCAACTAGTGAGCTGTTTCCATTAGACCACCCCTCCAAAAAACAAAAAAACAAAAAACAAAAAACAACAAAACAAAACAAAACAAAACAAAACAAAAAAACAAAAGAAAAACAGACCGTAATAAGTGGAAAATTGCATGAATGTAATACACAACAATATTATTAGAGAGAAAAGTAACTGGATTAACTAAATGGAAAAAGTAAACAATAACTCTATTGATGATAAATAATTACTGTTTTTTCCATCAAAGTGGAGCGTCTGGCAAACACTACCACCACCACTTAAAATGTATTAATGACAGGCGGATTCCTAATATGCTCAGAGGACAGCATTCTACGCCATTTATAAAGCATTTCATCGGATACTTTTGCTTTACCTTCGTGCTCGCATGCCCACAGCCCCTTGAGCACTCTCCTTTTAGAATTGAATAGTTCTAGTTTTAATGAAAAGGTCTCCTAGTCTTATGCTTACATCTTCTCTCATACTCCTTTCTTTTCCCCATCGTTACCTTCTTTTTTTTCTTCATGTATTTTGTAAATGTCTCAACCCAAATATCTGTAGCTTACACTTTCTGTTTTGAAATATGTCAAGTTAGTCACTCTGGAACAATAATTACATGCCATGCCATCCTGTGTATCTCCTTGATAAAACAGAAATAGGCCTACCTACATACATTATGAGATGCAACGTCTAGACATTAAGGTCTCATCTTGTCATTTTTCTTTGTAATTCCTTGACTCCTAGCATTTTAAACAGATTTTATGATAGCTAAGGTAATCCAGTGGGGTAGACCGAAGATATAGGGGGTGAGGGTGACACGTTCCCCCTCCATCCTCATCAAGTGGTGAAAAAAGTGGTGCTCTTTCACATAAGAATGTTTTGTAGATCCAAGTGTCTGGACCAATATTTCCCTCAAGAATCATCATATATCCCCAAGATTAGATGAACTGCATGGACTATAAACTGGTAAACTAACTTTATTGATCAAGATTGCGTGCATCGTCAGCGTAAAAAAAATAATATCATATTATACCAACACTGTTTACTATTACAATATGGTTTATATCACTATCAGGGGATGTTTACTTAACAAGTTAAACGATAACATACACGTTAGTACTTGTCTACAATAATTGTGGACTATTAGTATCTGGGTCAAGATTTCATTTATATAACGAAATCAATTGGTATAAAAACGAGCTGTTAAATATTAATCAGTGGGATAAACATCTCATTCAAACCTTGGGGGAGGTCATTTGTCTCGATTGTATGAGGTATTATTGAAGTTTAGTTCTGGAAAGAAGTGTGCAAACATTTTAAATAAATAATAAACTATCCTGTGCAAGGTAAATAATAATAATAATAATAATAATAATAAATATTTACTATATTGAGAAAGGGAGAAGTTATATAGACATGTAAACAATGATGATCATCATGATGACCATGATGATGATGATCTTGATAGTAATTGTGATGACGATGATGATGATCATCATGATCATGATGATGTTGAGGATTATCATCAACAGACCATGATGACATCAGACTGAATAAAAAGGGAGAGAACATTTAGATAGCATATAGTCTCAGCTACAACATACTCAAAAATCAACAAAAATCAAGCCGAAATAACGGGGATTTTGCTCGCAAAAGACAGGAATGTAGAATCCAGATTTGAGAAAAAGTCATCTCCCATAAGGATTACACGCGAAAAGTAATGGATCAAGTGATAATAGGGTAATAATAAAGTAAATATGGTTGTTTATTACATTATTTGCGATTGTACGTGTTTTAATATTCAAAGGAGATGGTACAGTGAAAGGTCAAAAAGAAAAAAAAGTGAAGAAAAAAATGTTGGAGACGCCCGGACTCGAACCAGGGACCTCGAGGTCGGAAGTCAAGTGCGTTACCGATATACCAAAACATTTCCCATAGAGATTACACGTAAACGAAAAATGGAATTATCAAATCCCACTTTGTAAGTGAAATATGAGCATGATCCCGGCATCTGATCGAAAAATAAAGGGTACACTTGTGATAGCTCATTGTCTCAGCTACAACATACTTAAAGTAGATATTCATTGATTTTAAAAACTAACTTTATTTTCATTATTACAAAGTTGAAAGTTTGATTCGACAAGGTTATCAAAATTTAATGCTTGGAAACATTCGAAGTAGTGATTATTATAAAGTACAAAACGCTTAAATACAGCCCCGGCATAGCACCTGAAGAGCTCTCCGAACGCTGCTGAGATGTGTGAGATCACAGTATGGACATGACTTGCACAAGCAGACGATGTCCCATGACATCTCACACATTTTTAGTGCCTGTGTTTTCATCTTCTCTTGAGTTCTTTCTCTTACTTCACTACCGTCAGGCTAAATGTATAATCTATTGCCTCACTCTAAACCCCGCGCATGGTTTTATTTTGATGAAAAATGTAGCGATACAAAAATAAAGGAATCTGTCGCTTGTAAACAAAATAAGACGCCATTGTATATTCAGCTGCACAGACGGGGTATGTTCGGCGTTTCAAGAGGGAACAAATGCCGTCCTCAGTATCATTCCGGGGTTTTTTCCATTTGAAAGTCTGGTTTCTTTGATTGTTAATTAACCCCTATCCTGTGTATTTACAAGCAAAAGATTTTAGTTATCAGAATCGGGTCATATCCCCTTTTGAATGGTTTGACATGCCATTACATTTATATACACTAAACTCATTATAATTTGAGAAATAATAACTTTGCAATTATGTTCATTCTCTATGGGATGTCGTCTGCTTGGGCAGTGTTGGTCCATATAGTGACGTCATTAAAACATCGTTATTTTTCCGGCGAAGCTCTCGTATATCCCAGCTGCTATGGAGGTGGTTGTATTTGTATTTTTATAAATCACCCGATATGTAGTTGACCCAAAACTTGTCCGATGGCCATCTGTTAGCTTACCAGTTTCTAGTGATACATTAGTTGACATATTTTTGATTTTCTTTGAATTTCACCTTTAAAGCTCAGCGTAAACGAAGATAAAACGACGGAGATATTGCTCGCGAAAGACAAGAATGTAGAATCCAGTTTTGAGAAAAAGTCATGTCCCATACACGCTAAATGTGAAAAAATTGACATGCCTCCTATAATCGCAAAAATACGCCATGATGCCATTGTCAAAATGAAATATCGTGGGGACTGTATTTGTAGAGAATATTCTCAGCTAAAACATATCAAAATTTGAAAGAAAATTGGTCAATATTTACAGAGATACAATCAATTTTCCAAAAATGTGCTGACGTCATAATATGCAAATTGAAATTTTGAGTTCGGAGGCCATTATGATGACGTCATGAGTTAATTGAGGGTCAAATGAGACATGAAATCATATCTCCGACTCATGATCTATCTAAATATGAAAAAAATTGGGGGTATCTATCCATTCTGAAGAGTTAAAATGAATTTTGTATAAGCTGTTTTTGCACATGTAATGTGGATAGGGAAAACGCAGATCCGCGCGTGCTGTTAACTTTGACGGACGCTCATTGCGTTATCACTGGTCAGAAAATTTGGCGTTTCTATGTTGTAAAATGTCAGTACGTGCGATTACGCGCGGACACGCGCAAAAAATAAGTGCTCTCGCGCAAAATTTTGAAAATGCTTACAATGGCCTGAAACATGTGCAAAAAAATTTGGAACGAATTTGAGCATTTTAATATTCCTAATTTTATTGACTTATTAAGTGTAAGGTGAGTAAAAAAACGTTCAAAATATCGCTCCCTTTTTTGCTGGAAATACTAGTCTTTATCTTAGAATTAGTTAAGAATATTAAACATTACTTATTTATTCCCATATTGAGGGTAAACTATAGACTAAGGTATGATAACGTTGTAGTATTTAATTGTTTGGCCAGCATAAGAAGTATGTGCACCATAAAATGTGACTTTATTGATCCTTTTACGTCATAAAAATCTAATCATTAAAGGACTAGTATAAAAATCATCTTTTAGAAGAATGTTCATCGAATATATTATATGCATACAGTCCTACCAGCATGAGAATGATCTTGTGATATTCAATTTCTGTTGGTTTATCACGTTACAAGTGAGAAGGTTTAGTGTATCTATTGTTATCCTAGACCGAAAGCTTCAGTCTCTATATCGTCGGTTGTTCCACTGAGACTCTATATCCGGAGGTCTAGTGGAGCCAGACGTAGTCTCAGTGGAACAACCGACGATATAGAGACTGAAGCTTTCGGTCTATTGTTATCCGTACAATTTTACATCTTTCTTCCATTCTGTTTATTATTTTGTTTTGATTCAAAGAAATCAATACGATGCTTTTGACACTCAAAAGTCAAACTACAAAATCATATTAAAGGTACTATGTCCCATTTGCAGGCCCCCAAAATGAAGAAGAAAAAAAAATCCAATGACAATTGAAAGATAATACCAATTTAGAACTTCCTTCAAAATAAAAGGGCTTGAGAGAAAATAACGACCATTGCTTGTCAAATCGACTTTAGGGATTGCAAACCTTTTAGTAAATAGTCTGATTTTCAGACGCTTGTACTGAATGGTCGTATATTCATAATTCCGGCAAAGTTTAAGAGAACTTAATGTTGGCTGCAAAAGGGATACAGTACCTTTAAAACTTAAGTGGAAATCTGTAGATAATGGAGATGGGTCTCATTAAACTAAATCTTGCATCCAAGTAAATAATCTCCGCATGTTTTTTTTGTCTCTCTTATTCATTTGAAAATGTATTTTCTTTTGTGACTATTTTTTTTGTTTTGAAACCCCCCCTTCCCCCCCCCCCTTCCTTTTTTTTTTTTTTTTTTTTTTATTAAAAAAAAAAAAAAAAAAAAAAAAAAAAAAAAAAAAATTATGCCAATGGCTGACCTAAAAAAGGTGACCTTACCCCCAACGGAACATAATGTCAAATCCCCCCCCCCCCCCCCCCACTTAGCGACTTTTCGGCCGGCGCGATTTTCAAATTTTCGGGAGCAAATTTTGGGCCCGATTTTAAAACCCCTCCCTTGAAAAAATCCTGCGTACGCCACTGAGCTGATAGTATTGTGATATCGTAACTGAGGTAACAAAACCAGTTTCATAATGCCAATAAAATGCACCTCATTTATCCTACTTTTCTTTGAATTATGAAATCACAATGAATGCTTAATAATTTTTCACTAAGTAATTTTTTTAATTTTCTTTCCTCTTCATCTTGCATATGAAGAAAATTATACCCCTTTTTAAATATTTGTTAAAAAGATTTTCTCAAATGGGCGTGTTAGACTGTTCCGAAGATACCTTGTGTGGGTAATTCATACTAATGCCCCCACTGCTGTGTATTATTTGTTTAATATCCCATACCCTGTAAGTAATCTTTCTTCACTTGTATCTATAACCGTGAAATCTCTTCACGCAAGCTTATCATTTTCTTTTAAAATTTTCAGAGGAATTTTATTATACTTCCTCAATTTGTTTAAAGGGAAATATTATGCAAAACTATTTTTAAAGGAGACGTTGAATTGATGACTCCCGCGATTAAATTCTACGCAAAACAAGAACATTTTTCAAATGAATCAGTCACCAAATATCGATTAAAGTGTTATATATCAGACCATAACATATAGGAGAGAATTTTGATTGTTATCATACTGGTAATCCTATATATTTCATTTATTGAAAAGTGCATAAATTGATAATATTTCTCTTCTCCTTTTTGTCGCCTTTGAAACAAAACATGGATATGCATTTATGTCCATGATGTTTCATGAATTCAATTCAATTAAGTTAATACATTTTCCACCGCGAAATGGTAGTTTGACTACAGGATGGAAAAGAAGATGCCTCCTCCTGCCTACGCAGCCCATCCGCCAGAGTATGGGCACCCGTCGACTCAATATGGGCAGCCCCCACCAGTGGTGACCGCGCCCCAGCCTGCGTATCATCACTACCCTCAGCCAAACAACAACATGACCATGAACAACACAGTGGTTGTGGCTACGATGGGACCGGCCGTCGGCGGTGGGACCAGGGTAAGTCGACGTGCAATTCTCACTAAAATTTATTAAATGATCACTAAAAAAAAGCAATTTTATCATTAAAAAATAGTCTTTATATCGAAGTGATTTCTTAGTCTCAACTGACAAGTTGTGACTTAAGCGTCAGCATTCCAATTATTCCATATCATTCTAATTCTAAATCTCCATTCATATGTATTCACATAATATTGGATGGCTTTGAGTGTGATACAAGAATATATTGCTCGAGCTATGACAATATTAGACAAGTCAAAGTATTCTTTAGCGCAGTACCCGGATGACCGGCCATTGAACACACTGATTTATTGTACCCCATAGAAGCCTCATATAGATAATAATGCCAATTAATGTCAGAATTTGAATACCTGATTGAATACCTGGTTCTGATTGTTATCATCCTCATGTTTTTTTGCAATTGTTCTACATAAATTTATTTCTATTTTATTTATTCATCTTTAATCTCCATCTTTTCCCTTTTATATCTACCCGGCCTGTTGCATTCCAGCCGACAGTGCAGTCTACAACCACCACACACACCAGCTCGACCTATGGCGGTAAGTGTTTTACACTGTCGAGAATGTATAATATGGACATGGATGCCTCGTTCATTTTTTGCGCGGTAAACCGGCTTACAGGGTTGTAATGGTATTGGGGGGGGGGGTGGTCAAGGGATCGTCTGAAACTATATTTCGTCTATAATGGAAACTGGGGTGGGAAAAGGTAGCTGCTTAAGCTAGAACTACGACAAATACAGAAGAAAACAAACCGGAGGGTTGTGCCGCAAAATATTATCATCCCCTGTTATCATCGTCATCATCATCATCATCATTATTAAAACTATTATTATTATTGCTATTATCATTATCCTTATTATTATTATTATTGTTATTATTACTATTATCATCATTATCACTACTATCATTGATTTAACGCGTATACAGTTTGTTAACATTTTCATTGTACAACTCAACTTAATATTATGCCACGTCTTACACCCGACAGTATAATTGGTTTGATTCAAAATTGTGTAAAAAAAGATTATATATTCACTGCAAAACCTCAGTACGTGAGAAATCACAAACTAAGATAATTCGTTGCTATGACAATAACTCTCTCTCTCTCTCTCTCTCTCTCTCTCTCTCTTATATTCTAATGTTGCAGGAAGCCACACCGAAACGAGGACGACCTACTACTAAAGCAATCTGTTTGCTAGACATCGTCATTTGTGGTCATCATCCCATACAGATTTCTAAAACAGCTTCATGATCAGATGATAATTATGTGAAAATATACTGCAGAAATGTGATTAAATAGATAAATCTGTTTACTAATGGATGTTAATGCATGCATGCTTCTCTACAAAAACACACGGCATCGTTTAACGAAACCTTCATAAGTACAAGTTCGTCGATTTCTCATCAGAACGCGAATACAATTTAATACTCGCATTTCAATGAGTTGTAGGTGAACTTGTACTAGTGATGGCTTCATAAAACACTGCTCTGGTTATCAACTATTTGATTCACCTGCTGTGTTTTACGACTCAGCGTATAATGACATCTCTATGGATGGCATTTGCTTTGCATATAATTGTTGTTGCTATGTCTGACAAGCCTCTGACAAGCTTTTTATTTGTCAAAAGAAACTTTTGGTTAAAAAAAGAATGCATAAAATGAATAAAGATGTTTATTTCATTATATATCCATATTCTACATGTATTTGCTGTCTTAACTCGGTACTCAATTTAGTTTCCCATTATTTGTTCATTCTAACTGAGTACGATGCGTACGACGTATTTGAAGAAAAAAAAAACCCCATAAAATTCGAGTTGGCATGAATGAAGGAACATTTCGTATATAGGGGTTGTGTATATTTTTTTGAATAAAAAAACTCCCGCCGAAAAAATAATGACCACAAAGTGACCACGAAACAAATTTCTTCGGATTTTTAGTTCTGCACATGCCAATTAGATTTGTTAATATTATTAATACATATAGGCCTAATATATGTAAATATTGTGTGCTGCTACCGAAAAGTTATTTTTTTACAAGAAAATGAATGTTACTTCTATCAGATAATCTAACAAGTCTTGACTTTCCTGAGACATAATGTTACAACAAACCACTGTGTATTTGCCATGTGCTTGTCTCATACTTTACTTGTTAAAATGTCCAACCAAAATAAAAGCTAAGCTTGCGTGGATAAGAAAGTAATTATCATTAGATGTGAGTGTATTACAATCTTATCAAAATGTATTACTTATATTATATTGTTATTATTTTAACAATATACATATAGGGTGAAAAATTGAAAATGAATTCATATGAAGGCTGAAACTAATGGTGTATAAGCGGAGTAGTTTGAAGTTTTCTTTGTAACAAGTCATGTACAAAGTGTGTTTTGCGGCACTATTCTGTCCGTGTTTGTGAATATGAAAATTGGACTTCTGTTTCAACATTATCTTCGATATTTTGCACACGATGGTTTTATAATATTATTGTGTTTTCATTCCGTCCACAATGGCAGATAAATATTTCGTCTTGCACAGCACTATAAACAGTCGGATGACAAATTTCTACCCTTGTCATATACTTGTAGAGGTTGAATGGACACGGGAATATGCTGTAATGGGAAAACGTGACGTGAGGGCAGGTTTCTTTTTATGAATGGTTTCACGTACCGATAAAGAAGAAGTAAACACAAATTGAGAATGAGAAGAAGAAGATGATGATGATGAAACCTAGAGGTGGACAGAAAATAAACGAAATACAGAAAAGAAGATCATTATGAAGAATAAAAACGAGTATTTGACAACATTGACAGGGCTATGAAGAGGCTAGCGAACGCACTTTAAAGGGATCGCATATGAAAGGTGTAGACTAATAATGGTACTAAGAAGAAGGTATGCATCAAGTATTCATCAAGTATTCATCAAGTTAGTATTAATAATGAGTTATGTAATTGTTGTGCATTGTCATGATTGTGTACCTTTAGTATTATACGCATGGTTCATCTCCGTCACGATTTACGAACTTGATTTGTTCAACTTTCATACTAATTATATTTCATTCCTTCAGTTTATTGTAAAAAAATTGCATACATGCCTTAGACTTAATTATTTACTTATTTTTTTAGAGATTTTTAGAGAGAGGGAAATTGTAATAGAGAGAGAGAGAGAGACAGGGAAAGGGCGAAATAGGGAGAAAAAATAAACAGAGACAGAGAGAGATACAAGGAGATTATAGATATTGAGAGATAGATAGAAGAAAGAGAGGGAAAGAGAGAGAGAGAGAGAAAGAAAGAGATGGAGAGGACCAACTGTTAGAGGAGAATGGGAGGGAAGGGAGAGAGAGACGGACAGACAGAGAAAGGGCGAGATAGGAAGAAAAAAGTGTACAGAGACAGAGAGATACAAAGAGATAATAGATATTGAGAGATAGATAGAAAGAAAGAGAGAGAAAGAGAGAGAGAGAGAGAGAGAGAGAGAGATGAAGAGGACCAACTGTAAGAGGAGAATATATGCCTAGAGTAGAATGACACTGCACGAGTGTACTATAATAAGATACAGAAGCATGTGAAAAATGTGCAATTAACCTCTGATTTTTTTTCAATTTGAAAGAAAAAATATAAATTGAACGCATTTTTAAAGTGACACTGAGAATTTGTACATTTATCTCTATATAGATATACATTCGTAATTTTCCCATTGAAATTTTCAAAGAAAACTAATTCAATGCAGTTGTGAATTTTGCCCTTAATTCAATGTGATCCACAACTCGTATCTCTCCGATTTCGTTATATTCGTTATTATACATTGTACATTTGTACTATTTGTATTCTATGCAACTCAGTCTTCGGCCAACATGTACGAAAAATGGTATAAAAAACATTCAATTTTGTAGTCGTTAATCTTCAGAATAAAGCTCTGAGTCTATCCTATATATTTCATTAATGAACATTCTACCCCAACATTATACCGTGTCTCCCCTCTCATCAATAGTGACTTTTAGGATTCTGCACGACGAGTGTGTGTGTGTAATTGGGTTTTTACAGACGTGTATCAATCAGATATGATTATTTACGTCTGGGGACCGACCTTTAACGTCACCACCCGAAAGACGTGACTCAGTTTCGAACCTGCGTCCTCGGCTGAATTAGTTTGTAACTTCCACTGTTAGCTGGATTACAGGCGCACGTCACAACGCCTAGTTAGACGAGAACGTGGACTGCCATTTTAAGGCAATGTGACGTCCTTTTAAGGCACTGGCAGCGACGTCACATTGCCTTAAAAAGGGCAGTCCGCGTTCTCATCGTGCAGAATCTAAAAGTCCCTAATGTTCTTTACTGGCTTCGTGCTATTAACGTGTCATACATAAGACGTCCACCCTGAAATTAAATTAGTATTAATATAGGAACAAATTAGAGAAACAATTCAGTGAAAGTTTGAGAAAATTGTAATCATCGCCCGCAAACCTCGAACTCTTTATTCCCCAAACGCCAAACTTTCACACCATTCAAGAAGTATCCGGAAACACTAATATTTGTTTCTGTATTAATATAGCTCTTTGCTTGTGCCTAATGCAGTTTTTTTTTTTTTGCATGATACCGTTTCTTTCTTTCTTTGTAAGTACATTTGTTTGTGCGCATTGGTATGTCATGAAAAGGCGCATCATAAATGAAATACATTAATATTATTATATTATTGTTATAACCATTATGATTATCGTGTAGTAGCAGTGGAACTAAATGGTATATCTAATGATCTGAACACTAAACTTTTTATTTCATGGTATCATGGATATACACTTGTACATTTTTCTATTGATAAAAGCAGAATAAAAACAAATTTCATGAGAAAAATCATATCGTAAGAATATTTTCTGCCAGATGATACAACGCTCTCACACATAATCAATCACTTTGATAGTTTTTGCGATTCGCCTTTCACCCCTCCCCCTTTATCATCTATGGAAAAAGTGCCCCCCCCCCCGGATGGCTCGACAAACGCTTAGCCAATGACTAAATGATAAACATGCATGTACATACAGTAAATGCCAATTGAGACGTACCTGGATAAGAGTATAGAATGGATGATGCAGTTGAGTCGCCTACAACAAATCAGCCTACTTTCTTTCTTTGTTCATCACCACTTACCTTCCCGTCTGCCCCATTCAATTTACGCATTTAACTGCCCCAATAGACCCCCTGCCCCACACACATAAACACACACACAAACGCACACATATAAACACCGCCTCTCTGATCTCGATCAATAACCCTATACTACAGATAAGCTCTTGTCAATAGAAGTGACGTCTGTAGTGCCCCTGACGTATTTTGTGTAGAACAGGAATAACGAAGCAGATAATAGAAGCCAACTATTATATATGGCTTCTGCGCAACAGATGACAACAAAATCGATGCGAGCGCCATTTTGATCCATCTGCGTGTTTTGCGTAATGTAATATACTAGGTCTTTAATACATACGCCATCGTGATTGCATTGCGCTTTACAGTCAAACCACTGGAATTAAAGATCGCGGATTATTTTTTCTAATTGTATCGACTTAACAGTGAATATAAGGTGAGTTAGAACAATTTTACTTTCTCTTCAAAATATCGCTGACCTTTTGCTGGAAATACTAGTGTTTATCTTAGAATTATTTTACAATATAACACATTACTTCTTTACTATCTATATTAAGGGTAAACAGATATAAAAATAATTATGATAACGTTCTACACTGTGGTATTTAACTGTTTGGCCAGCATAAGAGGTATATGTGCACCATAAAATGTCAGTTTATTGATCATGTTACGTTATAAAATCTAATCACTAAAGGTCTTATATAAAAATCATCTTTTAGCGGAATATTCACCGAATATATTTTAGGCATACAATCCTACAAGCATGAAAATGATCTCGTGTTATTTAATTTCTTTCGGCTTATATCGTTGCAAGTGAGAAAGTTTGGTATATCTTTTGTTATCCGTACAATTTTTTACATTCTTTCTTCGATTTTATTTATTAATTTGTTTTGATTCATAGAAATCAAAACAAATCTTTTGACACTCAAACGTTAAACTACAAAATCATGTTTAGACTTAAGTGTGAAATTCATTGTTAACAGAAATGTTTCTTATTGAACTAAATCTTACATCCAAGTAAATAATCTCCACATGTTTTTTTTTTCTCTCTCTCTCTCTTATTCATTTGAAAATATATTAGCTGATAGTATTGTGATAGCGTAACTCAGGTAACATAACCAGTTTAATAATGATAATAAACTGCACCTCATTTATTCTATTTTCCTTCGAATTATGAAATCACAATGAGTGCTTAATTATTTTTACAAAGTAGATTTTCATATCTTCATACCTCTTCATCTTGCATATGAATAAAAGATAAATTCTACGCATTAAAAAGTAAATTAGGAGATTGAATCGGTCATTATTGTCGATTAAAGTTTGATAAAAAGAGATCATAACATTAGAGGAAGAATTTGTATTTTATCATACTGGTAATCCTATATAATTATTTCTATATTTGAATAGTGAATAAAGCATTTATTTTTAATTTCTCATTTTTGAGTTGTTGAAACAAAACATGGATATACATTTATGTCCATGACGTTTGATCAATTCAATTCAATTAAAATAATATATATTTCCACCTGGAAATACAGCTTGGCTACAACATGGAAAAGAACATGCCTCCCCCTTCCTACGCAGCCCATCCGCCACAGTATGGGCACCCGTCGACTCAATATGGGCAGCCCCCACCAGTGGTGACCGCGCCCCAGCCTGCGTACCATCACTACCCTCAGCCAAACAACAACATGTCCATGAACAACACCGTAGTTGTGCCGTCGATGGGACCGGCCTATGGCGGTGGGACCACCATTATCAGGGTAGGTCGACGTGCAATATGCACCAAAATGTATTAAATGGTTAAAACAATAGACGCACAAGTAATCTTAACTTATCACAAAAGCAGTCTTTTAATTGATGTGATTTCTTAGGCACACTTAAAAAGTTGAGACTTAAGGGTCATCATTACTGTATTATTCCATAATTATCATATCATTTTAATTCTAAATCTCAACTCATACATGTATATAAACACATATCAATATACATATTGCCAATTAAAGTCTGAATTTGAATACATGACTGTAATTCCGATCTAATCATCCACACGCTTTTGTGCAACTACTCTACATAAATTCATTTTCATTTCTCTATCTTTACTTGTCTTGTTCTTTTTTCTTTTTTTATCTTCTTTGTTTAGTTTGTACTTTACATTTCCTTATTTATTTTCCATTTTCAGTTCACCGTTGATGCTATTATTCGATATTATTTTATTTTTGCATAACATTTTATTTGATCGAATCACATTTATTGTGTTTTAATGGACGTGTTTTAACTCTAGAATTATAAAATCATTCTGTTTTATACTATTTTGAATGTTTTTGACAATGCACCATATGAAATCAAGTAAAAAGTAATTTTCTTGTTATTATCTTGACATTCAGACCCAGAGAGGCAATGACTCCTGTTGCTCTGGTAGCGTGCCAAACTTTGATGACACGGTTGGCAAGGTTACCGGTCTCATCATGTTGGTCGGAGGCATCATCACCATCCTCATCATCGCCGTCTCTCTGGTAATGAGGGAATACTACGAGTATAGCGGACTGGGCTCGAGCATTGGTGCCTCCGTCTTTGTAAGTATTATTTATTCATTTATTCATGAATATGTTGATAGGTTATCAATATTAAAAAAAAAAAAAATCACTTGACAATATGATTGATACATATTTTAGCATACTGTATGGTACTTAATGCCTTACATTTTTCACAACAACGCAGATAAATATCGAAGACTAACTTGTCCAAGCTCAGTGGGTGTCATTGTGCACTTGAAGTGGGTCGGGAAGAAGAGGGGGGGGGGGGGGGAGGGGGAGGGGCAGTGTGAGTCTACCGGACCTAATATTCCGACAATTTTGTAATAACCAGAAGAAGAAGAAAAAAAGGCGTTTTCATCGAACTTCGGGAAATGTATCGAGTACAAGGATTTTTCTATGTTAAAAAACCGTATATGCAGTAAAGTATGATTATTAGTCTTCTCATTTCCTTCTCATTTCTTTCCCAAAGTTTTACATTCCAACTGGAATTCTTGGAGCGTGTTCCTACCAGAAGTCATCGTGCGTGGTAAGCGTCACATTCTTTGATATTCCCTATCGTTGTTCATAATAATTCTTCTTAATAATTAACACTTAACACTATCTTGATGCATCTCTCACCTCCCTTTCCCTCTCTGAATACCTCTGTCACTCTCTCTTTCATTCGTTTTGGCCGTCCGCTTTCCACAATGTATTGTTTTCATAATGATGTATATATATTGTATGACATTTTTTTAATTTTTGATGAGGACGACAGCTCAAGCTTAGCTTATGATTTGTTGTTTTTCTATATATGATTTTATGACGTGACCCTACATGTTAGAAATTCATACATTCATGATGATGTAATATGTGGTAAATACGTGAACATCAAATTAAATCAAACAATAAAATCTGTCATATCTCCTAAGGTTTTTCATCAAACATCTTCATCATATTTCTCTTCGGTATTTACAGTATATCATCATGCAGTCCTTATATGAATAGTCGATCCCAAATATATACACAGACGGGTACATTTTCGAGAGGGAGGGGGGGGGGGGCTGACGCCTCTTTCCCAAATAGAATATTTTTAGCTTATCAATTTTGCGACTTAGACCAAAAAAAAACAAGAAAAGAAAAAAAAATAGATAGCTCTTTTTCCGAATATGAGATGTTTGTTGCCTTGATATCTATATTATTGCCCATATAAATCATGTTAATGCTTTTAATGTGTTCACAGGTGATTTCGTTCTTGATAATGTGTATCCTGACTTCCCTCGAGGCGTTTGCAATGATTGTATATGAAGGGGTAGCCGCTGGATTACTCTCCTACGACTATATCTGTGAATGGATCTTCTGCTACTGGGAACAAAACACGGTTTGTATATATTTATTATTATTATTATAAATGTATATAATATAAAGCGAAAGGAAATGAGAGAATAATGGTTGCGGAGTTTATATACAAATTCCACATTTCTGTCTTTGCAATATTTTTCTCTCACTTCTTTCGCTTTGTATTAATGTCCACGAAAATGGACAAAGATGATAATCTGGGTTATTTCCTTACATTTGAATATATATCTTTCTTTCTCTCACTACATATTCAAAACATTGTAAAATAATGTAGAGGTGCTGCATAATGAGGTCTACTGGTTAAGTCACCGGACTGTGGACCACATGCAGGGTACGGGTTCGAATCCCTGTCACATACATTAATTTGTATTTTTTCATAATTCATTTCGTAAGGTATGAATGGGCTCCTGACACTATTCAAATGCTATAGAGCAGCATTATGACGGCCGTGCAAGGAGTGTTAAGTTTGACCGACATGGACGCTATACAAAACCCCACACTCTAAAAACCAAAATGTCAAATCACCATTTAAAATGGCCGAGGAGAGACCACTCTTTCAAAATGGTAGATTAACACTTTGAAAATACTGGATCCAACACTATAAAGGTTGAATCTTGCATGTTTAAAGTATCAATCTGACATTTTGAAACAGTGGTCACTCCTCGGCTCTTTTAAATTGAGATAAATTGAGATTTAACATTTCAGTCTTTTAGAGCGCGCTATCATAATTGTTATCATGATTATCATGGTGATTATTATTATTATTAATATCTTTATTATTACTTTTATTATCATTAGTAGTATTCTAATTATTATCATCATCAGCATTAGTGTCATTATTGCTTTATTATGGTTATGCGGTAAAATAGTTATCTGACTTTTGAGGGGAGAGGTGCGGAGCCTCAATGCACTATACATAAATCTGCCACAGGTAAAAATCTAATATCTACCATTTATCATTTGCCTTGATCGTCTAGGTGGTCGTTGCCATGCACGTCATCGCCTGCATCATCGCCTTCGTCATCTTCATCTCCGCCATCGTCGGGTCCGTGTACGCCTGCATGGGGATGAACGGCTCCGTGGGCGCCGCTCCAGCAACTATGGTAAGCGTGTGATCAGAGCAAATTAAATCATATCAAATCAAGTCAATCCATAATCAAAGCAAACAGCTCAGATAAAATCAAATCAAATCAAATCAAACAAAACAGATCAGGTCAGATTAAGTCAAGTCATTTGATGTCGTGTAAAATCAAATCAAATCAAATCAAACCATACCATTTAAAATGAATTTAAATCGCCTCAAAACGACAAAAATATCAAATAAAATCAAATCATATTAAATGAAGAAAAGTCAAGTCAAATGAAATCGCATCAAATGTTTAAATCATATTAAAAACAAACACATCAATTCAAATCAAAATCAAATCAGATCAAATGAAATCACTTAAAAACAAACCAAACCGAACCAAATCAAATCAAATCAAATCAAATCAAATCATATAAAAATATCTCATATGAATTGAAATCAATGAAGATTTGTTCAAAGATATGCCACGGGCTCAAGATCAGTCCCACAATATACCATTCACATAATTATCTGACATGGGTGAAAATTATATGAACAAAGTGAAGATTTAATTGTCAATTATCATAATGTTTTGTTTTGTTTTTGATATTAGGTGGTGACTACCCAGCCTGTTACATTCCACCCGACAGTGCAGTCTACAACCACTACACACACCAGCTCGACCTATGGCGGTAAGTGTTTTACACACTGACGAGAATGTACTAAAAGTAATATATACATGGAGGCCTCGTTCACATTTTGCACGGTGAACCGGCTCACAAAGTGGTGGTATGGGCGGGGGGGGGGGGGGCGAGGGTGGTGAAGGGATCGTCTCGGCAAAATGGAAACTTTATTTCTTCTATAATGGAAAATAGGGTGCGAAAAAATAATTACTTAAGCTAGAACTACGAATGCAGAAGAAAAAAATTGTTATCTTCATCATCATCATCAGCATTATTATTATTTATTACTACTATTATTATTGTTATCATCATTATCATTATCATCATTGTTTTGTTTATTAATATAAGTAGTATTATTATCACTATTTTTGTTATTATTATTTCCATTATTATTATCATTGATTTAACACGCATTCAGTTTGTTATCATTTTTAATGTACGACTCAACATATGCCACATCTCACACTCTAAAATGTGTTTGATTCAAAGTTTTATATCAAAAGATAATATATTCACTGCAAAACTTCATTACGTGAGAAATCACATACTAAGATAATTCGTTGCTATAACAACAACTCTCTATCTCTCTCTCTATTATATTCAAATATTGCAGGAAGCCATACCGCAACGAACACGACCTACTACTAAAGCAATCCGTTTGCAAGACATCGTCATTTGTGGTCATCATCCCATACAGGTTTCCAAAACAGCTTCATGATCAGATGATACTGGAAAAATACTGCAGAAATGTGATTAAATAGATAAATCTGTTTACTAATGAATGTTTATGCATGCATGATTCTCTACCTAAACCCAGTCTTGCGCTTGGCGTGCTCAGTCGCAGTAGGTGACTGCAATCTGGATGACATTCTCCAATACGAATGGCTTTCATGAAACCATCACAAGTACAGATTCACAGACATCCCTTTGAAACACGTAAACAAGTACATGCATTTCAATGAGCTATGTCTGACAACCTTCTTGCAAGCTTTTCAGTTGTCAAAAGAAAATGTTGGTTTAAAAGATTGCATACAATTATTAATTAAAGATGTTTATTTCGTCATATATTCATATTCTATTTGCTGTCTTAACTCGGTGCTCAAATTATTTAGTTTGCCATTATTTTGTTCATTTTAAGAAGGCTACAAGGCTAACGACGTTTTGGATAAAAAGCTTGAATTTCGAGTTGGCACGAATGAAGGAACATTTCGTTTTAGGGTTGTGTATATTTTGTCAATTTTTTCTGACGGATAAAAAAACTCCCGCCGAAAAAATGATGACCGCATCGTGACCATGAAAGAAATTATTTCGGATTTTCGGTTTTGCACGTAACAATTAGACTTGTAAATATCGTAAATATTGTGCTGTCACCGAAAAGTTATTTTTTTACAAGAAAATGAATGTTACTTCAATCAGACAATTTAAAAATTCTCGACTTTTCAGAAATAAAATATACAAAAAATAGATGGTAAAGGTCCAACCAAAATTGAACTAAGTTTGCGTGGTAAGAAAGTAATTATCTTTATACGTGATTGTATTACAATGTTATCAAAAAAGTATTACTTATATTATATTTGTATTACTTTGATAATATACGGGGTGAAAATTAGAAGATTAATTCACATTAAGGCTGAACTAAAAGTGTTTATCGGTAAGCGTAAAAGGTTGAAGTTTTCTTTGTAACATATTATAATTATACAAAGTGTGTTTTGCGTAACTTTTCTGTCCGTGTTTGTGAATTTGAAAATGTGACTTCTGCTTCAACATTGTCTTTGATATTATGCACACGATGGTTTTTAATATTATTGTGTATTAATTCCGTCCACAATGGTAAAAAAAGTATTTCGTCTTGTACAGTAATCTATATATTTCTAACCCTGTAAATAGGCTGAATGGGCACGGGAATACTCTGTAGTGGGAAAACTTGAGGGCTGGTTTCTTTTTTATGAATGATGTCACCGAAAAAGAAGTAGTAGCCTAAACAGAAAGTAAGTATGAGAAGAAGAAGAAGATGACGAACGAAGATGATGATGAAACCTAGAGGTGCACAGGAAAGAAAGGTTGCAGAAAAGAAGATCATCAAGAAGAATAAAACTGATTTTTGACAATATTGACAGTGCTATATGAAGAGGTATAAGAGAACGTACATTAAAGTGATCGCATTATAAAAGGTGTATACTTTTTATATAAGTATATAGCACTGAGAGGAAGGTATATAGAGGCAGGCCCGTAGCCACGGGTGGGGGGGGGGGGGGGGCACGTCCCCCCCAAAAAAAAAATCCAAGACCAGTTGAACTTTTTTAGACCCCTCCCCAGGACGTCGATCAATTACAATGTGCCCCTCTCCCCAAACATCAAACTCTATACAGGAGCAGCTTTGCTTAAAGAGTATTCATCAAGCCATGATTGTTATATGGAGTTATATAATTATTGAAGATTGTCATGATTGTGTGCCTTGAGTATTATACGCATGCATCATCTCCGTCACGGTTTGCGAACTTGATTTGTACAAATTTCATACTAATTATATTTTTCTTGATCGTTGATTGTTAAAAATGTGCATACATGCCTCAGACTAAATCATTTACTTATTTTCTTGAGTATAAGCGAGAGGTAAATTGTAAGAGAGAGAGAGAGAGAGAGAGAGAGAGAGAGAAAGGGTGAGATAGAGAAAAAAGAAGTGTACAGAGACAGAAAGATACAGTTAAGGAGATAATAGAAATTGAGAGATAAATAGAACAAGAGAGAAAGAGAGATGGAGAGGGAGGGAGAAGGAAAGAGAGAGAGGGGGAAGAAGAGAAGAGAGAGAGAGAGAGAGAGAGAGAGAGAGAGAGAGAAATGAGGGAGAGGGAGTATATAGGTGTTCCACGAAAGAGAAAACTGTAGAGGCCCCTACCTAGCTGGATTATGGGAAACTGAGAAAGGAAGAGAGAGAGAGAGAGAGAGAGAGAGAGAGAGAGAGAGAGAGAGAGAGAGAAAGAGAGTGTGTATGTGTGTGGGAGAGAGAGAGAGAGAGAACGAGAGATATATCACTAGAGAGAGAGAGAGAGAGAGAGAGAGAGAAAGGGGGGGGGGGGCATGATAGGGAGGGTGGAAGTACTAGTATTGGCCTAATAATCAAGCCACAATTTCCGGCTGACAAGTGAGGATGTGGGGGGGGGGGGGGGGGGGGTGTAAGAACGTTTTTTTCAAGGGGGTGAAACAGAACACCTTTTCCGGTAAAAATTGTATCTATAGAAGACTGATAGAAAATACAGATGATACCGTCATATTAACACACCCCTTCTCTCTTTCATTGATGCATTTATAAGTAAAATGGAAAAAAAAAGTTGCTCTCACGTCCAGGATTGTATAGACCAATGATCAAATAAGAAGGCTGGTAATTAAAAATTCAAGTATAAACGACATTTGAAAGATAGATAGAATGAAAGAAAGAAGGAAGGAAGGAAGGAAGAAAAAAAGAAAGGAAAGAATGAAGAAGGAATGAAGGTAGAAAGAAAGAAAGAAAAAAGAAAGGGGGAAAAGGAAGAACGAATATGACGGGTATGTGAGACGTGAATTAGTATTACAATGCCCTCATTATGTCTAAATTGTTGCTATTATTAATATAATGATATGACATCTTAACTTTCCAAGGAATTTACATGTTATGTTAATTTCTTTAGTAATGTAAGCAATGTTTGATATTCTTACTATATAATTCAAGTAATGTTAATTTGTTAAGTTATGTTGGTAATATTAATTAATTAGTAATATTGATTTTTCTTGAAGTAATCGTGACTTGTATACATATGCACTTTGAAACTGTTATGTCACAAGTGCTATATAAATTTTTCTTATTAGTATTTATTATTGTTATACCCCTGGAAGGTTTAACACCCCCCCTCCCTCTTGTACAGATATTACACTTGGTAATTAAAGACATGACTTTAAAAAAAATGATAGGAAGATATAGATCTATATAGAAAATAAAAAAGAGGGAAGGAAGGAAGGAAGGAAGGAAGAAAGAAAGAAAGAAAGAAAGAAAAAAAACGTATAGAAAGATAGAAAGGGGGAAAAAAAGGGAGAAAAAAAGAAAGGAAGAAACAAAAAATGACAGACAGAAATATTTGCAAAATCAATTTGATGAGCGAGACGCGATGCAAGCACGAGACCTCCGGAAGTGGGCAGTTCCTTCATCCTTGAAATAAAATGGCGACGACTAGCGTATTCCGAAGACCATCCAGGCCTCGAAGTGGCTCTAAGAAGAGTGCTTTATACGATGCTGATGGCAATGAAGTAGAGGTAATCAAAAACTTTATATTTTGGACCATAAATGTGTATTTCATTTGTATTGAGGTCATTGAAAATGGCTTATTTGTTGTTGCAAGAACTGCATACAGTCCCACACGCTTGTATTGATGAAAGTAATTTCCCCCATAGACTATCTTAAATTGTCAATATTAAATCCTATCTTTATCTTCTTGGCTGCATCAGAATTGACTTAAATCAGCACTCAAATGGCAATTGATTATAAAACCTAATTCCTAAAGCAGTAAAATACAATCCACACATCATTTAACCCACGGATGGATGATGGAAAAAATACTTACCTAGAAAACTTTAATCGGAATCGGAAATCTATTGTCAATCTGGACAAGTGACATTTGTATTCATTTATGATTGTGTGCATTTCTCGGTCATTGCGCTAGTGTACTTTCGTATCCATTTTTGATCTGTTACTCTGGTGTGGACATACCAAAAATCAACTAAATCTTCATCAATTGTTAGACTAGACTCTAGATCTACGTTTCTTACCTGTTTTGTGTCAATTTTCTTTTCTCTTTTGGAGTATTTTTCCTAAAAACCAAGTCATTATAAAGTCATAGTGCTACTGCTAGCTAATATACCACCAAATAATCGGTCCTTATCACGGACACAGAAAAAGTCCATATTTTGTATCTGTGCAATATGGACCAGTTTTTTGTGACTCATTTTATTGGTCGAAGTGATTGCAGACGCGTACAATTGGAAATATCAGAAGTTCTTCCAAATAACCATTAGAGGTATTTATGTGAGCTCCTAGTGGTCGATATACATTTTAACGACTACTTCTAACTGGTGTGATCAAAACAACAGAAACATCTGCCTGGAAAAGGTTCTACATGAATTGTTATGGTACTGTTACCCTCAACAAATTAAGTTTAAGCTAATATCATGTAGCTGCCTCCATAACAAGAAAGAAAGTACATATTAAACCAACAGCTGAGCCAGGTTACTTGCCAAGACACCTAACTACAGGAAGGTCGGATGAATTCAAAAACTGGAACTGGAAGCCTGACTGCTGAGAACACAGCACTCTTCCAGAATCTTGGGTAAAGATAAAGCCAATATAAGAATAATAAAGCCAGAGAAAAATTGACATTTTTGTTACTTTACATGTTGCAGGTTGAAACAAGAGAAGACGAGGAACAGAATGTCAAGCTAGGAGAAACCATTGAGCTGCTTGTTGCTGCGGGTTACTTCAGGGCCAGGATCAAAGGCCTCTCTCCATTCGATAAGGTAAATATTGTGATACCTGTTTGTAAAGATCACTGATGGAAAAAAAATAGTAGGGGTTCATGTCAAACTACTCTATAACAGTATATGGGGTCCTGAGTGCAATCTTTGGGGGTTTGAGTACATCAGGGGGGTGTTTCACAAAACTTGTCATCAGTGACAAATGGCAGTTTTTGTTATAAGCTACTGAAATCCTTGCTTCTGATTGGTTATCAACAGATTTGTCACCGATTTTCGTCATTTGTCATTGAAAAAAGCTTTGTGAAACAGGTCCCAGAACTAGTATCAAAAAACAAAAATAGTACCAAACTTACTGCTTGTAAATACAGCTGTAATGAAAATAAATACGAATGTGGCCACATAAGTGTTGATACAAATGTAAACAAAGTACTGCACATGAAATCATATCATTTTGTAAATTGTTGATTCTGTTTCATTTCTACTTTGCCATTAGGTTGTTGGGGGTATGACATGGTGTATCACGACATGCAATTTTGATATCGACGTCGATCTACTCTTCCAAGAAAACTCCACCATTGGCCAGAAAATGTAAGAAATATTTGCCTCAATAGTACTGATTTGTTTATGGACACCTCATTTTCAAAATAAGCAAAATATAGAGAGTCGAGGTTGACTATTTTGATGTTAATTCTTTGAAATAAAATTCTATTAAAGTTGAGCACTGTAATGTACACCTTGGTGATTTGTGCATTTATAATGGAATAATTTACCTAAAATATTAAAAATTCTAAATCCCGTAATATGTTCCAATTCAAACTTATTATTATTATTTATTCATTTGTTTTCTTTTGTCTTCTTTCCCAATATAAATTATACATTTGACAAGCATGGGTTTGTGCCATAAGTACATGACTTGTTATAATTCCCCACATTGTCATTTATTTGTTAATAGTCTATTCTAATTTTGTATTTCTACTTTTGTTCTGGGGGGGGGGGGGGGGGGAGGCTGGTGACACAGGAGGCCCTTGCTCCCATCTTCGTGTTATGTAGAGATTAGTCAATCTAGGATTCTGTTGTTGATATTTTAATTCTCCAGTGCCCTTACGGAAAAGATTGTAGCTGTTCTTCCGAGGATGAAGTGCCCTCATCGCATTGAGCCTCATCAGATCCAGGGTCTGGACTTTATTCACATTTATCCAGTGGTCCAGGTATGAGCGATAGAGTCTTGAGGACTTACAACTTCATTTAAAGCCCCACTGCACTAGTTATAGCTACTTACGCCCTCTGCATAGCAGACAATGCCTAATCGGGGCCTGTTGGTCCCCCATGATCCCCTTTTTCTTGTGTTAATTGAGAACTGTTTTGATGAGATAACCACCTGTCAGAGACCTTGCAGGGGTTCTAATCCCCCCTGGCCAAACTAGTGCAGATAGGCTTTAAAGATAAAGTTGAATATTAAACATATGCCATTGCACTGTGAATAAAATATTGTCCAGAAGTTATGGGTATAAGGATCATTGTATGTTCTGGACCCAATCTTTGATATAAAGAGTCGATATCAATCGCAACTTATATCAATCACAGCTATGTACATAAGAGATGGAGGTATGCAAACTTGTGATTGATAATCAGACTTGCGATTGATTTGGTTCAATCGCAGCTCTTTGTAAGACGGGGTCCTGGTGTTTTGAAATCATCAGGATGATACAAAAATGACTACCCCCAAAAAAGAAAAAAAACCTTATTGTTTTTCTCTTTTTTGGTCAATAAAATGATAAAGTAGTAAAGATTTCACATGACACACACATCTCATAGAATTGCCTTATTGCAGAAACCACCGAACTGCTATGAAAGCATATGTAAACAACCAGGGGACCCAACAACTTTAAGTCCTTTCCGAGGGACTTGGTAATGAGGATTAGCACCTTACCAAAGGGACCCTCCGGCTCTGAGGCCGCAGCTCTACCCATGAGCCATCACTTGATGACCTGAAAGAGATCATAACTATTGATTTCTTATTTCTTGCAGTGGTTAGTGAAGAGAGCCATAGAGACGAGAGAGGAGTTAGGAGATCAGATAAGAGCATTCTCTATCTCACAATTCAGCAAGAATCACAAAACACCCGAGGTAGGTCTCTTCTGATAACCAGGGGGGTGTTTCACAAAGATCCTAAGTTGAACTTATCTCTAGGTTCGACTAAACAATCATGGAAAGCCGTTAGCATCTTCAAAAATATTTTGTAAAAGTTATTGTAAAAGGCATAAAATGTTGATTCAAATCTTTCATATTTTCTATTACCAAGGAGATTTCATGTTCTTGATGTGGAATATATTAAAAGTCTGAAATACTTGAATTTCCGCTTTTGAACATATTTTTATTTTAAGGCTACAAATGGCTCTTTGTAATTTTTAAGTCCAACTTAGAGTTAAGTTCGACTTAGGATCTTTTTGAAACACCCCCTAGAGGCTACTCTATCTGTGGTAGATGATAAAACCTACATGTACCTGGCTCTTAGGAGACTATTTGTTCATACAAATTTATTTGATTACCCGTATTCATTCATTCATTGACTTATTACTATTATTATCATTATTATTATTGTCATTGTTGTCGTTGTTATTATTTATTCATTTATTTTTTATATTATTTTAATTTTATATTATTCTAATATTTATTTGTGTTTTTATTTGTTTGTATATATTCATTTAATATGTTTATTTTTTAATTTTTAATTTTTTTTTTTTTTAATTTTTTTTTTTTTTTTTTTTTTTGGGGGGGGGGGGGAGAGAGAAAGAGTATTCTTATTCATTGCAAATGATTATTTACCTTTCAGGGGAATATGGGAAGACAGATTCCTTTATACCTTATTTTCCTACTGTATCAGGTTTATTTCAGCATCCTTTTTCTGTGTGTGTAATCCCTTGGATTTATAATGGTTTGTCCCACAGGATGTGGAATTTGATGACAGGAAGGACACTTCCATTTCAACAGTAGGGGTGATTAAGGATTCCTACAAGGCTCAGAGGAAATACCGCAGATCCGATGCCCACAAGCTGAGGGAAGAAGAGCTGAGAGTTCAGTCAACTTTGCTTGAGTATGGAAGGTAAAAATAACCTGTAAACATTATGTATGGTTCATGCTATATTCATGCTGCTGATGAATATGGCAGATTAAAATGCTATTCTGATATTATAGATATTTTTGTGGTATATGTGTGTAAAGTTATCACCACCTTATTGTGTCCGGGGAAGAATATGCTTGTTGATGCACGTGAAAAAAGAAAGAAAGTAAAAATACAATGCTTTAAATTTGACCATTTAGTAGCATGAAAAAATACCCAGGAACGATAAGAAACTTATAACTAATCAATTTAGATACAAAAGTATTTACAAAGGCAAGTTCAGTGTAAATATTGGAGAGTTTAAGACTTACGGGATTAAAAGATATATATAATAAACATTAATGTCGCTGCTATTAAACAGTTTCGTATTAACTGCTATAAATAATCCAGATTATTATTATCATTTTTATTGATATTATTATTATTATTTTTATTAATATTATTATTATTATTACTATTATTATGAATGTGATTACTTAGGAGATACGGCGTTGGAGGTAGCAGTCAGAATGAGAAAGAATCCGAGAAGGACCCTAAGAAGAAAGCCGTGGCCGCTGGTCTGTCGCCGGTTACCAAGGGAGGAGCGGGAGGTGGAGAGGATGCGGAGGAAGAGAGGATACAGGAGGAGAAAAGGATACAGGCTTTAATGAAAGGCATGGATGCCATGGAAGAGGTGGGTGGATGTGTGGGTGAGTGGGTTGGTGGATGGATGGACTGATGATGTAATGGAGTGAAGGATTGATAGACTAATGACCCAATGGATGGTTGAATTGATAGAAAGACGAGTGGATGGATGAGTGGATAGATAGACTGATGAAACAGTGGGTGGATGGCGAGAAGGATAGATTGGTAGATAGATTGGTGGATAGATAGACTCACCTTACTGATAGACTCACATTACTGATGAAGTAATGGAGTAAAGTATTGATAGACTAATGAACCAATGGATGGCTAAATGGATGGATGGATGGATGGATGGATGGGTGGGTGGGTGGGTGGATGGATGGATGGATGGATGGATGGATGGATGGATGGATGGGTGGGCGGGTGGGTTGGTGGGTGGGTGGGTAGATGGATGGATGGATGGATGGATGGGTGGGTGGGTTGGTGGGTGGGTGTGTGGATGGATGGATGGATGGATAGATGTATGGATGGATGGATGGATGGATGGATGGATGGATGGATGGATGGGTGGGTGGGTGGGTGGGTGGATGGATGGATGGATGGATGGATGGATGGATGGATAGATGGATGGATGGATGGATGGATGGATGGATGGATGGATTGGTGGATGGAGTGATAAATGGATGGATGGATGGATGGATGGACTGATGGATGGATGGATGGATGGATGGACTGATGGATGGATGGATGGGTGGATGGGTGGATGGATGGAGTGATGGATGGATGGATGGATGGATGGATGGATGGATGGATGGATGGATGGGTAGTTAGATAAACTGATGAAGTGGTGAGTGGATGGAGGGAGGGATATATCGATGGATAGATTGGTAGATAGATAGACTGATGAAGTGATGGATTGACAGACTAATGCACCAATGGATGTTTGAATGGATGGATAGATGAGTGGATGGATGGACTGAAAGATAGAAAGACAGACAAATTGAAATATAGAAAGATAAGGTAGGTCTACAGATGGAACAATTGTTTGTATAGAACAAAATTATATACATACACTTTTGATGTGTGATATAAAAGATAAGAGAATGTCTGCCATCATAGAACCTGAAAATGAAGGAATATGGTTGATACCTATTAAACTGTATGTTGCCATCGGATGACCTGAAATATGGAGATATTAATGATTACTAATAATAGAAGAGTTTACAGAAACAAAATCAATTATGAAAATATCACAATTTCTTAAATTTCTTGAAACTCTTGATATCAGGGTAAAGTGACTGCTAGCATGGTGGGTAGCATCGTTGGATTGCAATCAGATGTCATTGGCCAGCTAGCTGAGGAATATGCAGGAAGGGTATGTATATCATTCTAATGATGTGCGTGTTTAAAGGAGGTGAAGACATTGTATGGGTTAAAGTTTATTAAGATTTGTCAGGGTGAACACTGTTGTGAACTGCAATAGTTTTTGTCCTCATTATTTAAAAAAAAAAAAAATTCTTCCACTTTTGCTGCCACTTGATTTTTGTGTTGACATTTTTTAAGACACGTACTGCAGAAGTGGGCTCTCATGGGGACACCATTCGGGTGTTTACCCAATAGCAGGTGTAGGTGTTGTCAATCACCAGGATTAGCCTTCAGTTTTATGATCAACAGGTCTATTGTAATTGCCTGCCTTTCCCCATATGGCAAAGTAATATATAGATAGAGAGACAGAGAGATATAGAAAGAGAAAGAGAGAGAGAGAGGGGAGAGAGGGAGAGGAGAGAGAGAGAGAGAGAGAGAGAGAGAGGGAGGGGGGGGGGAGAGGGAGGGGGAGAGAGAGAGAGAGAGAGAGGGGGGGGGGGGGAGGGGGGAGGGAAAGAGAGAGAGAGAGGGGGGGGGGGGGAGAGATAGAGAAAGTGATTATGAATAGAGAGAGAGAGAGAGATAAAGAGAGATTGAGACCGAAAGAGAGACTTAAGAGTGAAAGGGAGAGGTGCTCCCAACCCCCCCTCATGCAATGGCCTTGTTTTTCTATAGCATTTCACCCACATAGTAAATCAGGTGTAACCACCCCCATCACCACCACCATCACCACCACCACCACCACCATCACCATCACCATCACCATCACCACCCCCAACACCACCACCACCCCTCCCCAACTCTGATACCAGTACTACCACAGCTGGTAGACCCACTACACCACTCATTCTCTACGCTGACCTTTGACCTCAAATACCATCATCATTTATTTTCTTTCTCAGAAATCCGAGCTTCAGCAGATGGAGGAGAAGCCCGAGAGGATGAGTGGAGCCCAGCAGCACCAGAGGATAGTAGCATCCTTACAGAAACAGGTCACTGCTGTCACCAAGAAAGTAGAAGAGGTATGTATGATGCTCCTATAGTATATATTGCTCTCGTTATGACAATATTGGACGAGTCGAATATTGTCATAGCGAGAGCAATGTTTTCTTGTATTACACGAAAACAAAGCCGTAAAACATTATTATCATTATCTGTATCAGGCTGACTAGCCAAATAACAAAATTTGACTTACCTCGATCGGCAAATGTTGCTTTGTTTTCATGTGATATCGGCGTTATCCATAGTTGAAGTTCCCGGATGACATAGCAATACACAAACAATATTGGTAAGTCATCCGGTTACTGTGCTAAAGATATTGAATACACTGAATTTTTGTACCTCTTAGAAGCCTTATATAGATCATAATACAAACTATTGATTGTGGGGAGTTGTGAGTTTGCCTAGTGGTTAGCTCTCACCCCCCCCCCCCCATCCTACCAACCTCGATTGGGTTGGGATGGCACAATGCTCGTGTTATTTTACAAATCATCTGAAAATGCATTGTAAAACAAATCCCTTAGTAAGACCTGTTTCGGACACAATAATTATTTATTTAATCAAATCTGGTGTCGGCGAACTACGATGAAATACACATGGACACTAACTGCTATGTGGCATTAAATGAAATGAGAATTGTATTTTGACTGTTTTATCAGTCGAGGGCATCAGCAGAGAGCCAGCAGGTGGCCTACAGTGAGACACAGCAGAGACTCCAGGAGGTAGACACATACTCCTCCAGGATCGATGAGGAGATGGCCAAACTGGATGAAGTCGGAGGAGAAAACAAAGGGTGAGTTTATCAAAAGTCACTATCAATATAATTTCTCTAGTCTCTGTTCCTTTACAAGGCCCTGTACAGAGGTGATTTAGTCTTCTGGGGGATGTTTCACAAAGATCCTAAGTTGAACTTATCTTTAAGTCGGACTTAACAGTTATGGAAAGCCATTAGCATCCTTGAAAATATGTTGTAAAAGTTATTATAAAAGGCGTAAAATGTTGATTAAAATCATTCATATTTTCTATCATCATGGGAGATTTCATGTTCTTAATGTGGAATTTATGAAAAGTCTAAAATATTTGAATATTTTGATTTTTAATATATTTCATTATAAGGCCACAAATGGCTCTCCATAATATTTAAGTCCAACTTAGAGTTAAGTTTGACTTAGAATCTTTGTGAAACACCCCCCCCCCCCCCCCCTGGTCACATTGAGGACCTTTTCTTAATAGTTATGAATAAACCAAAGTTTAGTTGTTTGCTTTTTGGTTTGTATGTTTAGTTTTGTATTTATTTTTTCATTTATTCATTTGATATTTGTTTAGTTATTCATTCCTGCATTAATTAATTAATTTATTAATACATTTATTATTTATTTTTAATTTTTTAATTTATGCATTTTGTTCTTTCTTTCTGATACCGGTTCATATATCAGTCAACCTTCCATGATTTCTCTTGTGAGTACCAAAGAATAACTTGGTCCATTGAACTACCTGAAATTCATTTTTTTTTACATAATGGGTTCTTTTCTATGAACCAACAAGCCTTATAAGAACTACCCTACAAGGTGTTACTGGAAAGTCTTAGATGAATATTCGATATGCCAAATGTGCTGTATTTTGAGATTTTTGAAGGTCCTTATGGTGGTTTGCTTTTCTTTTTTTTCCCTGCAGAGTTCTTAAAGAGCTGAGAGGCCTTGTAGCCATGAATGAGAGTCTGAAGAAACAAGAACAGGAATTCAGGGCACACTGTAAGGTGAGGTTTAAAGCGGGACTGCACGTCTTGTAGCTATACACTGGCGCCCTCTATACAGCCAACAATGCCTAAGCGGTACCTGCTGATCCCCCATGGTCCCCTTTTCTTATTTTAATTGAGAGCTGATTTGATGAGATGACCATCTGCCAGTGACCACACAGGGAGATCTAATCCCTCCTGGTCAAACTAGTGCAGACAGGCTTTAAGATAGTGTTCAGTATGGGTAAAACTGTTTGTCAGCTTTCTAATTCTTTTTTAATCCCATACTGAATAATATCACATTAAAGACCCATAGCTGTGGGCTCTCATGGGGAATTCGACACCATTAAGGTGTTTACCTAATAACGAGTGTTGTCAATCACCAGGATTTAATAGCCTCCAGTGTTATGACCAACAGGCCTTCTGTAATACTCTGCATTTTCCACCGATCGCCCCATATGGAAAAGTCAATATCTTGCATTTCCCTCAATCAATGACTCTCCGACAGACTGGGGGTTGTTTCTTGATGGGACCACGGGTTTGCTGTGTGCAAGGCTTGTACACCCATTAATGGTATTTCCATCAAGTCAGGTGTCAGCGAATTATGACCTACTGCACAAGAAGAACTGATGACCATCTCCCTTTAACAAAGCTAATTGTAACAGGTTACTCTTAATTGCTCTCAAATTCTAAGTATCACCATAAATATATTGTATAATTTGCCTGAACTACTTTAAGAAAATTGATAAATTTGTACTATATATCGTTTCTCAGTTTGACTAGAAATAAAATGATATTTGAAGATGAGGAACAAAACGGTGAGAACTAAAAGTAAATTCAATCATATTTTCACAATTTTCTTAAATGATATTGAGGAAATTGAAAGTGATTAGTGTTGGTTGAAAACGGCTTGAACTTTAATATTTCCTCTTTACACGACAGCTCATTATACAAGGCACGGGAAAAGAGGAACAGGTTTTTGGAAAATAAACATTGTTAAAACATGAAACAAGCAAACCCCTTTTTGTATTTTTCACTGTTCTTTGAATGAATATGTATTTGTTAACTTGATTTAAAGGAAGAGATGCAGAGATTGAAGCAGAGCATAGCGGATCTACGAGGTCTGGATGGTAGCGGGGAGGTCCAGATGTCTGAGAGAGATCAACTCATCGCCAGGCAGTATGAAGCTGATAAAGAAAAACTGCAGAAGATACGGCTACTACTGGTAAGATCACAATGTTCCATCCCAAATATACACATGCGCGATGGCTCATGGAGGCGGGGTGGCTCAGTGGTAGAGCACTGCTCTTATAACCGGGAAGGCCTGGGTTTGCAACCAAGTTGATGCACTAGTGCCCTTTGATATTAGGCATTAATCCTCATTACCAAGTCCCTTGACGAGGACTTATAGCCGTCGGTCCCCTGGTTGCTTACTTACAAGCATACACATGCAGTCTTTAATAGCAGTCTGGTAAAACAAACAGACAAACAAACATGCACTTTATTTGTAAAGGTCATCTATGTTTTACTTTAAAGTTGACTTATCTCCACAATGTGAGTTGTTTGGTTGTTTGGATTGTTTCATTATCTCCATTTTCTATGATTTTCACAGGGTTTTGAAAGATCACTTCATTCTTTCAAAAGAAATAATGCGTACAGTAATATCCTAATTCATATATTGATGCAGTATAAAAAAGCCCTTTAATTTAATAAAAACTACACAAAAGAATTAGATTGACAATTCTGTCTGCAGGGTAATATGTGTAAATATTTTGTTAAATAACAGTCCTACTGTACTAATAGAAGTCACAATTTGGTTAGCAATAAATTGTTTTCTGTAATAGTTTGATTAGAGATTTAAATCTACAGATTCCAAGCAACATATGTTGTATTCTTTTGGTCACAAGGGAGCTTTTAATTTGCACAACCGAGTTGGTCTGTGACGTGAAATTTGTTGTTGTTTTCTCTCTGCAGCTGCAAAGATCATATCTAATAATCATGTTGTCATACCCTTCTCTGTCAAATTTATTCCAGGCTCGTAAAAACCGTGAAATTTCGCAGCTCCAAAGAAAGATAGATGAAGTGCCTACGAGAGCAGAGCTTACTCAGTATCAGAAGAGATTCGTTGAGCTTTATAATCAAGGTAGATTTCATATTCAGAGTTATGTTTTTGACGATACCAAGATGGTGCTAAGACCACCATTGAGGTGTCGTAGTTGAGTGGTTTAAAGGTATACACCAGTTCTGGTCATGCTATTGCATTGTGAAAGAAACATTGTGGAATCGATCAGAAAAGGTTGATCATCTAGCATATAAGTATTGGTGTGCACTGCAAGGTTCTGGAATCATCAAAATGATAAGAAATTTGGCCCAGTCTTAGTAAAGTTACAAGCACTGTACACAGAAAGATGTATATGGGACTACGCGATATCTTTCCAGGCCGGGTCGATATGATAATTTACCAAATATATCAATTAGTTGGCGGTTTCCCGGCAAAATTTGTATCATCAGGTATTAGTATTCTTTCACATCATTGGTAATAAGAGCTTCCATTTAATTTTTTGAGAGGGGGGCGTTTCCAAAACTGGTCTATACCTTTAAGCACTTGACTTCAAGCGGTCATGTCTTTTAGCAAAGCATTAATCTACATTGGCCACTCCATACCCAGGAGGGAAATGGGGACTGTAGGATGATGAAAGCCTTGTGTTGGTAATTGCAATATGCCCTCATGGTGAATATATGGTTGGAATACTCCCCAGGGAGTGGAGATGGTGCACATTGTGTGTGAATGGAACCGATGATCGGGGTAAATATATCTGTAAAACGCTTAGAGATGGTAATTTGTATATAAATCCAGATTATTATTGACTTGGGACGTAGCCCAAATTTGCATCAACCTTGGGAAATAGTTCCCTGATAGTAGTTGAGTGTTTTTTTGCATTATCTGTTGATCCAGAATGCTATGAATTACAGGATACATGAGCTGAGAAGTAATTTTTTTTTAAAGAGTCAATTTCTGTTTAAGCACATCGCGCCATTCATAAATAGGAATGATTTAATTGAAAATAAGCATTAAAGTCTCTATATGAATGGACCTTGTAATCACTGTTCTATCAGTTTATTATCATTATTATCATTAAGTATTTGGCGTCACCTGTGCCTGGGAGGCTGAATCACTGTAACCCTCGGGTCTCTCCTCCGGGTAAACTGATTGGGGGTGTACAGGTGGACCACTACACTGGGGTTTTCCCCTACTCTTATACGAATAGTGCAGTTGGCTCTTAACATGCAAAGGTGGTAACTCTCCTCTACGTTTAACATCCTATCCAAAGGACAGAGTGTTTTCCACTAAATATACATGTAGCCTGCGTGTATGAAACAAGGGGAGGGGCATGTTAACACCTAACGCAGGCTTTAGTCATTCGCCTGGGTTGGATTTGAACCCAAGATTTTTGGTTCGACAGGCAGAAGCTTTACCGACTGAGCCAACTTGCCTGTTAACATGTTGCTGAAGCAAATCCTCTTTCTATTCCACGAATGATCTTGAATTGTTGCTCTAGATTAGCTTTGAAATACAATAGAAAATGTTTCCTTTTTTTCTATTTTCCTAGTTGGCAGCACACATAGGGAGACAAAGCAATTCTACACTCTATATAACACGCTGGACGATTCCAAACTATACTTAGATAAAGAAGTCTCACTACTTAACTCAATCTATGACAATTTTGAGCAGTAAGTATCCACTTAATTAAAGGTAGAATATCTAACATTCTCAAATGCTGATTGATATCCATTTGTCCGATGTTATAGCTTATGTGATTTGAAAATTCTAGGCCTCTGATTGGTCCAAAGTCCAGGCATGAAATTTGCTACTGACTGCTGGGCAGTAGAGCAAACGATATTGACCGGGCATAGTTCTACTTACGCGTACAATGCAGGGACACAATCACTACGCATGAAGATAACAATGTGAGACACGCACAATGCTCTTAGCCGGTTGAATTTTCCTAGACTGTAAAAATAAATGCATCTTGACAGGCGTATTTGATTAAAATATCTCCTTTTTGAGAATGGACACTGGGGATGTCGCATATAAAACAACTATTGACTGCTTATTTTTTCAGTTAAACTAGAGCTCCTGGTGATCTTGGTGATCGAGGCTGTACTGTGCCCCTAGACTTTGTCTCGGGGCACAGTACAGTTTGGAGATCACCTTGGGCAATAGTTTAAACTGTGTCCCTCAAAGCAGTCAATATTTATATTATATGGAAACAATGAGAAAAATTAGTTTTCATTGTTATGACAAAAATCTACAAATTTGTGTAATTACTCTTTATGGCTGAGGTTGAAACACAAGCCTTGACAAATGTTTGTTTTGTGAGGACTGCATCGGTATGTTATGATCTCTGACATCTTCTTGCTAAGATGTATTTCAAAGGATATTTGAAACATTGTCTGATTTTATTTTCCACTCTCAGAGCAATGTCCTCATCATCTGGAAAGGACCAGTTTCTCAAACAATTTGATCAAATTGTCAATGGAGTCAAGCAAAATTACTCAAAGGTTAGTTCGCTTAAAATATCTCTATTCGTTTCCCTCCAAATGTGTTATAGTGTCCCCTTATATTGTCCCTTTACTACTGAGATCATTCAAAATGATTTTTGTGATTGTAAAATGGTAGTAGGCCACTTGTATTTAATGTTTCTTTTTCAGTTGTTTTAGTTTGTTTGAAAATTATGATGAAATTATAGATTACGATAACCACTGAAAATTAAATAAATATGTTGAAGCTTATGCCCCATCTTTTCTTCAAAACAAAACAAATAAACCATTCATACAAAATACTTTGTATATATGTGTATACTGTTCCTACCTATTCTTTTTTGCTGTTATGAGGTTATGTTCATGATTTTGTTATTATTATTTATTATTATTAAAAAAACACCTATTATTCCTTATTATGTTTAACAGGGCCTCATGAAAGATTATTGGTGATAATGAGTCACCCTGTCTAAATATCAGAAATAAATGAATGAATAAATAAACGTTTGTATACATGTTGATAGATCCATATTAGGTAGATTCAACCATCTTTCTTCTTCTTTCCTCCTTCCTTAGGTTGAGAAGAAGAAACAGGAGGAGAAAATGAAGAGAGATCAATTCAATGATACCTATCTAGATCTGGTAGAGAAGCAGAGATTGTACTTCAAAACGGTCAAAGAATTCCAAGAGGTATGCCATAGATTTCTGCTTCTTCCAACAGTGCCATTATATCATAATAAAGGCATCTTGTCTATGCCACGTCAAAAAAAATACAAAATGATATAATCTTCAAAATGCAAACATATATGATGAGATATCTGATGTGGGAGGATCATGAAAAGCATGTAAATGGCCTTAAAAAATAATCCTCTCAAAATAACAATAACTTAGTGCATTATTTACATAAAAATCAAGAGTACCTTTGATAGAAAGTGGTCAAATCCAAGAAATATTAAAAATGTTGTCAATGGAACACAATTTTGAGGGTCTGAAATCTGTTCTTCTTGATATTTCCTGAGTGAATATAACATTGAGGGCCTATTCATCTTCAATATTTCTTTTTTCATCTTCCAAACAGGAATGTCGAAAGAATGAAATCTTGTTGTCCAAACTTCAAGCGGCAAATTGAGCAAACACACCTCAAGATTTCAACAGGAAACTTCCAGCTCAGCAACGATATTGCCAAAACATCTGTAGCCTATCAATACGATGGGCTAAATTTGAGTGATATCCAGGGGGTCAGTTTCTGCTATTTACTTAAAGGTAAAGACCAGTTTTGGAAACGCCCCAATTTCAAAAAATGAAATGGAAGCTCTTATTACCAATCATGAAAGAGTATGTTTTGACTAATACATGATGATAACAAATTTGCAGGGAAACCGCCTACTAATTGATATATTTGGTAAATTAGTTTATCTATTGGTGCGTGAGAGATAAACGCATGTGTCGCGCACGTGTGCGTATACATCTTTTTGTGTACAGTGCTTGTAACTTTACGAAGACTGGGCAAAATTTCTTATCATTTTGATGATTCCAGAACCTTGCAGTACACACCAATACTTATATGCTAGATGATCAACCTTTTCTGATCGATTCCACAACGTTTCTTTCACCATGCAATCGCATGACCATAACTGGTCTTTATCTTTAATTAAATATATATATATATATATATACATATATTTGAATCTAACACATCATATGCTTTGACAGGGATGCAGTACGTTTTTTTTTTCTTAAATAAGAAATAGATGCTTACAGGGAAAAGAAATGAAATACCATCATAATATATAAAATTTTGCTCCCTGGTTTGCCCATTGTTCCCCCCCCCCCTGCATGTTTTAAAACAGCATAGTGCCTCTTCTTGTTCAGTGGAAAGCTTGATCATTAACTCATTTACTGATTTGATATGGGGTGTGCTATTAATTAATACCCGTTCTGTTAACCTACATGTATATGCAACTCGAGTTCAGAACTATTTGGCAGTATGCTGCTTAACTCATCTATTAGATGAGTGAAAAGCAGAGTAAATGTATACAACATACTCTAGATAAAGCAGCATTCATGGTTTATGTATTTATATACCTGTAATTTTGAATAGATTTAGGAAAAATAAAGGGACATACAAGGATACCCACAGGAGTTTGAGCGTATCATGGGGGTGTTTCACAAAGATCCTAAGTTGAACTTATCTCTAAGTTGGACTTAACAATTATGGAAAGCCGTTAGCATCTATGAAAACATTTTGTACAAGTTATTATAAAAGGCATATACCGGTAATGTTGATTCAAATCATTCATATTTCCATTATCATGGAGATTTTATGTTCTTGATGTGGAATTTATAAAACTCTAAACTATTTGAATTTTTGCCCTTTAATATATTTTATTTCAAGGCTACAAATTGCTCTCTATAATGTTTAAGTCCAACTTGGAGTTAAGTTTGACTTAGGATCTTTGTGAAACATCCCCCAGATCAGTGAAAATCAAAAGGTATCCATATGATCAGATAGAAGTTTATTTTTTCTTAATGTAGGAGTGAAAATTCAGGTTAAAAAAGCAACAAATAAAAAATACACACATGTACGAGGCATGTCTGATATAATTTCTTTTTATTGAAAACATTGGCAAAATATAATTTGAAAGGTTGGTCACAATACAATACATGAAACACTGAATTTATTAGCAAAGATTGTACTCGCCATAATAACCTTGACCTAAGAATTATAGTAAAAAGGGGTCCAAGGATGTGCCTAGAATCTCTCTGTCTGTAACCATGGTCTGAAATGTGTGGAAGTTTCTTTTTCAAGCAAAGTACCCAGTTTACAACTTTCTGAGTAAACATTGAAAGGTACAGGTGTATTTAGAAAAAGTGCCATGTTTTGTACCGAAATGTAAGTGTTTCTCAAAGTGATTTCATTTTCCAACTAAACATTTTATAAACATACATTTAAGTACTATCTCTGTAACCATACTATGTTAAGAGCGAAGTCGTATGGATTTATGTAGACTAGTCTGATCAGATTAAACGGCTTGGTTTAAGGGGATTCTCTAGTTTGAGAGACATTGTGGTTAGATGGAGAGAGATAGAAATATATATGCAGAGGCATAGCTTATATGAGTTCAAAAGAACATTCCATCTGTATATCAGAATTATTTATTAGCATAGATTTTCATTTTATGCAATCAGGAGCTCTCTGCATAATATACTTGTAAGTGCAGAGACATGCTAGTACATTTACATTGTTTAACAAAAAGGCAACAATCTTTTTATAATGGAGTCTCAATCAAAGTCTTGTACAAACATTTTAAAGGTCATCATATATTTCTGTTAATTTGTTATCCTAATTTCCGGTATATTAACTTACATGTATGTCTATGTGCTACACAGCATTATAGAATTTTCTTGATTGAAAGTGTTATACACAACAAAATCACTGAAAAGGAAATTGTATTTTTATATCCGTGTTTATGTATTAAATGAAAAGAGTTTATAATTATTTCAAATAAAGACTTATAAAGGCAAACAGTATTTGTGTTCCCTAGATATTTATGAATAAGTACGAGTTTCTGTACGCTACAAGCAGGTATATATATATATATATATATATATATATATCTATAGGCGTAAAGAAAATGGTCATAAAATGTCAGAGTTGAGAATTCTCGCACTTTTATATATATATCTTTTAGGCTACTTTCTCTACATGTGTGATATGAGTATATTGATATATTAAGGGGTGGTTCACACTTCAATAAATGAGCATTGCCAGACAGAGTTTCTTAAAAACAAGAGGTCAGACTTTGTAAAACCTCAAGCTGATCATTGCATGTCTATTTAGAAACAAACTTTATGCCAAAGTCTTCTCATGCAACAAGTCTGCGATTGCGATATGACAAATACAAATATATGATTATTTCATTAAGAATCCTCAATATTTATTCTGCAAAATCTTGGAGATAGACTGCCACTCTATGCAAATCATTACAGACATTTCTTTACATTTTTAACAAGTCTGAAGAATTAATAATCAATCTCTGTTACAAATGGCAGAATTGACATTTGAGTTTAAGTACATTTTTTTAATATTCTAATAATTTTGAATTTAGTTAAATATCAAGTTGCATCACCTATCAGATGAACCTCTTCAGGAATATTCTAAAGATAATTGCTATGATATACCCTGTTCTACTTGGATATTATAAACTATAGAATTATTTTCCACGATTGAACATAATAATCTTCTTACACAAGCAAAGCAATATCTTATGGGATCCATTGCATCATACCAAATGAAATCAAATGCCAGTGACAACACGGCATATTGCTGTAAATGGTCAACAGATGCTGTAATAATAATCTGATAATTTTCCATAAAGTTCATGTACCACATGGATATACAAGATGAACATTATTCACAGATGAAAATAATTTGACATATGAATACGTTTTATGAACGCAAAATTTTAATGAGGTAGTAGTTTATTAATTTTGCGACATGATACTATCTTGACAAAGGGGCATTCACAAAACTTAATAAGTTACTTGCATCCAGTATTTTCCTGTTGTACAGCACAGAAATACAAATTCAAATGATTTTATTTTTATGAATCATTTACTATTACAAGTATAGGTACATGTACCTCTGAAAATTATTGCACAAATTATGAGACAAGTTTTTCTTCAAATATTTCATTTGCAAAATACTGTATAATCAGTGGCAGATCCAAGATTCTCTGATAGGAGCAGATAAATTTCCTCTACCCCCCTAAAAAAAAAGAGAAGTCCTTTGGCCTTAGCCCTCTTCCTCTTTCCTCCCCCTTTTTTTTGACAGGGAGGGGGAAGGGGGATCTCATGCCTCCCCCTGGATCCGCCACTAACGATGAATTAATGATGACTTTACGATAAGGCAATTTTTGGAGTACGTGTTGGTCCTATCCACTTGTGACCTTGGAAGTAAAGCTAGAGCTTACTACAGCTTACTTTTTCTGGTCAACCAATCAAAGTCCTGAAAAAAAGAAAGACAAATTCATTTTCATTTATTGTTTAATACGCTATGATTTTTGTTCCTCAATTGTGATCAAAAACACATTATAGTTTGCATACTTTATGCTTTCTAATTTATATAAATGATGACAAAAATGAATGGGCTGGCTTGTTCCTTTTGTAATTTTGGAGCTGTGTGTAAAATTGTGTGGCATACGGTCCCTGTACAGCTAAGATCTTCAGAGAGAGAGAGAGAGAGGAAACACTTACGGCCCCCTATATTTATATACATTTAACTTGGCCAACTTTGAACCTGAATTTTGAACGACGGAACTTATAAAAACAAGGTACCACTTTATCGAAATGGGGAGGGGGTGGGGTCATTAGGAGTTCTTAGACCATTTTGAGGGGAAGGGGCTGTCGGATCAAATTTGCAGTCACGTTAGAAGGAATTTTCTGACAAATAGGCCAGCAAGCAAGCAACAACAACGGAATTATAAATATATGTATAAAAAAAAAAAAAACATATTTTTTTAAAGATTTGCGGATAGAACAGAAACTTTAGGGGGAGGATGGAGGTTGTCACACCCCTTCCCCTTCCCCCTTCAGACCAGGCCCCACAATACTTGACTTACCTGCTGCTTACGCTGAGCCTGTGGACTAACCATCACATTGATGAGTACTGGTTGGTTGGCGTGCTTGGTAAGACTGAGACGAAGCGCATCCTCCAGCTCGGCGGGCGTGGTCACGTGGAAGCCGACGCCCCCAAAGGCTGTCATCACCTGGTCGTAGCGAGCGTCAGGCATGAGGGCAGTCGGCATGAGGCTGTTGGTTCAATAAGATGGATGAAACAAGGACGTAAATTAATCCAAATATTAGTCACATTATGATATGATGGGTGACTATCTAGAAAGAGATACAGTGAAACCTGTCTATAAAGACCGACCAAGGGAGACAAGAAAAGTCGTCATTATAGGCAGGTGGACGTTATGTACAAGTTCCTTCAGTAATTATACGTGTTTCAATGAGAGACCATTTTCAAGGGAAACAACAAATGTGGTCTCGGTAGACAGGTGGTCTTTCTATACAGGTGGTCATTAAAGCAGGTTTGAATGTATATATATGCACATGAAGACTAAATAATCTGAAGAGGAACAACGAGGAGAAAATTTGGCTACGAAATAAAATATTGAAATGAATGATCCCTTTATAAAGTGTATGCTCTCTTTGCAGATCTTCAAGCTCTAACAAATTAATTCTGGATGTCCTACAAACAAGACAGTGTGGTGTTTTTTCCTTCTATGTTATGGATGCCCCTTCTCCCCACCCCCCTCCTTCACCCCCCCCCCCCCCCCCCCCCCCCCCCCCCCCCCCCCAAAAACAAAAAAAAAAATAAAAATCTCCACCTTGTTTTATGGTTGATTTACTTGAACTGCATAATCATGGACAAATGTACAAAGAACTTCAGGGATACAAATTCTATGTTTGAGATGATCTCAGAACTGATAGCGATACTGATAAGTTTTCGGGATACCAATTACATGTACAAGCATTTTGCTTTTCGGTGTTCCTAACCATAGTTTTGTTTACCGTTTTAATTTGATAAAATGTTATTGTTTTCATTTGATGTTATTTTATGGTTGAATCATTAAAGACGAAAATACAAAGTTAGAGAAGATAAGAGATTTCCAGACGCTAACCTGTGGGGGCGCTCTTCAGGTGGGGTGGCTTCCCATGTTTCCTTCTCTGTCCCGAAGCCAATCCCATTATTGTTGATCACAACAATGAGCACTGGAAGATTGTATCTGCCAGTGAAATAAAAATCATATATTTTATGTCATGTTTCTCCCCTGTTGTATACAAATAGGTATAGCTAATGTGTGTGTAAACGCTATTGAATCATTTCTAAGGTGCTCCATATATCTCTTTGTAACTCCATACCTTCCCTACCCTTTTCCCCCAAAAAAATGAATACAAAATAAATAAAATAAAAATAAAATAAAATAAAATAAACAATACTACTACTAATAATAAAAATAATAGATAAAATAAAAATAAAATAAAAATAAAATCAATGTAAAGAATTTTCCCCAAATCCATCCTCATGTGTATCTGGTACATTTGCATATATGTCAAGACAGACTACCTCTTTTGAAAACTTGTCCGCTAAGACTAGAGCCAGAAGGCTGTTGACTCTATGTAAAAGTATAAGAATTAATTGATTAAAATTAATGCCCTTCTGGCTCTGTGCAGACAAAATATATCTAATGAATTTCAATGGACTGACCTAATCTATAAATGAAACATCTGGGGGGTGTTTCACAAAGATCCTAAGTCAACTAAGTTGGACTTAAAAATCATGGAGAGCCATTTGTAGCCTTGGAATTAAATATACCGGTATTCAAAGGCATTCATAAATTCCACATCAAGAACATGAAATCTCCTTAATAATAGAATAAACTGAATGATTTGAATCAACATTTTATGCTTTTTAAAATAACTTTTACAAAATATTTTCAAAGATGCTAACAGCTTTCCGTAATTGTTAAGTCCAACTTAGAGATGAATTCAACTTGGGATCTTCGTGAAACACCCCCCAGTAATACTTACCTGCAGATAGTCTCCACCTCCATCCCTGAGAAGCCAAAGGCGCTGTCTCCCTCCAGACACACGACACGCTTGTTTGGCCATCGATCCCTGGCGAGCAAGGCTGCGGCGATGTTGAATCCCATTCCAACGCCCATGGTTCCAAAAGTGCCTGCGTCAAGTCTGTACAGAACATGAAAGGGTAAAAATAGTAAATATAGTTTATATGATGCCTTCTTGTATAGTGCTCATATCCATCATGCTGTATAATATGCTCCTGGTGCTCCAAAACTATTACCCTGGTCATAGCTGAGCAGCTAAATATGTAGTGCATAGGCATATTGGGTACCCCTGTACACCTGGGTGGAGAATGTCAAATACAGATTAATGCCTTACTTAAAGAACAACAGTGCCTGGCTGAGGTTCAAACCTTCAACCTTTTTTATTGAAAGTCAAGAGAATGAATCATTCTACCGTGATGCATGCACAATACAAACTAATCAGTTATATCAAATGAAATAGAAGAAAAATATGATGCTTTGTTTGGTTATCGATCCCTGCCCAGTAGAGCTGCAGCTATGTTGAACTCTCTACCCACACCCATTGTTCTATAAGGGCCTGCATCAAGTCTATAAGAATATAGAAGAATACAAGCTAAAACACAAGACCATGTATCATTAAAGCAATGCTTCAGGAAAAAAATATATAACTTCAACCCTGTTAAGCATCATTATAAATCCCTGACAGGTACTTGTCGAGCTTGACAAAGTCATCAGTTTACAAACTTTCCCATTTCCTAAGGTGAAAATATATTTTGGGAGGGTCAAAGGAGACAACTTTTAGATATGAGACAGAAAATTGTTTTGCTGCAAACAAGTCATGTACATGGAAGAAGACATTACTTTGATAAGGCCAATGATATTCCCTCTAGATAATATCTATGATAAATGTAATATTTTGTAACATTACAAAATTATCTTACCTGTGTCTTGGAGAATGATTGAGAAGGATCGTCCTTCCAATGTCCATGGTGTTAGCTCCCTCGCTCACTATCAGACTGTCCTTGGGAATCATTGCTTGGACCTAGACAAGAATAAAAAACACTTCTGATAAATTCAATTCAATTCAATTCATTTATGTCCACAAAACAGTCGTGTGAAGTGTACAACAATGCAGAAAAAAAAACATTAAAATATTACAATAGTAATATAAAGATGCAATAAAGAACAGTACATATTTAACATGATAATTGGGAATATGTTGGGGGGGGGGGGGCTAGCAAAGGCCGACGTTCGGATAAAATAATGATCAAGCAAAACCATATGTATGTATCGTTCTAATTCAAAGTCTAATTTCTTACAACCACTCTCAATAAAAAAGAACCACTACCCCCTACTCTAATAAACATATCGATAAGGTCACAGCCCAGCTTTCTCTATAAATCATTCCTTGCACCAATAAAGAAATATTGTTATGCCTCTAATCTTGCATTGTTTTTTGCCTTTGTACTAAATAAATATGATTCCTGTAAAATTTGTTTAACATTAATATCACAGACTTGCTGACAAGCAGTCTCTCTGACTGATGCTAATGTTAGTGTGAAAAGAAATAAAGTAAACCCATGAATCACTTGATCAATCAATCAATAATTCAGTCAATTAGTCAGTCAATCATAAAATCGATCAATCAACCATTAAGTCAGTTGTATAGTCAGTCAGTCAATCAATCAGTCAGTCAGTCAATTAATCAATCAGTCAGCCAGTCAGTCAGTCAATCAATCAGTTAGTCAATCAATCAGTCAGTCAATTAGTCAGTCAATCAGTCAGTCAATCAATCAGTCAATCAATCAATTAATCAATCAGTCAATCAATCATTTAGTCAGTCGATTAATCACTCAATCAATCAATCAATCAGTCGGTCAATCAGTCACTCATTCAATCAATCAGTCAATCATTTAGCCAATCAATTAATCACTCAATCAATCCATCCATCCATCAATCAATCAATCAGTCAATTAATTATTTAGTCAGTTGATCAATCAGTCAGTCAATCAGTCATTCAATCCATCCATCAATCCTTCCAAGAATACCTTCAAATATTACAATATCATCTGCAAAGCTCAAACAGAATGACGATACACTTTCACATTGGATTTAAGCCCTTCTGGAAATCATCACAGCAATGCCCTTTTAGCTCCCAGAAGTATTACCTTAGAGATTGCTGCATAGTAGTTCATAGGAACAGACATGTCGCTGGCTAGGATCTTACTCTTCTCCTCATTATCTTTGACCTTTGACCTCAGACTCTGCCACCAAGGGGTGTTGGAGGGGTAGGACCATCCACCCCTCGCACTGGAAGTCTTTCCAGCATCTATAAGCTGAAATGACATAAATGTGGTTCATCATGCAACTTTCAACTTCATTTTTAAATGTCTCAGCGTTAATGAGACAATCATTTCTTGCATTCTTTCAAAGTAGACATGGTAGGGATATTAGAAGGATGGTTCATCACTAAGGCTTTAATTGGTTTTGAAATTTATATTTAAAAAAAAAATGATGATCAGCATTTTCTTACATTCTCTATTAGCAGTTCTATTCATAATATAAAACAATAAAATCACTACATCATCATTTAAGCAAACTGAAGTTTGTTACTTTCTTCAAAGCATATTTTGTTACTGAAGATGGGTGGGGGAGGGGGTGGGGGCTAATCAATTATCATAATTTATACATATATTTAAAAATATATTTTCTACAAAATTCTAAATCTTGGAATCTTTAAAACTGATTTTGAAAAACATTTTTTTGGGGGAGAATCATTACGATATGATACCTGTTGAGTAACAGCTTGTAAGTCCCCAGCTAGTCCAATCACATTGTCGCTGTTAATGTTGTTACCCAGCTCCTCATGACAAATATCAATCTACATAAGCATAACCAAAACATAAGCAAATATATTCACTGCACATGAATGAAAGTATAAAATAAATAGGATTAATGGTAATTTCATAATAATTAAGAAAACAGAAATGAGTCATTGGTAAATGTAGGTAATTAATATATAAGTCTGACAGAAGTGTGTGAAAATAATTTTTTTTTTATAAATATATGTTTTCATAAACTATATTGAAAATAGTGGTGATGCAGGTTAATGACATTCTAATGACCTATAAGTAGCTAAAGATGGGAATAATAGAATAATATAACTTCCAGTAGGCATGCCAGAGAGAATAAAAAATGAGTATAAAAGTCTAGATTAAAGAAAGAAAAAACTTATAATGACAAGTGGCAATAGAGTCAATATCAATAAACATGTTAACAATCATAGTTGGTTAGATTGAAATCATAACATATATGGTAATACTAACTTGGATAAACTTTGTTTCTTCCCCAAACCTAGGTGGTCTTCCGAAATGAAGCATCCAGTTCAGACGAGCTCCTAACAGAAGGATCACATCGGCTTGTAACAGAGCTCTGTGATTAAAGGAGCGAAAAAACAAAAGAAAGCCAAATGATATAAATTATCTGTTTTCCTTCACCATTTTACCGAACTGAAAGATTTGATTCAGATCAAAGAGCTCCTTACAGAAAAAAAGAAAGGAAAAGCTCCAAAAACATCACTTTCCATTTAAAATATCTTCCATGTCTATATCATGTCTTGATCTCATAAATTAATGTGCCTAACAAAATTAAAAACATTAAACAAATAAATGAAAGAAAGTTACCATTGAATAAATATAATGAAAATGAACACCTTCAACTTATGTTGTGTTATCATTATTTCTCTTCTTTGAAAGTCTGGATAGGAAAATGAGATTTCAATTGGTTTAGCCTCGGGGTAAGAAAAAAGGGGTAAGGGGAAAGGGGTAAGGGGTAAGGGGTAAGGGGTGAGGGGTAAGGGGTAAGGGGTGAGGTGGGGAGACAAATACGTTCATGTCAGAATGGGAAAAAGTGTGAGCATAGAAAATTTTAAAAAAGACAGAGGGGAAGTACAAATTTCGATTTAATTCTGTTTCATAAAGATAAAGACAAAGCCAGACTCAACAAAAATGCGCCAGTATATCCGCTCGGCGTGGCAGCTCAAAGACGAGACGGGTTCAGTTCATTGTCAGCCGAGGTATAAATAGATTTATAGCGAAATTCAATCAAAGTATTTATTTAAATAAGGAAACAATGGACTACCTCAAATATTCTGTCTTGCATCTTTACAAAAATCCTTAAAATATTGTCAACAAATATTACTGTACGTCGAGGACCTCATAATTATTTGATAAATGTTATCAAAGTGATCGACACAACCCTAGCTGCAGTATAATAATGGAAGAGTCCAAAACCAATTACAGGTAGGAATTACGTAACAATAACAATCGGATGATCACGCGCAGGCAGGCAAGCTAGTTACTGTAGGTAAATAAAACATGTACAAATACATGATCTATTTACAAGGATCCGACTGCTATAAGTTAGCTATATACTTCCCTTCCCATCGTGCATGTAAACTGGTTTAATTATTGATTAATAAGTGATTTATTAACAAAGAGACCGGCTAGTTTATCTGACTGGCAATTGGACCTTTTCATGATTACTTAATTGTCAAAACATTCTGCTATGACAAGCGCTTGCATGTAATACTTGTGCCGTCGAATAACAATTAGCACTGTTTTGACACTGAATAAAGGTGGAAAGAGGTGAAAATGGCGGACATATTGAGCGCTGTGCCGCTGGTGGAAAACTATACGAGTGTTTCTACGGCGGTGGGAGTCGAGCAGGCATGGCGCTACATGAACGAGAACTATTCACGATTTCAGATCGCAACATTCGGCTCTGGGCTCGTTCATTTCGTAAGTACAATGATCAAACCGATCAAAACACGTTTTAGTTTTACAATTAACCTATAGTTTTAACCTAGTATCGGCCCTCGGGAAAATTGTCGACCTTTGATCAATGACCGTAATGATTGCTTTAGTAAGCAGTTCATATTTCATCAGAATAATCCAGTTGAGAAGAAAGCAAAGAAAGGGGCAAACAAATTTGGGCCCGTTAGTCACAAAATTGCCCAGAAAAAATATATACAAGCAATACCCATTGCAAGGTGATAGAAATATTTTTTTCACCAATATATATATAATTTTCCTGCAAACATGTCATTAATTTCAATGGAATTCAATCGTCGTTTTTCTCTTCTTCAATTATATCTTTCTTGATTATATGTTTAAGTTGTTATGAATAATATTCTGATTGTAAACATTTGTTTGCGGTCTTTTATTGTATCTCTTTCAAACTACAGGTATCGTACATTTTGATTTCTTTACCATCAGTCCTCTTCCAATTCATTCCTCAAATGCAACGCTTCAAGATTCAGCATGTAAGTTCATTTGTCAGAAATATATATTTCACAAACTAAATGCGGACATACTACTAAGTAATAAACATTGGAATATCAGAGTTCTACACTTGAAGAGTTAACTAAGATAAGAAAATACTCAATCAAGTTTTTATTTTTGTTTTAAAACGTAATCATCGAATTTAATACCAAAACAAAAATTGATACATAAACAGGAACGCCTCCATCTGATGTATTCAACACATAAATCAGAAGATGTTAGGTAATCATTCGAGATTGTGTTAGCCTTAGATAAACAGGCCTTGGTTTATCAAATAAAACAACATATCTAGATAGTTACGACTTGCAAAATAATAGCACATTTTTACCTATTAACTAAATGCAAAACGAATAATAACCGATGTTGTCTTTTTTAGCCCTGTTTTTTTTTTTTTGCTACTGTGTTTTTATTTTCGTAAAGACGTGAATCCTCGTTTCAGACAAAATAATGTTCGAGGAATTACATGTATATAATTCCATTATCTCTACCAGAATCAATCGCTTTTTGTAACTTAATTAGATCCAAGATTCTCTGGCGGACGGGTCACACAAACACTTCTGACAATCAAATATATTCGAAAACAATTTTCACATTCAGGTACCTTTTAAGTCAAAAATTTGTCTATGGAGTGCAAACACTTGGAACACGCCATTTTCGACAAATTAAAAAATTCAAAGCCTGCGTCTCCTACTGAAATGTGCGATCATAAAAATGTCACATTACTTAATCCATGATTTCTATGGGATATATTTTACAGGATATTGAAATTGCCGATTTTTTTCAGAAATAGATGCGATCGTATTACCCCCCCCCTTAGTACATGTAGGTTTTGCAAAAGATGCCCCCCTATCAACCAATGTGGCCGGTGATTTTGTTTTTTCTATAGACCGAAAGTGAAGGAACTTATTAGTACAAATTGAAGGGAAATGATGATGATCACTGCTTACAATACGTAGAGATAACCAACATTGTCCTGATTGTCTAGGGCATCATACGACTTGAAAACGAGTAATTATAAGAATACATTTATATGATATGAACATAACTATATATATTTTTTTGTAGGACAAACCAGTGACAGGGGCCAATCAGTGGGAGTGCATCAAAATACTCCTTGTGAATCAGTTCATCATTCATATCCCATTCTATCTTGGAGCCTATTTCTATTGTGAACTTGTCAACCTGCCCTTCAGCTACGAAACAATGCCCGCATGGTAAGCAGTTTTCAATCATAATTTTCTTGTCAATTTACCGTTCAGCTACGAGACAATGCCGCGATGGTATAATTAATATAAGCAGTTTTCGGTTCAAACAAAAAAACTTCTCATTTTCTTAAACATTTTCCCTTGGGTAATTGTTTGTTATTATTATGTAATAGAGTCGTTTAGATGTGTTGCTTTTCTCTTCCCTATACTTCTACCATTATCAGAAAGCAATGCAAGGGCGGACCTATAGGGTTCTGTGTACGTAGATACCAGATTAGGTTTAAAGGGGGAGGGGGAGGGGCACGGGACGGTTGCCCCTTAAATCCAACAGTGTGGAATGTATCCGTCACTGAACTATTAAACACTAGACTCAAAAGTGGAAACGTGACATTTGTTGATGAGTAATAATTATCGTTCACATTAAGTTTGTTTATTTATTTCAATACGTTGGATTAAATAAAAATCTTTCAGCCGCAAGGCTGTTTTTCAAAAAGGTTATACCAACAACATTTAGTCTTCTACCAAATATAAATCAAAATGCAAAGATAATCAACCGGGATAAAGGGAGGAGATAAGAGAGGGAGGCATAAATTTATTTTCCTGACATTTTTCTTCGGTTTCCTTTCTCATGCACCTATACATGAGCTTGCAAATATTTGTAAATAAACTGTTTTGTAATGTAAATAGGACTCAAAAGGACGTAAATTGCGGTTCACACACACACACACACACATAGTTTGCAAGAATCTTCAGTCAATTTGAAGGAGGCAGACTTAATCAGAAAAAGAAGGGGCGGATGGAATTTGTCGCCCCTCCGCCCCTGGAACCCCCCCCCCCCCAATTGCCATTATTATGATTAAATCCACAACATATTGTTCTTTGTTTTTCCTTATATCTATGTAGGTACGTTACACTGGGTCATTGTTTTGCTTGTCTCGTAATCGAGGATACGTGGCATTATTTCAACCACCGTCTCCTGCATCACAAGAGCATCTATAAGTACATCCACAAACTACATCACACCTGGCAGGTGAGTGGGCGCAGGTGTGAGGACTGGAGGATGGGGTAGGGACCCGGGGTGGCGTACTCAGATTTGGTTTGGATGGGGGTGTGCCGCTCAGGCATAGAAACCCCTATCCATTTCAAAGGGTCATTTGGGGGATTTTTCTCGAAATAAAGGCCCATTTTTCACAATTTTCTGGTGTTTGCAAATTTTGAAAAAACGAACCTATGTTTAGGATTTTGTGGTGTGAAAAAGTGACCCATTAGAGCGGCACATCCCGTACTATGTCTAAATAATTGAGAGTAACGCCCCCGGGGTAGGGAGATGCGATATAATTAGAGTTGGTATGGTCAGGTCTAGTGGATAAGTCATCCGGCTGTGAATAACGAGGCACGGGATCCGAATCCATATGACAGCACTTAAAAAAACGCAATAAATGAAATGTAAAACTTGGACTTTCAAAAATAAATAAATAATGGCAGCGTAGTGGTGAACGTTGTAAAACTAATAGAGTACAGTTACCACACGACACAGGTGAGGTAAAATGTAATGTGTAACAGCTATAGAGGTAAACTCCTTGAATGCAACAGCGCCTTAATTATCATGCCGGGTATATACTACCGAGGCTAAAGCCTGGTTAACAAAATCCATACGCCCGTAGTTGGCATAGCAAATTATATACATGGGACAAAACTTCATTTAACTTTTATTTTCGTATGTTCTATCTTACTCCTATTTTTGTTTAGGTCGAAGATGCTTTTATGTGATTTCATCATTTTGCACAAGCGCTGATGTCAAGTGGATGTGTCGCACTAAAAATATTATTACTATTGTAACTATCATCGTTATTATCATCGTTATTATTATTATTATATTTTAAAATATTTTATACAAGTGCAACATTAGCAAGCGCATAGTCCGGAATAAAAGAATTTCAACAACATTTAGTGGAAGTGATTGGCTAAACAGATAAATAGATATAAAGACATACAATCTCTATACCGTGTATAGGGCGTTCATTGATCTTGAGATTTGATTAGGGTTCGTTAACCCCAACAGTTTATCACTAACCTTTGGAATAACTTAGCATTTCAGATAAATGAATGGAACACGAAGGGCATTCAAATAAATATCATACTATCAAGAAGGCATATTATGCAGACGTAGAATAAATGATCGGATATAGTTATTGTCAGTGAACAATTATTATTGTAAATACCATCGGTTATTGCCATAAATAAATGCAATTGCATAGAATAAATTAGCAATTCTCTTGACACAGAATGGAAATCCACAGCGTATGAGTCAAATCAGAGACCATCTCATTTGGAGCTGAATAGCTCCATATTGAAGCTAAATCCGCTTCAAAGTAGTAATTGAATAACTCATCCGCGATTGGAATTCATTACAATATTATTATTTTTTCTGCGGGTACTTCTATTGTGACGATATACCCTGAGTTGACTCTTCCCCCTCCCCAAAGTGGACTTCTACTCCTGTTTAGACAGTAATAATGGTTTCCCCCCTTTTTAGGTGGTCTGTTATCAACAGACCACCTATTGATTTCGTCAGAATTTTCTTTCTTCTTTATTATTATTATTTCTTTATTTTTATTTATTTCTTCACTTTTTTGTGTGTCGGATAACGTAAGATTGGTTATGTCAATTTAATTCAATTTTGGCACAGTCATAGGTCATTATCATGAGACGTGACAGATACATTTTTAAGGTCATTAGGTTATCGTGACGTCATCCAGGCGCCATTTTGTGAAATCACGTTATCCATCATATCTTCATGATGCATCAGCAAAGGTCATTCATATTTATATCACATATACTTTAGGTCAAGGGTCAACAGGTCATGTCATCAAAGGTCACATAAATGTCATGACGCGCGCGTATGTGCGCGTCAAAATTTAAAATTGCTCAAAATCACTAAACTATTAAACGAGAGTACGAATCAGGTCATTTTAAGCATTTCAAAATTTTCCGTCCGTAAGTGTCCCCGCGCGCGGTGTGCGCGCTCACAGCGCGCGGAAAAGGTCAAATTCAAAATGTTTACATGATTTAGATTCCTCTTAACGTAATTGACAATTTACATTAATTTCAGTCACTCTTCATATTTCATAAGGCCGTGAGCGTGCGTCAAAGTTCAAAATCCGCGCGTACTGCTATGGGCAATATAGTGTAAATTTGATCAAAAACATGCCATTTTAAAAATCGAAATAGCTCTTCAGATAGTCCATTGACCCCCAATTTTTATATCATGGTTGGAGAAAGCATGAGTTGGAGATATGATTTCATACCACCCTGACTCGTACAAAGTGAAATAAAGTCATCATATTGGCATCTAAACTCAAACAAATGTATTTTGTTGATGACGTCATTTTTGTCTTTTTTTATTTGAGATTATCTCACTTATCGGTGAACGATTTTCTCCCAGATTTTGATATATTGTAGCTGAGATAATTCTCTATCAGAAATATGCAATTTATTTTTCATTTGAATGACGTCATCATAGTAAAATATTCGATTAAAGGCGACAATGCATAATTTGTCATATTTGCGTGTTATGTCTATGGGAGGTCACTTTTTTCAAAACATGCATCTGCATGACAATGTGTTTTGACCAGTATCTCGGTTATTATTCAACAGTTTTCTCCCAAATTTTAGTATGTTGTAGCTGAGACTATTTGCTATCTAAATATTTCCTCATTTTTTCAATCAGATGTCAGGATTATGTTCATACTTATCATCGTCATCATCATCATCATCAATATCATCATTATCATCATCATCATCAATGTCACCATCATCATCATCATCATGGTCTGAAGATGATGATCATCAACAACACCATGATCATGATCATTATCATCATCATCATCATCATGGTCTGAAGATGATGATCATCAACATCACCATGATCATGATCATCATCATCATTAACATTATCGTTTTTATCATCATATAACATTTTCATTATCATGATCATCATCACCTTTACTATCATGATCATCATCATGTTCATCATGATCATCATTGTTTACATGTCTATATAACTTCTCCCATTCTCAAATCTATAAGACTTAGACAGACCACCTTATTCGTCTTCGTGACGAATTAAATTTCTAGTTTGTTGTTGATCTGAAGATAACATTTTATTTTTTTGTTATGAATTCAGTCTCCTTTCGGAATGGTGGCTGAGTATGCTCACCCAATAGAAACCATGCGTAAGTTTTTATCATTGCTATAATATTATTTTGTCCTTCTTTATAAAATATAGTTCAGATTACATCAACCAGAGAGTGTTAATAGCACGAACCAAAATCTTATTTACTCTTAAACAATGAAAAAGCAAACTATTAACAAAATAATATCGAGTCTAATCTTTCTAAATTGCAAGATGGAGTTGCATTATCATTACGGTTTTTGTTTTGTTTTGTTTTACGGTATAGGTGTCCTCCGATTCTTATGACATAACAAAGATGTGTCACAGCGGGAGTTAGGGTAATGGGGACCCCACTGGAAATAAGCTCTCGGGCTTTCGTGGGTTATCCTGTTCAAGCTGACTTAATGTTGATCTGTCCTTCTTGTATAGTGTTGTATGTTGGAATAAAAATCAATCAATCAATCAATCAATCAAGTGGTTTTAAACGATCAAACAGCTCTCTTTAATAATTATTACCGATCTGCGAAGTGTATAATTATCTACAATATCTTATCATTACTAAAATATTGTTGATGTGTTTCAGTCTTGGGTATGGGTACCATGTGGGGCATCCTGCTCTTCGGGAACCATCTCATCCTCCTCTGGGTATGGATGTGGATACGGCTGATTGAGACCATCGACGTTCACTCCGGCTACGACATCCCACTCAACCCCATGCATCTGTTCCCATTCTACGGAGGTATGACGTCACAATTGAAACAAAAAGCTCTCGCGAAATTTTGTTGTTGTTTACAAGGCCGATGTCATGACCCGGTGACAATAATAGCTCCGTGGTTAACTTCCTACACAATGCGAAATAGTCAATTCATAAGTTCCACCCTGTACCAAACACTGAACAGAACCCTAGCCCTAACCTAAAACGTAATTGCAATCCTAACCCTGACCGTATACCCGGCCCCCCACTCAGGGGTCGGAATGACCGCATGCGTGTTGCCAAAATGTCCGGTAAAGGGGTACTTTTCGTGCGACAAAGTCCGGCCCGAGAATTGTAAAAAAAGGGGTGTATTTGACTTTCACCCGGAGATTTCTTCAAAAAAGGGGTGTTTTTTCTTCTTTTTTCTCATCTCTTTGGACTCCTGAGAAATTATTCCGAATTTAGGGGGGTACATTGAGCATTTTTCCTGATTTAGGGGGGGGGGGGGGGGTCTTCAAAGCAGGAAAAGGCCGCGAAAAGCCCGCGAAAGGGGGGTTCGAAAATGTTGGCAGTCCTCAGATAGGGGGTGCTTTAAAAAATAGGGAACGAGCATAATGCGTACCATAAATAACACTGAGTAGGGGGGGGGGGGGGCCGGGACCGTATATCTCTGACGAAATAAAGCCAGGAACGAAAGTCGCAGAAACAACATGTCTGGTTGCACATTCTTTGAGCATTCTGGAAATAGCTGGTGCATGAATTGGGCTTGCTTGCCATTACGCGACCGATTTCAATCAGTTTCATTGCGTTTTTGTTTTTTGTTACAAATAATTTTCGTTTCCGGCCGTCAAGTTGGAAACGATTAATTACACGTAAGATTTTGTTGACGGTTACTTTGTTTTTCTTTTATCACGCTGTAAATTTGGAAGCGTGAAATTACTTTCTTCTTCTTCTTAATTTCCTATTTATTCTTTTTATTATTTTACTACCATGATTATCAAATTCTCTGTTTGTTTTAATATGGGGGATTCAACTACATATATTTTCAAGAGGGTGTGTGTTCTTGACAGACACGCTCTCCTTCTATGCCCTATTAGGGACTTTTAGATTTGCGTGGACTGATACGTGTGACGTCCATTCAAGGTAGTGCATTAAAAAGACGTCGATCGTTGCAATCCACGTTGTCGTTCTACAAATCTAAAAGTCCCTATTGTTGAAATACACGTATCTTTGTTGCACAACAAAATAGCTGTCATTTCAAATCATTTTCTTTTTTTATATATTTACTACAGGCGCTAAGTTCCACGACTTTCATCACATGAACTTCCAAGGAAACTACGCCCCCACGTTCACTTGGTGGGACAAGATATTCGGTACTGATATTCAGTTTAAAGAATATTACAAGATGAAGGAGGAGGAAGCAAAGAAGCAGAAGTGATCATGGAATATCCCCGAGGATTAATATATATATTCCAAAATTGAATTTAGCATTATAAGCAAATATAATAATAATTATTATAATTATATTTGCTTATACAGCGCCTAACACTTACTTTATCATAAGTCTCTAGCGCTCTACAATAATGCAGCATAATATACAGTGCGTTCCTTCTCTTCAAATTGATGTTAATCACCCATGCATGAAATATGCAAATGAGTTGCATCAAATGAAAGAGGTGGATCTAAGCTTTACAAATATTATGTGTCATTTATTGATTATAATTGTGATCATAAGTTATGATAAAACATCGATAATTCTCGATTTCTTTTTGTCTGGGACGTACTGTATAAATAAATCTGTTCTTCGAGTAATTTGAAATGAAATATTTCAATTGGTACTGACGTTCAGTGTGAGGAATATTACAAGATGAAGGATGAGGAATCGAAGAAGCAGATGATTGTGTTCATGAGATATTCCTGATGATTAATATATATTCGAAACTTGAATTTAGCATTGTAAGCAATATATAGATAAATCTTTTCTTCGAGCAATTTGAAATGTTATGTTTCAAACTGGTACTGATGTTCAGTATAATAATATACTAAAAGATGAAGGAGGGAGAAGTAAAGAAGCAGAAGTGATCATGAAATAATACAGATGAATAATACAGATTTATAAATTGAATTTAGCTTGATAAGCAATAATAAAAAAATATGTTCTTCGAGTATTTCGAAATGAAATATAATTGTAACCGATGTTCAGTGTAATAATATACTTCAAGACCAGGGAGGATGAAGAACTAAAGAAGCAGAAGCGATCATGAAGTGATACTGATGATTCAAATTCAAAAATTGAATTTAGCTTGATAAGCTAACAATTTAATAAACATGTTCTTCGAGTAATTTGAAATGAAATACTTCTAATTATAATATCCAGAATGATAAATACCAAAGGGTGAATGAGGATGAAGTAAATTGAATTTAGCATTATAAGGAAATATATAAATAAATCTGTTCTTCGAGGGGGTAAGAGGACACTTTTTTTTTTTTTTTTGGTCTCGAAATTTGGAAATTTGACATTTTGCTCCGTTGGGGGGGGGGGGTAAGGTCACCTTTTTTAGGTCGGCCATGGGAATAATTTTTTATTTTTTTATTTTTTTAAAAAAAAAAAAAAAAAAAAAAAAAAAAAAAAAAAAAAAATCCAAAAGGGGGGGGGGGGGGGGGGGGGGGGGGGGGGGGGGGGGGGGGGGGGGGTTTTAGGTTTTTTTAAGGGGGGTTTACACACACAAAATTTCCAAAGGGGGGGGGGTTTAACCCCCCCCCCCCCCTGCGTACGCGCCTGCCCCATGCACCCCGCAACTTTTGCAGGCATCCTTCGCCCCATCTTGTCATCTATTTCTGGATATACCCCACTGTGTAACAACCCAATAAGTATTCTATAGGTCCTAGGATACATACATCGAGTTTCATTTTATTGCGTACAACTAGTAGTAGTTATCAGATTCTCTACATGGGTATATCAATACACGATATTATTGTCTGATGCGACTTCCTGTAATACGGAGACGGTCCCTGAACTAGTACACATACCTCTTTTATCTGCGAGTCGAGTCCGGATGAGCGGGTTACAGGCGATCCCTTACTCGACCGCATGCCAGTAACCTTTACCCGGGCAGCATTCTCGCCGCTGATTGGTGCGTTCCTTACCGCTAAGCCATATAGCGCTGTGTTACGTGGGCTTTTTGTTTCCGCTTCTGACTGCTGTGTGCGGTTAGCTTTATTCACCGTAATACATGCAATTTGCATGGTATATTCCAATACACACACACACAGCCGAGCCGGAATATGGCAGTAAAAATGCCCGCATGATAAACACACATATCCACACGGTGCTGTGTTCCCCACATCCACCATCAATACTTATAGTACACGGGCAAAATATACAACCGCGTCATTTAACACGTACACCAACTGGATGACTGATGCAGTAGTTAGTTGTGAGTATAATCTTTCTCAAAAATTGAAATGTATTGTGTTGCTTGTGCAAAATATGCTCCAAAGATGAATGTATGTGTGTTAATACTTTGTGGGATAGACATAATGTGGTATAGAGATTAGATCTGTTATTACTTCCATGGAATGTGTTCATATGTTTTCAAAGTTGTTGTAGGATTTTAAATTGTCTATAGTGACAATTTCAGTTCAAGTTTCATTCGGGCTATACACGAAAGTGGGCTTATCGGGTAGCCAGCTGCCTAAGAATGTAGTCTACAGGATCTGTATGAACACCCGGTAGGACAACGTGATTGGTCTACCGCCACATGCACTGTGAAGTCAAGGAGTTTTAAAGGCAGGCTTTACTACTTCAGCTAGAAGGGATTAGACCACCCAGCGAGCCAGCGAGGTCACTGTGACAGGTGGCTATCTCGTTAACTCAGCTCTCATTTAACATAAGAAAAAGAAGATCATGGGGGACCAACAGGCACCGATTGAGGAAGTTTCTATATAGAGGGAGCAAGTATATATAGCTACACGTAGGACAGTGTGCCTTTAAAGAGAGTAAAGTAAAGAACGAAGGGCATGCTAAAGATCTTCGCAGGAAACGCGTCTCTTAAAGTTTTGGAAACGCCCCCTCTCAAAAAATGAAATGGAAGCTCTTGATTATTATTAATCATGTGAAAGAATATGTTTCGACTAATACGTACGTAGTGATACAAATTTTGCCTGCTATATGTTTGGTAAATCATCATATCGGTCCGGCCTGTATATCGCGAATGCACTTCAACATTGAACATATTTTGAGCATATATTTCTGCTCTTTTGCGAATTTAGGTTAGAGTATTGCCATCTAAACCTCTGAAGGCAATGAAACAATATTGAATGGATATTTTGCACCAAAAAGCCTTGAACCGCAATTTTACCACTACCGGTTTATATGATGGTTGTTCTTTTCCCCTTCTTCTGCGATCGTTATGAGTACAAGTAACTTCCGTCTGGTGTATTAATTTTAAAAAATCTATATATTTTAATGGATAAACTCATTTTACATCCGCGCTCTAAATCAAGAGATGATACCGAACACTCTCCTTGGTTCATTGGTTTTCTGCATTTATCTTTCCTAAAAATCTTTGTTTATCGTTCTTTCATCTTCTGCTTTCTTGTAATACTAATTATAGATTTCTTTAACAATTATTGTTCTCTTCCCGTCACCCCCCCCCCCCCCACGTGAGCTGTGTTTATAATGAAGGCCCGCGGCCATGTTTTTACAGGATGAATTTGTCAGATAATCTCAAATTGGCGAATTGGTCATGCCTGCCCCGGGAAATATTAAGGTGTGCGGAAGATATGATTATTACGAAATTAAAAAGGCCTACAGTGAATAAGATAATACGTAAATAGACATACATATATCTTAGTCATATCATGGAGTTAAACTCACATTGTCAATGTATTTTTAATTGTCTGAAAATTGAATCACATAAGAATTGTTTCGAGTCAAAATATTAGACACATGAAATAGTTTTTATTCAGTGCATGTCTTCTATACGGTTGAAGGGGGGGGGGGTGCAAATATTAAATAGAATAGAGAAAGGAAGGGGAAAGAGGAGTGCGGAAAGACCATGATATAGGACCCCCTTACCCTTGTTAATTCACTTTCCATCTATCCACTAAGACCACTGCCCCCTCCCTGGTGATGGACCATTGTACAGTTTTTACCCTATACCCCCTTTTATGATTCTTGCGATAAGTGACACAACAGGTACGCTTTAAATAGGAGAGAAGCATGCCCACTTTATCTTCATGAAACAGAGAGTAACTGTGATTAATTAACTGAATGAAATGAAATGAGGACTTTGTCCATCTTCATTCTTCACCACGCACAATCATAAATCCAAGGCCATTACGTAACCAACTTTTAAATTAAGGATTCTCAGACATAATACGAGAGAGAGTGTAGAGAGAGATACGCGACTCTCGTATTTTAATGTTTTTTTTTTTTAAATCCCATATTCAAACACTGGACAATTACATCTCGACGTGTTTATTCTTTTCATCTTGAAAGGCTTTCGTGGTGATGGTAGATTTGATGTTAATAATGGAAACAAAATTATAATCTTGATTATTTCAGATTCGCGAAATCACTCAGAAACGGTGCCAGAACCGTTCTTCTGTTAGGAGCTTGAAACGGTTAAACCGTCCATATATCCTCCGACATGTTCAAATCCGGCTTCCAGCCAGTGTGCGTGCTATACCAAGGAAATCAATCGCCTTTTGATGGTAGCTGTCAACTGGTTTGCCGACACCAGATACAGGAGACACAAATCAGCCAAGGAGATACTGTGACGGTAATTCATATATTGTCTTCACTTTTTTTTGCTTTCCCACTCCTAGCTTCTTCTCCTTTTTTCTTCTTCAGCATCATTGTTTCGTTCTCCTCTATCATCATCATCATCATCAGATGGTGATGAATTTTACTACTAAGAGTAAGAGTTCGTAACATTCAAATAAAAAGATTACCCAAGGATATCATGCCGATTGATTACTGAACACGGCTTCCTTTCTTTCTCCTTCCTATGCATCCTCTCATTTCTTCCTCTTTCTTTTGTCTTGGTTTTTTGTGAGGGAAACTTTCAACCTATCAATATGATGTGCTCATGTGAATGGCTTTGTGAGGGAAACTTTCAACCTATCAATATGATGTGCTCATTTGGATGGCTTTTTGAGGGAAACTTTCAACCTATCAATATGATGTGCTCATTTTGGATGGCTTTTTGAGGGAAACTTTCAACCTATCAATATGATGTGCTCATTTGAATGGTTTTTTGGGGGAAACTTTCAACCTATCAATATGATGTGCTCATTTGGATGGTTTTGTGGGGGAAACTTTTAACCTTTCAATATGATGTGCTCATTTGGATGGTTTTGTGGGGGAAACTTTTAACCTATCAATATGATGTGCTCATTTGAATGGTTTTGTGAGGGAAACTTTCAACCTATCAATATGTGCTCATTTGAATGGCTTTGTGAGGGAAACTTTCAACCTATCAATATGTGCTCATTTGAATGGTTTTGTGGGGGAAACTTTTAACCTATCAATTTGATGTGCTCATTTGAATGGTTTTGTGAGGGAAACTTTCAACCTATCAATATGATGTGCTCATTCGAGTATTTATAGGGCCCCATATCAGGCCAGCTTTAAATAATGATATAGATTGGAATGGAATGAAAGAAAGTACTGATAGAAATGAAAAAAAAATTATACTTTTCATTCTGTCAAATGATCAATTTCTAATAGGTCAATACTGATACTGTGGTTGACACAAAATATATTTCACATACATGCATGTACAGGCGCATACGCAGGGGGGGGGGGGGGGGGTTTGAACCCCCCTCAATTTTTTGTTGATGTGTTTTGGAGGAAACTCCCCCCCCCCCCAATAAAAAAATATATATATATGTCCTCTTTCTCCTTGTATTAAAACAAACATATCACCAAGGGACTTCCCCTTTAACTGTATGCATATAGTTTATAGTCTAACCAGGCTTTTACACTAATGGTATTTTACTCTGTTTTTTTGTATTCCTGCATTTAGGTGGTAGATTTTGTTGAGTCACAAGGTAGCAGCAATGAGGCTTCCAAGGATGTAGGTCCAGTCATCAGACAGGCCATTGTCATGGGACAAGAAATGGTGTCCAGTCTGATCGGGGCACAATTTCAGACCAAACAGTCAGAAGAACCGGTATGTAATCGTTAGCGCTTAGAGATTATGGTGGAAAGCGCTTTATGAGCACCGTTTTTATTATTATTACTAGTTATTACTATTATAATTATTATTGTTACTAAAACTAAAACTGAACTTTATATTGCTTCCCTTTTTGCTTTTAAAATGCCTCAATGAAATTGGTAACATTAATTTTAAGAAATCTATACTGGGGAAAGACAAAGCATCATCAACAGTGATGGTGGTATTCCAAGTTTTAGGTTAAATGTTAAGTTTTTGAAGACTTCTAACATTTTAGAAACACACTAAATTTGGATACATACATGTAGATGTATACTAGAACATCTATGGAGGGTGGAAATGTGTAACTAAACCAATCTCGACATCTGAAATTGGCAGAAATTATATATCTACTGGATCAGAATGGAACTTGTGCTGAAGGTTAAAGACCACAAATAAAGGATGTCTGTTACTCTATTTTGCATACTTTTCACACAGAATATTTCAGAAAAAGAGAGAAATTTACGGTTCAAAACAAAAGCTTACAGGCCAAAATAATAATAGGAATCATTCCTCCAAAATAGGAATGGTTGGCAACTATGAGTTTAAGGTGCGAAACAAAGATCGCTCTGTCTGGTTTTGTTTCAGCCACTGTATTTTGTCAGTCTTTTACAAAATGCATCTGTTCATGGAGCTGGCATATTTGGTTTATAGGTTAGTCTCCCGATTGGGACTGTAGAATGATTCCACGTCTTTCATGTCATTGTAACCTTGGGAAGATGAAATTTAATATGAAGGTACATGGTATAAAAATACATGTACAGCCTAAGTTCGATTTCTGAGTATGTACAGTAGGTCAAAGGTGAAAGGTCATAACTCATTTAATATGCAAAAACACCTAATTATATATGTGAAAATGTGGTTGACTTTGTTGCCTAGTAATATAATAGTATAATTCAATGGAGGTAACTTGTTCTGACGTATATAGGCCATTTGTACCCTGCGAGGGGATGCTACGCTTTCGTTGACTTGATCATTTTTGTTCAACATTTTGTCCTTGCAGAAATCGAGCAAGAAGCGGAAGGTTTCTGAGGAGCAAGAAACTCGGAGGGAAGATAAAGCTAGACATGTAAGCTCGAGTAGTCTCTCTCTCTCTCTATCAGCGTGTTTCCACAAAAAAAAGTGGAACACGGATTATCTTTTCTAGAATTGAAATACCGTGTTGCGGCGACATGGTATTAAACCAATCTGTTTCCGCAGAGCGCAGCATTCCGATTAGCCCCGATTCCGTGTTCCAAGTCAGGCAAATACCGTGTCAATCGGAAGTCAAGATTCAACCTTTGACCTCGATCGTGGATCCAGATCTACACAGGATTCTAGGCGATCATATGTGGTTCAAACGAGCTGTTCTCCCTTCCACAGCGTTTTCACTTTTCACACGGATCGACACGGCATGATAATCCGTATCTCGGTCGACACAGGGTCGCCAATAAATCGTGTTGCTTGTATTTCCACAGGAAAGTTACACGGTATTACACGCGTAATACCGTGTAACTTTTTTCTGTGGAAACACGCTGTATGTGCCATGTCCTGAGACGTTGGCAATTATGGAGTGCCACAGCTCTCTGTCCCATATTCTATGAAGTAATTCATTCTCCCGGAGATCGATTCCACTTTCAAAAATCCCACTCCTTATGAAGCTACTCATCCATAGAATCCTCCTTCTACCCCTATTCCTCCTCCCTTTGATTATTCTAGTCAGTGCAAGATTTTCCAAACCATTCTTTCGTATAACATGACCCAAGAAGCTCAGCTGTCGACCTCTTTTATGATTCAGAAGCTTTCGTCTTGTTCCTGCCATGGCAAATACCTCATTATTAGTTGTAAGCTTGAGTAGTAGAATGTCTTAATTCCTTATTTTCAAAAGCTTACCAAGGCTGTATTAACCCTTACTGTACTGGGCTATTTTGAACAGCCTCTGACTGGGGGGGGGGGGGGGCCTGGGAGGCCCCCCCCCCTATGATCTCGGCCGTCGATTGTCCGATGAACACGAAAATTTGCATGTTTGTAGATATTTACGTAAGGAACAAGATGGTATAATAAGTTTTTTCCGAACATGCACATTTTTGTCGTTAGCCTAATTAATTATGCAAAATGCGCTAATTTTATGCATTTTACAGAAAACGTGTCAAACTCCACTTTTTGAATGTTGAAACTCATTATTCATATGAAACTTCTTTTCTAACACAAAAAAGTTATTTTAATGTAATAAATAATGATAATTTATGCAAATTTTGATGCGATTTTTAATTTTTAATTTTTTTTTTGATGACATGCGCATACTAATTGTTATGTAACGCCTTACAGGTATATCCGATTTCGACGAAAATGGTATCAAAGTGTGCGTAAGACTTGAGGGAAAAAAGTCATGAAACGACAATTCAAAATTCCAAGCGGTTGCGGCGCAATCTCCGAAAATGTCGAGGGGGGGGCCTCCCAGGCCCCCCCCCAGTACAGTAAGGGTTAATAATAACAATCATGATAATGAATATTTAATTTATTTGTGGGCAAGTCAAAGCTATTCGGCCACTGACCTAAGGGACAGGTGAGAACCTATATACCAGTTTAATTTCAAAATGAAATGCACAAATAAAGATACCATAGGAAGTTGTGACTTTAAAATTAAATGCAAAGAAATCTGTAATATACAGTCAAACCTGCTTTAGTGACCACCTGTCTACAACAAGCACATTTTTTGTTTCCCTTGAAAATAGTTTCTCATTGAAACATCTGCTAAAGGAACCTGTCTACAAAGACCACCTGACTACAAAGACCACTTTTTGTGTTTCCCTTGGGCAATCATTGTAGACAGGTTTGACTGTAGCTCTGTTAACAAGGTTTTATTCTACCAGTAGTTGATTAGAAAAGTTGATTATTTGACCCTAAAAATCACCTTTAAAAATCTGATGAATTTTTAAGGATGGTAATTTTTTTCTTCATACATTAATCACACATACACTCAGGCATAAAAAGCATAAATAACAAAAAAACAATTCTTTATGTTACTGTTAAGAAAGTAAGAAACAGATGAAAATATAACTATCTGCCTGTGAGATGCACAATTTGTCCTTATATAAAATACAAACACACGCAAAATTCTGAAATGTATATTATAGTACACAATGAAAAGTTGACTTGTTAGGTTTCTCATTTATTACATACCGTAAGTATAGGTATCTAAATGCATGATGACTCTAGACCTTTGAAATCTTTTTGACATCCTGTAAGAGGGAGGGGGCAAGAAAGCATCGAGTATAAAGAGAAGGGAAATTGACTGCAGATCAATTGTCACTTGATGTTTCATGGATCCTCTTTGTTTCCAAGTATTATTTTTCCTACCTTTGTATCTTGATGATCATTCATGTATCTTGATGTTGTGTTCGAGTGGATACGTCATCGGACTGTCGATCACATGGTCCACAGTTTGAGTCCCACCACTGCACTAATGTCTTTTGGTAGGACATTGATTTCCAATTGCCACACTCAACCCAGGTGAGGTAAATGGTTACCTGGTAGGATCATTCCTTGAAATGCACTGTGCGCTGATAAGGGTGCCTGAGCTAAAGCTAGGGTAATAAAGTCCAAAGCTCTTTGGAAGCGCATAGAGATGTTATTTCATAACGTATTATGCGCTATACAAGAACTGAACTATTATTACTATTATCTATATCTTTATTTTCAGGAGGAGATTAGCCTGCTACGTGGTGTCTTCGCAGCCGTCAAGGTACTCAATGAAGAAGTATCGAGGCAAGCGAGGGAGCTGTCTCACATGAAGCAGCGGCAAATCCAGATGATGAATCTACTGGACGCGGTGTGTCGTAAACAGGACGGTAAAAGTGTGGGAGGATTTGGAGCCCCACCTTCCATCTCTGCAGATGCACAGAGTCAGGAGGAGGAAGAGGTAGTAGAGTCTGGGCCAATCATAGCATCTGTACGATCCACTTTTGCAGAAACTACAAGGCAAGTCCAGGACGAAGAATACAGTGTTGTCAAAGTCTCTGCAGAAGCTTCGTCACCCGTTTCTGAGCAAGGTAGCGAGACATTCGAGGAGGACTTGTTGTACTCGGCTATCAAATTGTCACCTGGCAATGACCATGGATGGGAGCAGGACCAAGGCTCATCCTCAACCTCACCGGTTCTGGACAAGAGGAAAGATTATCTTGAACTGTATGTGGGCAAATGGAGGCGTGGTGAGAATGTTGAGATCGGAAACTTCACTCTCAAAGTGATGATGCCAATTACCGAGCTAGAAGACATTCTGTACAAGACGAATAATGCAACAAGTTTCGGCTATCGCTTGGCTGGGAAGTGTTTCACGTCAAGGGAGATGGTGGAGGGCAACACACGTGGTGGTGGATTCCGCACAGATGGTGAGATCTTCAAGCAGCTGAATCCGGACGTTGTGGAAATGATATTAGGTGAAGTGAAGAAACGGTTTCCATTCAGTGCGTCTGACGAATTGCTTGCTCGCAGTGTACGAAACGCCATCAACGAGAGGGCTCGTAATGAAAGAAAGAGAATAGCTAGGTACCAAATGACCAACAAATTTGAAGAGAGTCCTTTAACAAACTGACATTCTAAGCAAAAATGAGACTTGATCATAAAAACTGATGGCCAAGTAACTGTTGTGGAACAAACCTTTCGCGAATCACAACCACTTGTTAAATTCCTGTTTTGTTACCATTGACTCTTATCAAAAGTAGAACATTTGTGAACACTCATGTGATACACATACATTTTTACCTTTCGAGCAACTATTCTTGGAATAAAAAAGTATTTTTTTTGAAGAAAAAAAAGAACTACAAAAACTCCATACATATATATTTACAGCTGAATGTTATATTATGAGTTGTACATATCACGGGTATGCACATGTCTTACAAAATAGATCATACCTATTAAACATACATGTGTTATGCATAGTATACAATGTATGTAAGTTTTAACTAAAAGCTATTGTTTAATGTTATCCGTATTTGAACCAGACACTACTCATAACTTCAACACTTGAGCTTGTCTTAACATTTTGTCAAAGTGTATAACTGTAGTGTACAACAAGGATAACTTTTTTTACTTTCATGGGTGCATAATTGCATTCTATTTTGGGATTGATACTGTTTTTCCTTTTCATTTAATCTTTTGATAACTGTTACCAATTGATGTTAAAGGGAGTTTATCCTGACGAGACTACGTGTCTTTCCCGTGGCCTGAATCGGGGCCAATCGGGTATAATATGACTACAGACATACGCGAAACCGAAGCGTGAGGAGAACTTTGGTCTGTTTCGCGAATGCTGCCTACTGTTAATCAAGTCTATTCTATTTGCAGTTGTCCGATAAAAGACGTAGATGGCGTTAACCAGTATTTGCCAAGCTACACTCCCTTTAACTTGTAATCACTTAGAGCTGTAGTTGAGATGTGGGCTCGATCTTATAAAAAGTTATGACTGATTTGAATTAATTCTTTTGTAACCAGACATTGATATCGATTCCCAATCTTTAGAGCACACTCCCAAGTGAAGAATGACAGTTTGTAACTGATAAAGGGACATGAGATCAATCAAAACAATATGTTCACCTTCAAATGTAGTGTTTTTTTGGAGTTGTCAGTTGTCATGAAGAAAACTTAATTTGTTGTTTAAATCACAGCACATGATTAGTGAAGTGGAGGCTGTTTGTTCCTCCACTATCTCTGGTGTTTGATTGCAAATGATTTCCAACTTGATAAACAGTAATTGTTAGTTTTTACTAATCATTTTCTGAAGGAACATTATGGCAAACAATACACTGTGACACTTACAGATATGCAGATTACTACTATCTTGCTTTGTTAATGAAAAGATAAATTAAAACCATTGAGTAACAAAGCAGTTGATGAAAACTGTTTTGTTGTAGAACTTTTGACTGATAATGAATATTTCATTTGTGTCTACTGGCTCAAAAACACCTGGGGCCGCTTTCAATTCAGTACACAGATTAAGCCGGTATTTTACTTAGTATTTGGCTTGCCTAAGTAAAATGTCCTTACTCGTATACAGATCACATCTATGCAGTTTACTTTCGCAAGCCGAATTCAAGCAAAATACTTCCCACAAAGAAGTATCATTATCCTTGCTTTAGCCCAGCTGCCCCCAAAGCGCTTAAAGTATTCAAGGAATAATTTCTTACCAAAAACCCATTTACTACACCTGGATGGAGAATGGCAAATGTAGATTAATGTCTTGACAAAGGACATTTTAGTGCCACGGTGGGACTTGAAAATGCCTAAAAATTGACATATCTAATCTCTCTCTCTCTCTCTCTCTCTAAGTGCCATATCAATTGACTTTGGCGATCATGCTGTTCCACAACCCTCGGTTCATAGCCTTCTCTATTAGCACCACTCCCAGTTCTTTCACTCCTCTTCCAACAATTTCTGCAGACTGTCCATCCAAAGTATCCTCCCTTTTCCCCTTTTCCTTCTTCCCACAATTTCCCCTGGCAAAGCAGGTCGTGAAATGTGACCCATGACCCAAATCTAAAGATGGATAACATCCGACAGGACTTACCTTGATCGAGCTGCAATCACACATTGGTTATGATCATCAGGCATGACACCTTTCCCCATGGGTGTCGGGAGGAACGGAAGACCGGTTTGATCCAAGAAAGCACGCACCTCCTTCTCAGCACGGGCATATGCTGCTCCTGAAATGCACATTCATTTGGAAGAGTTTATATTATTTTACACTCGATCACTATTGAACACACCAGGATAAACCATAGCATATTGAGGGATAGTTGTGACACGCCCACAGGTATGCGTGTCACAACTATTTCTGTCAATAGGCTATGGGATAAAAATGCAAATACCACCTGTAGTTCCAAGATGTAAATAATTGTTTACCAATTTTTTTCTTTCTCATAAGTCTTTCCCTTTCTCAAGATTTTAAGTTTACAATACATTTTGAAGCAACTACAATCTTGACCTCATTATCTCTGTTCTGTTCACTATTTGTGTTAGTTTAAAAGTAAATTGCTGTGCAACCTTTGCACTTAATCATCATTGTCAGATAAAGTTAAACAGATAAAGGTGATGCAAATATGCTGCCTTTCATGCAGATATCCATGCTTTAATTAGCTTATACCCTTGGGCAGTTAGTAGAATATTTTGTCAAATTTACTAAAAATCTGTACATTCCAATAACCCAATGTTATTATGTCATTCCTACTAACTATACAATCAAATACGGTACTCTGTATTATTGTTGACATCTTTTTTTCAAAATGAAGTTTCATTTACAGAAGTCCCACATTGCCTTCAAAATAGACAACAACAGTCACATGATTATTTCAGTGGTATTGTAGTAAATAATCTCCCGTAAATGTTGAATTTTAAAATGCAGCATTTCCCAAAACTATTTAAAAGCATATCAGCATCTGCATGACTTCTTTAAAGTGCAATACCTTTTCCTACAATCACCAATGGATTCTTTGCTTGTGAGAGAGCTTCTAGAGTCTCTGTGACTTGCGATGGCTCAGCATATGTCTTGGGTGGAGGTCCAACTTCGGGGAAGAACCTGCAAAATCACAACAGAAAACAGAAATAAAAATGCTAACAAAATGTATAATGTTGTCAGCTACCACAATAATGTGGGCAGTCGGTAATATTAAAGGGGAATTCCACCCTGATAATTAGCTGGTATCAATTGAAGCAGAAAAACAAGAGAAATAAATTAATGAAAAATTTGAGCACTATCTGATCAAAAAGCAGGAAAGTCATGAATTTTTAAAGTTGTGAAACTATCAAATTGGCTAGTACACTGTGATGTATCCTGCGAGGTCCTCTCCGAATTGCTCAGTACAGAAATTTCATTAACTTACATTTTCTTAGTTATTGTTTACGGAATAGATTTTTTTCATACAGGGGTTGTAGAGAAACATTTTTGCAATAATTATATCTACCGTAAATGTGTGCTTGAACAGTGCAAATGGGAGGGAACCTTGCAAGATACATCACAGAGTTGCCAATTTGTGTTTGATTGATTGATTGCACCTTCAAAAATTCATAACTTTCTTAATTTTTAATCAATTTTTGGTCTAACTGTCACTGACCTGTTTCTCTTGTTTTTCTGCTTCTATTAAAACTAACTTGATATCAGAATGGACTTCCCCTTTAACCTTTAACGTATAGAATGCCAGGTTAAGCTTTTCAAAATGATTTTAGACATTCTAGCTAACGTATTCAAATATTATTTTTTAAAGGTTATTGGTTCAATTGAAATCGAAGAGTTTCAAAAGTTTTGAAAACACAATTGGTACTGGGAATGACCTAAGTACCTCTGGCACTAATTTACTGTCACAAATACACACACATGGGACTAACCTGACACTGCTCTCCTCTACTGTTCCATTCACCATGTCACCGTTAATGTCCAGGTAACATGCACCTGGCCTTCCGTGGGTGCTGATCCGGACAGCCTGCAAGATGAGACAGAAATCTTAAAGCCCGTCTGTACTAGTTTGGCCAGGAGGGATTAGACCACCCAGCGTGGTCACTGACCGGTGGTTATCTCATCAAATCAACTCTCAATCAACATAAGAAAAAGGGGATCATGGGGGACCAACGGTAACCGATTAGGCATTGTTTGCTACATAGAGGGCACAAGTAGCTATACAGTGTAAGTAGTACAGTGGGGCTTTAAAGATTAGGGCCTTAATTGTTTCATAAAGCTTGTTAATAATAGCAAGTTACAATATCTATAAGCCATGGAAATCATGGTATCTGATTTGCTGAGAGCAAAGTTGTCATAGAAATGTATCATTTGTTATTGATAACAAGCTTTATACAACGTGGCTCAAGTAAGGACTCAATTGATATAAGGGGTTTCATGTTGTCATACTATATTCAAAATTTAAGCTTTAAATATCTCCTACAAAGAGATATTGCAATTTAAACGACTTGTTGAGTAGACGCACACATGCTCACATAGAATAGGGTTCACACTGAACCGACATGGACCTGGGTTCCGTAAGCCCCATTTTATGTTATCCTTTATATTCTTCATGGTACATTTAAAGAAATCTATTTGATAATAAAAATCTTCAAAAGTAAAATAAAAATCTGTTTATTCTAATGACATACCTTTTCCACAAAGAATGGAATGTGCTCTATTGATGGTGGTCTGGCAGAAAACTTAGTGTACAACCTAGCACTTTCAACCTGCAAATGATTTGAAGTAAAAAAGAAAAAGAAAATAACATTGGTTCATTTTGTGCTTCTTTAAACAGGCATGGGCTAGAGAAAGATTTTTGTCCTACTGTACATGAACTCTATCAAATTAGCAATATAAAACTTGAGAGAAGGGTACTGTGTAATTCAAAATTTTCTCAAAAGATGATTTAGTTATTTACCTACAAATGCATCTTCCTCTAAATATGACAATGGTATATAAAAAACAAGAGTAATTGTTTTTCTCTCACTGTAACTGTATGAAATGCATGTGACTGAAAAGTTAATGACACTGAAAATTGTGATATCGGAGAATGTTTACCTGAGGCCATTCCTGGAAAGCACCTGTCCCTTCTTGGTCTTCGTCGCTTGAGCCCCCAATCACGATGACAGGCCTGGACCACAAAACAAAATGGCCATTAATATGTTTAAATAATTGAAATTTCTCCTAGGAAGCATCACTTTTATGTTAAACAAAATCTAGTTTACTCATTCTAAACCATGAAGTCTTTGAGCACTCTTGGAAGATGAACTTTTGTGTATTACATAATAATGATAATAATAGCTCACATTTATAATGCGCCTAATACTTTGGTTCTAGGCGCAGCACATATGATTACCCCGGTTATCGGATTCAGGCTTACCCGCAACACAATGTATGTACATTCTCCACTCCATGGGGAGCATTCCAGCCAGTCACCATTTTAACAAGCGTTACGTACATGCTAATGCAACCACACCTCATCCTACCGGGTACCCATTTAACACCTGGGTGGAGATCGGCAAATGTAGATCAATGTCTTGCCAAAGGACATACATGTAAGTGCCGTGGCGGGATTTAAACCGCGGACCTTGTGATCCACAGTCCGGTGACATATCCACTCGACCACGACCAGATCTCCATTTAGTAGATATATGAAACTCACCAAGCATTGATGGTTGCATTAGCCAGTCCTCCTATAGTGTGTAGCATACCAGGCCCAGATACTACCAATACAACACCAGGTCTGACAAGAAAACAAACAGAAACAAATACCAGAGATCTGTCATTTATCCACAATCCCAGAATGGAACAGCCTTCAAGCAAATGCATTGCACGCAGGCTGGATCAATAACGGAACTCAGTTCACATCGTGCCATATTGCCACTTAAAATAGGATAAACTTTATTGTATTCAATCTGGCGCCACAAGTAAATAATTCTTCTCACATAAAATGCTCTGACTTCTGTTTCTGTGTTCTGTCAAGTTGTTGTTGTTGTGTTTTGAGTTATTGGCGATTAGTCAGTGATTTGACTATTGTCGCCAAATTACTTTACGGCACGTGTTATATCTCTCAATTTTGGATTTTAAAAAAAAATATATTTATTTCGTTTTATATTTATCTATCTTTTAAGATAGTATCGTAAAATAATATCGTAAGCAAAACATTCATGGGCTTTGTTAGTGTTTCTTAACAGTACGTGCAGATTATTTGTTATATCACATACACACCATACATAAATATGTATATAAGATAGCACCGACACAAGCTTCTATATTCAGTAATCTTATTATACCTTTTATCATTGTTGTTACTTTTTCTTATTTTATTTTCTTAATACATTATGTTATTATATTTTTAATGTACTGAGTGTAATTTAACATATTTATAATATCGTATTATGTTTTACTGTTCTTATTTTATTTTCTTATTACATTATGATTGTTATTATATTTTTAATGTACTGAGTGTAATTTAGCATATTATAATATTGTATAATGTTTTACTATTCTTATTTTATTTTCTTATTACATTATGTTATTATATTTTTAATGTACTGAGTGTAATTTAACATATTTATAATATTGTATTATGTTTTACTGTTCTTATTTTATTTTCTTATTACATTATGTTATTATATTTTTAATGTACTGAGTGTAATTTAGCATATTTATAATATTGTATTATATTTTACTGTTCATCAAGGGAGGTATTACTTCCTGATAGGGAACCGTTTCGTTCTGAGAAAGAACCGTACAATAGCTTTTTGTATACTGGACTCCATTATTCCATAATTTTTTCAGGTTGGGATTCGTTAATTTCTGTTAAAAACATAGCCCTTTCTATAATATAGTTAGGGCAATGTACTAAAAAATGTTTTACAGTCTCTATTTCACTGGGGCATCTATTACAGAAACCAGTAGCATGAATTCCCAATCTGAGGAGATCCTGGTTAAGTCCAAGGACTCCAAAGCGGAGTCGATGAATTATTGTTGAATGTTGTCTCTCTAATGAACATATATATGGTTTATTAACATCTTTTTGATATGTTTTCAAATACGAGTTGGTTTTGTTCCACCTTTCTTGCCAAAGGAGTTTGGAACTTGTAGTAATTAAGCTTTTCATTTCTGACATATTTAGATTATTATTGACTTCTATTTTCTTTACTAATGCGGCCTTTGCGTGGAAATCCGCCATCTCGTTCCCTTTTATTCCACAATGTCCAGGTATCCACTCTACATATATATCAACTCCTTTATTCTTTAAGTGAGTAGTCATGGTGAGAATTTCCAGAATAAAAGATTCGTCCTTCTGTTGTTGTAACGCAATAAGTGCACTCAGTGAATCACTAAAAATAACAACCCCCACATAAATGTCTAATTCATCTACCCATCTGAGAGCAAGAATGATGGCAGCCAATTCAGCCCTGTACGAAGAGGTGAAATTTGCTAACCTTTTGCTCCGATGTACAGAATAGTAAGGGACGTAAAAAGCAGCTGCAGAGGTCCCTCTTTCAGGTACTTTTGATCCATCGGTGTATATATGTAATTGAGTCGCCCATTTAGTATGTATGATTTCCAGGCTGCTTTGTTTTTGTTTTGTAGGATGATCTGTTTTCTTTATTCGAGTACTTAATTCCGTTGACACTGCCGGAGGGTAGAATAACCATGGTGGAAATGGGGAGTAGGTTATCGTTTCTATACGTTTTCCCAGCCTGCACTAGCGAAAAAACCTGCACTAGCGATTTTAAACTGACTCCAAAATCTACGGTGTCTTCAAATTGACCTCAAACCCAAAAGAAAAAATTAAATAGAAATACAAAATAAGGTTTGCTCAACAAACCACAGGCAGTCCAGATAACTTCCAGGGACTGCTCCTGTGGCCTCTAATGCCCTTATCTCATTAAGAATCATTTGTCTTTCTCACACCGCTTGTAATCTTTAGTTTAGCTTTGTGATAGGCTACATATAGCCCCTTGAAGATTACCAGAAGAAGAAGAAGAAGAATGACACTGTGTGAATGAAAGTTACCCCCCCCCCCCAAAGAAAAATGAATCAACAAGAAATCGTACAAGGGAATACTGATTATAAATTTTACAGTTGCCAATTTAGAGACTTCAATGATTAGTGAATAAGTCAATACATGCCACATTAGTGTACGGTACTGCAACAGAATTGGAATTAAATTATCAAGGATTAAAATAATCATCAATAGAAGGTAACACTAAACAGTCTAAGCTGCTAAATCCATTAACCCTAATAAGGCCGGGGGGGGGGCATTATGCCCCCCCCCTCCATGATTTTTTCGATTGCTCGGGAACGCATATGGATGGCGCCCCACCGTTCGCTGACTTTTTTCTTTCAAGTCTTTTAAAAGAATTTTTTTGAAAATCAGACCTACGGTTACAAGGTCACGTGACCTTTTGTCTTTGCATGTCAGCCTGAAAATCGCTCATTTTCGTGATTTGTGTACAAACATACGGAAAAGTCATTTTTCCTAAAAACAGATCAAACATGGGTTGTTGGGTCTTGTTTAAAGTTTAGGTGGTTGTTTTGAGAGTCAAAATAGTTGAATTGTAGTAAGAAATGAAATAAAACAACAAAAACAATGAAATACATAAGAAATTATCAAAACAAGGGATAACATAAGGAATAAGCTGGCTCTTCCAATTTTTGTTGTCGTATTATTATATGTAGTGAAAAAGAATGCTTAAATATGAATAATATATGATCTATGGGTAAAATTGTGATTTATATGACTTTATTTGCATAAATTACCATAAATATGCAAATGAGTGAATTTGTAAAAAAATTGAAATTATCATATTATTTTATACACTTCACTTGACATGCGTGCAAATTTTCGCGGCGATCATCTTAAGGGGGGGGGGGCATAATGGCCCCGCCCCCGGCCGTACTAAGACCTCAAATAGCCCGGCCTTTTTAGGGTTAAGGGTTTGGATATATACTTTCAGAGCCGCAGTCATAAAGAAACCCAGAAAGGTGTTAACACTGAATTAACGTATGTGAATTATTGCCCTTCTGGCTTCAGATAGACGGAATAAAAGTAGAGATTTGATTTGAGAGAATTCATATTTTTAAGAAAAACTTTCTTTCATTATATAGACATTTTTTCAGATCCTAAATAATGGCATAGTACCAGAATATCTAACATGGCAAGCAGAAATCAAATCCACATTGATAGAAGTTAGAATATTTTCAGTTGAATGATTGATATTGAAAAGAAACTCTTTTTCGAAATCACCTTTATTATGCAAAAAAAAAAAGGGATTGCAAAAAACATTCCGTCCAGGTTGCTTGTTAAAAAAAGAACAATGCATAGGATGATATACACTATACGATGAGGAACATATCATATAAGGTATTACATTAGATGGAGTGTTACATAATAAATATGGCAATATAGCTTGAGATTGTAGAGTTTAAACTTCAAAGTTTAGAGTATAAATATTTTGAAAAATGCATAAGACAAACAAATGACAACATTTCCCAACTAACCTTCCTGTGAGATATCCTATAGCTTGAGCAGCATAAGTGGCCTTTAGAAATAAACACAAAATAAAAAAAGGATGAGGGACTAGATGATATTGGCAAACAGTTCATTTGTATGAAAGCAGGTAAATAATTGAAACAGAATAGCGAAAAATTTAACATACAAATAAGTGTACATCGGACTAGTAAAAAGGAAAGTTATGAGTGTTTGAAGTATATAATAAAACCACCATATCTATGCAAATTGACAATTTGATCAGTGGATATAGAGATACATCACATATCAAATATTTCCTCCTAGGGGCACTACTCAAAGTATATTAGGCCTACCAAAAAAGATGTTGGATTGCCCTTTAGGTGCCAAAACATGGGTATTTCCCTCTTTGGAATATTTTTCACTTTTGAATGCTTTAATACATTTTTTTCCTAAAAACTTTTTTTTAAAGCCGACCATAGAAATCAAGATTTTTGGGTCGGTCGCAAAGGGCAATACAAAATCTTTTTTTAGGCCTTATGGATAGTACTATGATAGGTCCTCTGTAAAGAAAAATCCAAACACACTAATGCAATCACTTTTGTATACACTGATTTGCAGTTTCCTAACCACAACTCAAGTTCCTTTACCATTGACCTTTAACCCCTGTACTTACTACTTATTCCTCCCTCATGCTATGACCCTGAACCATCCAGTCTGCATTGGCACACTGAATTCAATGACAGGGTAATACCCACTATAACACAATTAATTGACCTTTGAACTTTATACTTAAAGCTTGTTCAATCGTCATGGCTATGAACTTGAGCCCTGCAACCTGCATTGCTATACTATTACTTACTTACATGTAAATGGATGACACATAATCACTCATAACACGATTCATTGACCTCTGAACTTTATACTCACAGCTTGTTCATTCCTCATGGCTATGAACTTGAGCCCTGCAACCTGCATTGCCACACCGACTTCAATGACCGGATAACCCACGATTCCGAATACATATTCTACTCCCTGGAATTAAAAGAGGATAAATAAAATGTAATAAGACGACTCTAAGATCTTGTACATGTAAGTCAGGAGGGGGAGGCAGTGGTGTATCCCCTGGAGGGAAGGGGCCCAGGCCCCCACCCCTGGCAAAAAATAAATAAATTAAAAGATAGTACCTTTAAAAAAAGAAAAAACAAAGACGGGGCACCCCAATATTGTTAGTGCTCACAACCCCGGTCCCCCCCCCCCCCCCCCCGCTGATGCGCCGCCCCTCTCCATCTAGCAAGTAGGTGTACTTTTATTTACATCACTATCAGTGACAAGTCTCTGCAGTCTGCAGAACAACCATTCAGATTCAAAGACTGAACATCTGAAGCCTTTGCGGCGCCTCGCCCTCGGTCTAGCCTCTAGTCTAGTGTTAGCCTAGTTCTACATGTATAGCCCTAGGCTAGACAGAAATAACCATCTGATTTGGGTCATTTCTGTAATAAAACTGACATTTGTTGACATTCCCCAATACAGACGGTAACCCAGAGATCTCGTACCGTGGGGGTAATTTAGAGCCACAGCGGAACATCTTTTCGTTCCCGACATTTCTCCCCCGATTTACTTTATTTAGATCTAATTTTCTGATTTCTAAATCAGATGTAAATTAGGTTGGTATGTCATTTGTCCTAATTACAGTTATCAAAATTTGATAACTTAATATTAAATACATAATTTACGGAGTTACTTATTATGAGTTATCCAATTTTATCTCAGAACCGCGAAGCAGTACGTTCATGCATTCGAACTATTACCCGACGGCCGATATATTTCCGGTTCAACCTACCAAAACATAGCCAATGGCCAATCAGAGCACTCGTTTCGTGGGAGTTCGTTGGTCAAGCCGGGCTAACTCGTACATAGCTACGGTAGCTATTGGACGTTCGAAAAGAAAAAATGAATATTCATCAACTAAAACCAAGACAGATAATGCTGATGAGACTTTCTCGGATTAATCATTAATTTAGGATCTAAATGAGCAAGCTATCGTAAGTCAAATAAGCTATATATATGTTATTTTTAATTTTTATCATAATTGCAGCAGTTATGAGGATGTAAAGAGTGAAAATCTTGTTGCATATATCATTCATCGCGGTCCGGTCGAGCCGAACCATTTGTTCCGTACAGTCCCGTACAGTCCCGATAAGCCATACTTCAGTCTCTATAATCGGAGGTCTAGTGGAGCCAGACGTAGTCTCAGTGGAACAACCAACGATTAGAGAGACTGAAGTTTTCGGTCTAGGTCCAGCCCTAGGCCTACATTAAAAACCTGTTTTTTGTAGACTTTAGACAATTAGTCTGTATATGACAGAACACCTTACAATTTGTATGTTTTCTTTCTTGCCAATAAAAGAACTAGGTGGGTTAGATAAAAACAGCTAACAAAATTAAACATGTTCCAGCATTTTTAAATTTTCCGACACCACATGGTATCGCTTCTTGGTTTATTTAGCACACAAGGACAACGGAATATGTGTACATTGCTGTACAATATATTCCTTCATTCAATTTTAAGTGAGTGTGTGTCTGCGACTGCCATTTATAATATCGCTTAAAAACACAATTTGCCAGTACCAGAACTTTGTACAGTTGAAAGAGTAATTATTTAAGCTTACCTGATCAAGTAAAGCACGGGAGAGAACTGTGGCCCCATCTACTAAGTCACCAGCCATTTTTCAGAGTCAAGTAATTTTGCAGTAAGAGTTGGTGGGCGTTTGTTTGTTTACAGTTAGCATCGCGCGTTCCATAGTCGAGCTTAACTATGGAATTCCAGTCCATATTATCCACGACATGTATTTTTAATGTTTTATCATGGACATTAATTTGAACAAACAAACATATAAATAAATAAATAGGCAAACAAACCTAGACAAAGAAAAAGAAAGACAAAGAGAGAGAGACAAAATTGGAGACGATCGAAGAAGATCTTTGACTCCTTGAAATACAATAATTCCATTTATCAGCAGCTCTAGATCTATACCACTTATTTCACAATTAGTAAGTGTATAAATGTTCGTGATTTCACATGATTTTCAACAAAATGCTAGTAGGGGGCCGGAAATTTGAAAATTGCGCAGACCTTTTTTTCAACTCAACATACCAATACTGACAAGGTCATATTAGAAGCACCATACCAGTACAAGTTTTGACATTTTCATCGTGGGGGAGGGGGGGGGGGGGGGGGGTGGGCTATAGCCTCTTGCCCGAAAAGGTAATTTTCTGGTTTCACAATTCGGATAGTGAGCGAAGAGAGCGAGCAATAATTTGAGCATAAGTATTTTGTGAAAGTGTTATTTATCACCGAAATAAAAACGGAAAGATATCAAAAACTGATATTCGGGCAGGTCGCTGTCACCCCCCCCCCCCCCCCCCCCCCGCCGCCGCCATTACGCGCGAAGCGCGGAAGCTTTGACCTTTCATTAATTATTAGAGAAAGAAGACGATTTGTCGAACAACTCTTGACTCTTATAATTCAGCCCCCTCCCGCTTGGAGTACGGTAGCTTTGGCCTTTCATAGTTTAGTGAAATTATTAGAGAAAGATATGATTCGTTGTTCCATTTTCGACTCTTAATCCTTCTCTGAATTCAGTTTTCCCCCTCCCGCGCAAAGCGTGGAAGCTTTCATTAAATTATTAGACAAAGAAGACGATTCGTTTTACCATTCTCGACACCCAATTCTCGTCTGAATTTAGTTCACATTTCATTAAATTATTAGAGAAAGAAGACGATTCTTTGTACCGTCCTCGACTCTTTATCCTTATCTGAATTCAGTTTCTCCCCGCCCGCGCGTAGCGCGTAAGCTTTGACGGTTCATTAAATTATTAGAGGAAGAAGACGAATCGTTGTACCATTCTCGTCTCCTTGTTTGAATTCAGTCTTTCCCCTCCCGCGCGAAGCGCGTAAGCTTTGACGTTTCATTAAATTATTAGAGAAAGAAGACGATTCGTTGTACCGTTCTCGACTTGTCAGAATTTTCAAAAATGTTTCTTTGTCTGCTCCTTTTTCGTCCTATGTCCTCTTACTGCCCCTACCGCCCCTGGCTACGCGCCTGCTTTAAAGGGAAAAAGAAACAATCATGATTGTGATAGCACAATTAGGTTAGTAGAAAGGGAAAAAAAGATCTATTACAACAACCAAATCACGGCCTGGAGCGTCATATCATAGTTTTGTGTTATCGGGCGAGGGCCGGGGCGTAGCGACCAAGCGAGATTTTGCAATGTTGAATGCTGAAATTATGTATTCTAGAAAATCCCGAAGCCCAATATGTACGTTCTTTCCGCTATATTTCTTTCTAGCTATATTTCTAAATTTCCTGGGGGACGTGTCCCCCTATCGGGCCCAGGATTTCCGCCCCTCTCCATGATTACTACCAACATGAGTTCAAATACAAGCACATGCAAGCGAGTTGGTATGAGCTGAATCCAAATGAAGGGCAAAATAAGAGTTGTGAAACGGCCCTACCGTTAATTTAAAATTTGACTGTTGAGTATATAGCTTCTATTTAAAAGATATCCAAAATATTGTGCCCTTTTCAAATTTCTTACTAAAGAGTGATGACGTAGCGCAAGTCGGCTATTACTTCAACGTTCGTAGATGCTGTACCCATACCAGTTCCAAGGTCTCGGTATGTGGAGCGAAAGGAGAAGGGGAGGATACGGAAGCGGAGGAGAAGGAAACTTCAGCGTTTGAAAAGAAGAAAGAAGGTATTGTGTGAAAATAATCTCTTTCCTACAGTTCCCATTGATTCATAACTCTAAATCTCTTTTTTTTCAGGTTAGTTTTATTAATTTCAAAATTAAGTTTAACATGTATAATGAATCAAATTTGGTTAACATCTACATGTAGTATTTATTATATTTTAAATGCTGTCAATGGCGTGAAGTATATATTTTACAGAAATAAAATAAATTTAAATTGTTTCTGATCTACCGGTATTTGATTCAATGTCATTGCCATATAGAGTAAGAGTTGTGTAATCATTTTATGAAAAAATAACACATGGCCTTCATGAAATGATTTTCACAATTCATGAATCATGTTTTTGCTTTTTGTTTAGCTACGACATGGCCCACTTCAGCAGCTGACTGACCTCCCACATCAACAAGACGAGCATCCACATCCCCAGCCTGCCCCATCCCCATCAGAAGCGGATCGTCCCTCTCCAGAGCCTCCGGACTCGTTACCTACTCTCTTAATTTCTAGGACTTAAATTTTAAATCCATTTTGAGACTTAAAATATTTCAAGTCTTTAAGACTTAATAAATTGGGAATTCGACTAAAAGTTTTATCGAAACCAGCTTCTAGATATAAATCTTGGAAAGACTTAAACTTCTCGCCAATAAGATGTGCATATTTCCAGTTGCACCTGTTGATGACTGACTGTTGGCATATTTCCAGTTGAACCAGCTGACACCAATTAATTTGCATATTGAATATGGGGTGCGTGCAGATCTATGTTTTTTTTAACAATTTTTCTGAATTTACAGCATATTTCTTAATTACTGATGATTTAGGTATATGCAATTCATTTCGAAAATACTACAAATATAAATTACAAGTTATTAGGACATTTCGCTACTTCGTATGAATTCCATTTAATTAAACATGAATAAGGGAAACATTAACTATGAACTAAAATAATTTCAATAAAATACAAGTATATGAAAAAAAAATCGATTAATTAAATTATGTATAAGTCTACTTATTACCGATGCCTTTACATTGATAATACAGACGTACCAGTATTGAAGTGTTGTTGCCGTTCAATTGGTTGGAAGTTTTACCAAATGGTTCTAATGGCTTAGCTAGACCAGTAAATCTAAAAGACTTGAGATATAAATACAATTGACTTAAACTTTAAATCTTTCAGGGACTTAAAATTTTAAGTCTTAGCTTAGATTTATTTTTGAAATGAATCCAAGAAAGGTTTAAAATAAATATTAAAAGACTTGAAATATAAATCCAATTGACTTAAATTTTAAACCTTTTCAGGGACTTAAAATTTCAAGTCTTAGCTTAGACTTATTTTAAATCCCAAAGGGTTCGTCACTAATATCAGTCTCTGTTAGATTTAAAAGTAAGACTTTAAGATTTAAAAATAAGACTTTCAAATTTAGAGAGTACCTTACGAGATAATCCCCTTCCAGAACCTCCAAGGCCTCGGGTTAGTTTTATTACAGTTAATTTCAAAATTAACTTATGTAGTAACATGTATAATGAGTCAAGTTTGGTTAACATCTAGTATTTATTATATTTCAAATGCGGTCAATGGAGTGTAGTATATGTTTCACAGAAAATAAAATTATTCAATTAAAGCTTAACAGAGCTTTTGGAATTTTTTTTTCCTAATCTATTCAATTGAATGTCATAGCCATATAGAGTAAGAGTTGTGTAATCATTTTATGAAAAAATGAAATGTGGCCTTCATGAAAATAATTTTCACAATTCTTAAATTCTTAATCATTATGTTTTTGCTTTTTGTTTAGCTACGACATGGCCCACTTCAGCAGCTGACTGACCTCCCACAGCAACAAGATGACCATCCCCAGCCTGCCCCATCCCCAACATTACCGGATCGTCCTTCTCAAAAACCTCCGGACCCGTTACCAACCGTAGAAGATGGCCCCTCTCCAAAGCCTCCGGACCGGCTACCAATGGCGGAAGATCGTCCCCCTCCAGAGCCTCCTGACCCGCTACTGACTGTAGAAGATCGTCCTCCAAAACCTGCGGACCTGCTACCAACCGTAGATGATGGCCCCTCTCCAAAGCCTCCGGACCGGCTACCAATGGCGGAAGATCGTCCCCCTCCAGAGCCTCCTGACCCGCTACTGACTGTAGAAGATCGTCCTCCAAAACATGCGGACCTGCTACCAACCGTAGAAGATGGCCCCTCTCCAGAGCCTCCGGACCGGCTACCAATGGCGGAAGATCGTCCCCCTCCAGAGCCTCCTGACCCGCTACTGACTGTAGAAGATCGTCCTCCAAAACCTGCGGACCTGCTACCAACCGTAGAAGGCCCCTCTCCAGAGCCTCCGGACCGGCTACCAATGGCGGAAGATCGTCCCCCTCCAGCTCCTCCTGACCCACTACTGACTGTAGAAGATCGTTCTCCAATACCTGCAGACCTGCTACCAACCGTAGAAGATTTTCATGACCCCACATTGATGCACAGTAAGAATACAAATGTTTCGCTGGGATGAGTAAAAATCCACCCTGCCACAAATCGGTTTGTGGGCCGTGTGCAATTTGTAAGCGTGGAGGAAATTTGAAATATTTTCATCTCTGTACAATTAAATTAGCTTCCCTTATAGAGTTTATTAAGAGTGAAAATCCTCATGTAAGCCAGGAAAGTTGTATTTGCCGTGCATGTCGTTCACGGGCTTGTAGAAAGATAAAAGATTCTGCTTACACCCCTGAAAAAACTCGCAAAAAAGATTGGTCTCATTGTTTTTTATCTCACTTTCTCATGTGCGACCTAGTTGCTGAGGTCAACACATGCTGTACCTTGGATGATTTTAATAATACATTTTCTTTGCAGTGTGAGTCTATTCCCAACAGCATATCTCTATGTAGGAAACATAGAACCCAAGTTTCAAATTTTCATATGAGGAAGAACACTTTGAGATGTTTTATTTGTAAATCTGTAATAAGAAGTGAGGACAGGATATATTGTTCAACAGTTCTGTCAGAAACAGCTGTCATTAGGTTAAAGGAAATTGATACAACATTTTCTGTCAGTAATGATGTTCATTTATGTGCAGGATGCTATCGATATTCAATGAGAAGTATATCAAAAATACCAACACTGGATGAATTGGAAGCTGAAATTATCAAGCAAAATCAAAGTATTGGAGAAATTCAGACTCCAAAAGATGCTTGCGATAAAGCACTGGTGTCTACCTTACAAATTCTTTTGATGATATGTAGAAAAGAGCATGGTTTTTTGATGCCAAGGGCATATGAACTTTATCTGCAGACCCTTAAAAAAGTTTGTGCTGACACAGTGCAGTATGAGTTTGCAAAACGATCAAAAACTTGGTTAAAAGTTAAGATTATGGATCAGATTGGAGATAAACTGCTTGTCAGCAAGGCTTCATTAAAAAAAGGAGACTTTTTGTATGTAAAAGATCTTACTAATTCATGAAGCACTTCCATCACTTTGGCAGTGCTTTCTAATAAATGCACAAATTGGGTAGTTTCCTTCTTTAAAGATTATTCTGTGCATATTATGAGTCCCTTATTGTTCCTAAGCTAACAACTGATCCATTATATTATGTTGATTTGCATGGTGGGAGGTAATGGATGCCTATTTTCTCACGAAATGAGTGAACTATAACGAAATTGCCTGAACGCGCGTGTACAAATAATGTATTACAAGACGCCATACATAAAGCTCTTGTATAAAATTCCTCCACACACAAAAAAAGATAACAATAATAAGCATTATTTTGTTGACAATACAGGACCAGTCAACCAGTCGATCTTACAAACACGGAGCATGGCTAGTCTGCAGGCACAGACCCTAATCTGACACTTAATCAAACAATTCGTCCTTCTTTTCACGAAGTGACGGTAGCGAGGAAAATCGTAACGCAAAGTGAATGCAATTTTTTTTCACTACCGTCACTTCGTGAAAACAGCGACGAATTATTGTGCCTTGAGAGAAGTCTAGCCCAGCTACCTACTGGTTGTGTCAATACAGTACATGGCCTATGGTAGTCTTATAGTGCAGACTCACTTTTACGACTGACCAGGGTTTGTGCTTGCAGACTAGAGCATGGCTGTTATGTGGGAACTACTACTAGTGCAGCGGCTTAGCAAGAAAATTGTGCACTTTTTGAGAAAAGCATGAAACTTCCAGCATAGTTTGCTTTCACCATAAGATTTATTTTCAGATGTGGAGGGAAGTCAGATTTGACCTCTGATGACCCTGAGAGGTCAAATCCAAAATGGCCGCTTGTCCGCATGGTCTAATGTACAAACACGCTTAACTTTTGAACCAAATACACCAGAAAAACGTTTAAGGTGTCATTTCCAACTAACTTGGGGATGCCAATTCATTTGGTAATACTTTTGAGATCACCTGAACTCAGGGTTTTGCATTTAGGTCAAGGTCAAGGTCAAAATTGACTAAAAATAGCAAGTTTTGAATAGTTACAAAAGGTTAAATCTCATTTATTTGTCATTTGTTCTCAAATTTATTTAGGAATGGTTCACCTGCCGAGTCCTCCACCTTAATCCTTTTCAGTTAGTTTATTTCACAGTTTGATGTGACCTCTGATGACCCTGAGAGGTCAAATCCAAAATGGCAGCCAGTCCGCATGGTCTATAAACGTGAACTTGAACCAAATAATCTAGAAAAACGTTTAGAAAAACGGTTAGAGATCGCCAGAACAAAGAGCCCCCGTGAGAAGGCTCACGGGGGCTCTTTTATTACTGACGGGGGCTCTTTTTTTATACAAAATATCCATTGAATTGGTACCTATGATACTCCTCAATTATTTGCTATTTTTTCATTATCATTTCAATCAGGATTTTCCCTCTTACAAATTTACAAGCTACATATAGCTGTTACTGGCCTGTGTATATAATATATACGCATACAACACTGATCTTTATGATGTCTTTAACGTGACATATCTTCTTCTCCCCTTGCAAACGAAAAAGAAAACAAGGTCATTAAAAGGGATTAAGCGACAAATAATGATTGTGATTCAAATTGATGCAAATATTTGTTTGAATAAGCACTGCTATTCACCCGAATCTTCTTTGTAAAAACAACTTTTACAAATCTCAGCCATGCTCACTGAGTTGAGACGTTCCATTCAATTTGAAATACCCATTACATAATACACTTCTCCTAATCTCAAAGTGATCTTACAGCACAGTAGCAGAATTATTGCATGGCTGAGATTTGTAAAAGTCGTTTTTACAAAGAAGATTCTGGTGAAAAGCATTGCTTATTCAAAAAAATCCTTGCATCAATTTGAATCACAATGATTATTTGTCGCATGGTCCTTTTATTAAATAACCTTGTTTTCTGTTTTGTTTGCAGAGGGAGAAGAAGCTATGTCACGTTAAGAAATCATAAAGATCAGTTGTATTATGCGTATATACATTATGATACCAGAACAAATGTTGATTATCAGAATGTCATTTTGAAATACCTCTATACAAATACCACACTGTCTTTAGCCCGTATCAGTATTAGTATGATCCAATATAAAGCTATTATTCTTTATTTAATTCAGTATAATGCTTTTCCTCAAAAATAGTTTTGCTATTTTTTTAGGGTTGAGACGCTAAGAAATGGTTTCAAATGTACATTACACGAACCCTGAACCATTGCAAAATGATGGTGGTTCTCTCTCTCTCTCTCTCTTTATTTTAATCATCCATTATCAACTACATATAAAGCAGCAACCAAAAACTTATGATTATCTGAGATAGGTGAAAGTAAGAGTTAAACAGAAAGTCATGCTAAAACGGCGCTTCACTTCCCCCCGCCCCCTGAAAAAAATTAAATAGATTAGTAGTCCTCCTCTCCAGCATCCCCCCCCCGCTTTAATATCACATTTTCACTTGGCAGCACAAGGGGGCCGGGGTGGGAGGAGGGGGTTAAACCCCCTAACCCCCCCCCCCCGTAGATCTGCCCATGTTACCATATCATTCCACGACATTTTGGTCTTCCTCTTCTCCTCAAAAGGGACTTTTAGATTTGCGTGGACGTGGACGTGGACGTGTTACGTCCTTTTAAGGCACTGGCAGTCACATTATGTGACGTCCTTTTATAAGCACTGACCGTGCCTTAAAAGGAGGTCACACGTTGCAGTCCACGTTCACATCGTGCAAATCTAAAAGTCCCTATTGATTTACTGGTCGAGGTTCATTATTTGCTGACAACAAAAAACTTCTCCAGGCCATGCATGTTTCTGCCCTTGCGCGATCGCCTCCAGCTCCAGCAGACATGGCGCGGCAGCGTGCACACGCACCGCTACTAAAGGCGCAGTAGGCCTATATAACCACTGCTGACGGCGGCACTGCACTGCGAGCTGAATCGGTAATAATAGGCCTACTCATAAAACGAGAAATCTTGCACGCTAATCTTAGTTCCATTTCATTGGTTTAAGGTTTGAAAATTGAAACTCAATATTGTGTTAAAGTTATAACAGAAAAGATAATCTTTATTTTATAATTCCACCGGGGCGATTTTTAATTTTGCAATCGCCCCCGTGAGCAACCTGACGGGGGCGATTATGTAGCTCACGGGGGCGAATCGCCCACCGCCCCCGTGTATTTTGAGCGCTGCAGTAGCTGGCCTCTGACCATGCTATATGCAAATGGTCAGTTACAAGACAAATAATGGTTTGGTGCTATAATTAGTGAAATAAACTAACTGATTACGATGGAGACTATGCAGGGGAACCACTCCTAAAGAAATTTGAGAACATAAGGGGACAAAAAAATGGGAAAACTTTTTGTAAACATTCAAAACTTTTACCTTGACTTAATGCAAAAGCCCTGAGTTCTGGTGTACTAAAAAGTATTACCAATTGAATTGGCATCCCAAAGTTAGTGGGAAATGACACCTTAAACGTTTTGCTGGACTATTTGGTTCAAGAGTTAAGCGTGTTTGTACAATTATTAGACCATGCTGCGGACTGGCGCCATTTCTTATTTGACCTCTTAGGGTCATCAGAGGTCAAATCGAAATGTGAAATAAACTAACTGAAAGGGATTAAGGTGGGTGACTATGCAGGGGAACCACTCCTAAAGAAATTTGAGAACATAAGGGGACAAAAAAATGGGAAAACATTTTGTAACTATTCAAAACTTGCTATGTTTTAATCAATTTTGACCTTGACCTTGACCTAAATGCAAAGCCCCGAGTTCTGGCGATCTCAAAATTATTACCAAAATGAATTGGCATCCCCAGGTTAGTTGAAAATGACACCTTAAACGCTTTTCTGGACTATTTGGTTCATGAGTTAAGCGTGTTTGTACAATTATTAGACCATGCGGCGGACTGGCGGCCATTTTTTATTTGACCTCTCAGGGTCATCAGAGGTCAAATCAAAATGTGACATAAACTCACTGAAAGGGATTAAGGTGCGTAAATTCCTAAAGAAATTTGAGAACATAGGAGAGAACAAATGACAAATAAATGGGAAAACTTTTTGTAACCATTCAAAACTTGCTATTTTTTAGTCAATTTTGACCATGACCTTGACCTAAATGCAAAACCCTAAGTTCAAGCGATCTCAAAAGTATTTCCAAATGAATTGGCATCCCATAGCTAGTTGGAAATGACACCTTAAATGTTTTTCTGGACTATTTGGTTCAAAAGTTAAGTGTGTTTGTACATTAGACCATGAGGAATAGCGGCCATTTTGGATTTGACCTCTCAGGGTCATCAGAGGTCAAATCTGACTTCCCTCCACATCTGAAAATAAATCTTATGGTCTAAACTAACTATGCTAGAAGTTTCATGCTTTTCTCAAAAAGTGCACAATTTTCATTATATTGGGAGCTTATCCGCTGTACTATACGAGGTCCATGGTGTAATATAATATGCATCGACCTATCTGGTCCAATAGACAGTGATCAAAGTTATACACCATAACAGCTATATCCTTGCTAATGCGATGAGATTTGAATATTTGCTCATAGATCAGTTTTGTGTACATTCTAAGCTGTGTCGTGAAATCGGAAACGTGGAAATTACCCCTTGTCCGGTGTGAATGCAGGCACTAAGTTGTGTTCGAAGTCTAATGTGAGTTATATGCACCTGATCATGTATCAGATTTATATCAATATCAGATATGCACGTAAACTATAATTATATACATGTATATTCATATTTATTATTATATTGTTCTGTACCAATTAATAGCAATGTGTTACTGATGAGCGGCATAGTCGATGCAGGAAGAAACTAAGGCCAAACTGAACACGTGATTACTTTTTACTCTTGCTGCATACAAGCGTATACATAGATGACTGTTTAAGTTGGGCGGGGGGGGGGGGGGGGGCGGGGGGGGGGGGGCGGAGACGAAGTCGGCGAAATATGAAAAGGCAACCCAACTTCTGTAATAAGTTCATTTGTATGAAAGTAGAAAATAAGAGAAACGGCCGGAGTGGAGAAAGTTTGAAATAAATCGGAGCTATGATAAAACAATTATGAATGGTTCAAATAATTATAAGATTACTAAATATTATGTGTATCTCAATGTGGCAATTGGGTGAGTAGATCGTGACGTTTTGAAGGAAAACATTCCCGTTTGTTGTGTACAAAAATATTGTTAATTTACGTTTTGTTCTACCCCTATAAGCGCCTTCTCCCTTGTGGCACTACTCAAAATATAATATCGATAGCATTTTATACGTCCTCTAAAATTAAAAAGACTTTCCCCTGCTACCATACATAATGACATTTTTTTTTAAATACATATTTTATGTGTTGAATCAAATGGGAAAGTTGTCCGGCACTATACGACACAGGCAGTGACATTACCGATTCAGGCGATTTTAAAGTGCCCATACGACAATGATTACAACATTCCAAATTGTATAACTTCCTTATTTTTGTCTGATTTCATTCCAACTTTCACATGTCTGCTTTTCTGATTTGTCTGTACTCTTTACAGTCGAATAGTTGTCTGTTCAAGGTTGGAGCTTCCTTTAATAAAGCCTTCCCCGGGATTGTGAAACTACCAATATCCGGGCAACTTTAGGCTCTATTATATTCAATAGGGGTGAGAACTTATTTTTTTCTTTTTTTTTGCCCTCGGAAATTTTGAAATCGTGCCGACCGATAACCCCCCCCCCCTCCTTGGGGAAGGGGGGGGGGGGGGAAGTAAGCACTATTTTTTTCGGCCCTCGAAAATTTGAAAAATCGCACCCCCTTGAGCGCCAGAGGAGAGGGCCCATCGCCAAAAAAGGTAAAATTTAACGGGTTTTTCTCCAGGGGAGGGGGCCCGGATCCGCCACTGAATATGGCAAACTTTAACATACTGCCCCAGTGGGTCCCCTTTCAAATTTTCGACCCAGGTTTTGAAAGAGTGGTCCCCCACCCGCCCTCCCCCACCACATTCTAGATCCTCCCCTTGTAGGAACCATTTTGATTACGACCAATGCATGTGTTCCCCAATCCTTGTCTTGTTTCTTTTGTAAAAACATGTATTTTAATTGGACCCCTATAATATGAAAAACAGCTGTGCTGACTAGCGTGTTCCGCCCGTATGTGGAAATAAAAAAAATAAAAAAATACCCCTGATCACATCACATTTTCATGGGAGTTTTTTTTTTTTCTTCTTCTTTCTTTTCTTTGCAGTTATCCAGCCGCAGAGAATAAACGGTTGAGTCTAGCTCGGAGGTCTGCAGAGCAACTATGACAGGGTTAACGATGCCTAACATTGCACTGATCGGCCTTTTCTTGACACACATCCGCACCTGTGGTGCATCGAACATATTAGTAAGCCCCCTCATCGGCAAGGGAAGCCATTTCTATCTCTCAGCCGCCATTGGGGAGCAACTTCTCGTCCGAGGTCATAACCTTACCTACCTGGTCAGTAATGCGTTCGAAGACCACGTCAAGAAGAGTCGTTTCGGTGAGATGTTCCACTATGAAGTATTCAAGCATTCGATCCCCGTGGAAGACATCCACGAACTGTTCCACAATTTAAGCCGATCCCTCTCATCAGTAGGTCCAGGCAATGAGTACAACGTGAGTAAGATATTATTCGAGACTCAGCGAAACGACTGCACCGCCATTCTTGAAGACGAATTCCTTATGACTCGTCTTCGATCTGCAAACTTCTCATCACTCTTGTACGACACCACTTGGGTTTGTGGCGCGATCATTGGAGAGGTCCTTAACCTTCCATATTTTGCAGTTGTTCCCTATCCAAGTCCTTGCTTCCACACAGCTAGTGAAGGTTCAGGGTTCAATCCAACCTATGTACCATCTATAATGACATCTTACTCCAGTGTCATGTCTTTTAAAGAGCGCTTAATTAACTCATTGGCTTTCGTAATTTATCACAATCTAGGTATACAAGTTACAATAAAGCCCTACAAACCTATATGTGAACGATTTGGTATAGCAGACCCATATGATCTTATGAAGAAGATAAAGCTGTGGTTTGTGAACAGCGACTTTGTTGCAGAATATCCTTGTGCCTTACCCCCTAATGTCATTCCAGTGGGTGGTCTTACGTCGCGAGATCCCATGCAACTCTCATCGGACATAGAAGACTTCATCCAAGGTTCAGAAAGTGACGGCATCATCATCTGTTCATTTGGCACCATCCTGACCCTGGATGACTCTAACATGGCCCTGTTTAAGATGTTTGTAGAGGCGTTTACCAGGTTACCCCAGAGAGTTCTCTGGCTCGTGAAGACATCGCCTCCATTTCCTGTCCCCTCAAGTATCAAGATTCTGCCGTGGCTTCCCCAGAATGATATCCTTGGACATCCTCAAACGAGAGCCATTTTCTTTCATGGAGGGCACAACAGTTACTATGAAGCTATTTATCATGGTGTTCCTGTAGTTGCGATGCCCGTCATTGCAGACCATTTTGACGTGTCGAACAGAGTTGTACACTTCGGGCTTGGACTGAAGCTAAACAAAGATAACATAACATCGGATATGATTTATGAAGCTCTGTATGAAGTAACATCCAACAGCACCTACATGCAAACAGCCAAACGGATGTCGGCTAATTTACGGAATCGGCCGATGAAGCCGGCTGAACGAGCAGCGTTTTGGATTGACCACGCCCTCAACCATGGCACCGACAATCTTGAGATATCCGCAGAACATTTGAATATTTTCCAGTATTATCTCTTGGACGTGATAGCTTTCATTTTCCTGGTTATTATATTTTCTGTTTACTTTACAATCAAGTGCATTAAGGTGGTATGTAGCCGAATATGTCGCTTTCGAAATCCAACGATAAAGGAGAAAGCTAAGTGAAGGATTATTAAACAAACATTGATTTGCTCAGATCTTGCTTCTAAATGATCAGAATTATGTGCTGTCAAGTTCTCCTGTTATCAAATACATTTTCCCCGAAATTTCTTGTTAAAGGGCAAGACTAATGTGATCTTTTCTGTCCGATACATATAATACCGGCCATATCCGTATACGAGCTGTCATGTTCTTGTGTTCTCCTGTTTTTCGTAAATAGGCCTACTTGAAGATTGAATCAAGGTAGAGATTAGGCTTTTTGAAAATATAGATTTTGCTCATTTTGTTTACACTTGATAACGTGACAATAAAATGTTTTTATCAAAAAATATGTGAATTCCTTAAATCCCCCCCCCCCAAAAAAGAGTTTACTTTAACTTTTTGCTGACTATAACGGTATAAGAACAGAAGAACAATAACAAAGAAAAAGAAGAGAGATTAAAGAGAGAGAAAGAGAGAGAGAGAGAGAGAGAGAGAGATAGAGAGAGAGTGAGGGGGGGGGGGGGCTAAAGTAGGCCTAAATGCAGTCTTGATTTAAAAATATAAAATAAATAGGATAACATAATTATGCGGACCCCGGCCAATCTGGAAGATTCTCAAAACTATAACTGCACTGCAATATATTTGAATAGTCAGTCATAGAAATTGTTAGTGTGTGAATGACCTATACAGGATAATCGAATCAAACAAATTTCGGAGAAATTACGAGAGCCCCTCATTGAGGAGACGGTTGACCGATTAATTTCAAAATGCTCGACATAAATGGGGTGGCTACAACTGCCTCCCCATCTTGTTTGCCATTGAAATGGCTATAGCTACAGGGGGCCGGGGCACGTGGAGGCGAGAGAAGGTGAGGGGAGGAAGAGGAAGGGGCAGGGGCGGCGGTGCGCCTTTCAAAGTGGGGGAGCACCAACAGCAAAGGGTTCCTTCACGAAAAAAGGGGCACCACAAAGAGTAATCTCAAAGTAATAACAACAATTTCTCTTTACGTGGTCCAAGATACTGCTTCAGCAACATGCATCATCTGTGAGGTCTCATTGAGACCGATTAGATCTTATTATGAAATATCGAATTGGGATGGGGCTTTAAGCACTCTAATCGCAATGAAAGAATAAATAAGGCCTTTAACATTTGACCCAATGTATAAACTATAGATGCGAGGGAGCAAACTAGCGAGGTTTTGGGGGAAATTTGAGAATTTTTTTTTGCTGTTTACAAATCGCTTTAAATTATAGGAGCACATGTTAGGGATACTATGAAAAATCCATTGTTTCGCGGGGGATGAGGGTTATGATCAATTAGTCAATTAGTATTAATTAGTATGGTAATTATGAATTATATATTTATTTTATTTATTCATTTTTGCTTTCAACAGGATAGTTTCATTCAGTTCCACACTGGAAGCCAGTGGACCTGCTTTTCAAGAAAGCACTGCCTGATACAATGACAATTAAAACATAAATATAATGATACAATTATTAATAATTTTACTTACATGTGAACTACAAATTAACCATATATCATTTTAAAATAACACTATTTGAATCATACAATATTTATTATCAATTATTAGAACAAATAAAAGTACTGAATTATTACAATAAAATTACCACAAAATTATGACATTTTCTAATATAAATGCGCAGTACGTTGATTGAGTTTGAATAACCCTTCATTGTCTAAATCTTTATATTCTTGAACAAAGGGCAGTTAATGACATCTTTCAAAATTCAAAAGAGCTTGGGGTTCAAAGCATGATAGGTTGGAAGATGTCTCTTTTAGCACTTGAGTAGAATATGTCATGACAGTTTAGAGAGGCAAACGTTTTAGTGTAAAAAGGGCACCCTTCTGATATGAAAATGACTTGTCTAGAAAAGGAATATTTGATAGCATTGAAAACGAGCACGATTATATTTCTAAAAGGGGCTAGCTAGTTCTTATGAAATTTAGGGAATTGTGCTCCCCCGGCTACGCTACCTTACTTTGTGTTGGGTAGAAAATAGAAATTGGGTACCTGTTAGTACTCAAAGCTGCTCCGATACTTTGAAACTAGATGTGGTGGTACACACTTTGTAAGCGACAGTTGAAAATGTAGGTATAAGGGGCACTTATCAGAGGGCAATTACTAGGCCTATTATTAGAAAGAAAAAGAGGCACTTATCAAGTGGAGTAACAAGGGGAACTTATCATATTTGAAAGGAGCATTTATCACAGGTGAAGGGGAGCATTAGGGCATTTATTAGAAAGGGGGACAAACAGGTACTTATCAGAAGGAAAATGGACACTTATTACAAATGAAAAGAACGGATACGTGTAAAAATATAAAGGGGCACTCATCAGAGATGAAACGGGGCACTTATTGGAATGGGAAGGATGCACTTACTACAAGGGAAAAGCAACAAGGGCAATTACCTGAGGTGAAAAAGGGGCAATTTATAAGAAAGATAAAGAGAAACTTATTACACGAGGAAAATGGGTAGCTATCAGTAGGGAAAAGGGTACTTATTAGAAAAGAATATAGAAGGTATTTGAAAGTTAATATAAAATGGGCACTCATACGAGGTCAAAAGTGGCACTTCTTGCAGCTGAAAAAGGGCACGTATCTCATTTGAATAGGGACACTTATTATCATATATGAAAAGGGGATACTTTTGAGAGGGCACTAAACAAATAATTGGGGGCTTTTATCTGAATTAAAAAGAGGCTTTTTTGGGGGGGGGGGTACTTTTATAAAAAAAAAAATGGGGGCGCAGTCTCTGGAAGGAGGAGTATAGGTCTGAGGAAACACTCTACAGGCAGCAACAGTTACATCATAACAGTATGAGTAGGCTTCCATCGGTAAAAAAGACATATTACTATTTTATAATTATTATTATTATACCAACGTCGTGTCAAAGAGATTCGATCATGTACGTGTCCTATCCACAGAACTCTTAAATACGTATTTAAAGGTGAAATTCAAAGAAAATCACAAATATGTCAACTAATGTATGACTAGAAACTGGTAATCTAACAGATGGCCATCGTACAAGTTATAGGTCAACTACATATCAGGTGATGTATAAAAAATACAAATACAACCACCTCCATAGCAGCTGGGATATACCACAGATTCGCCGGAAAAATAACGATATTTTAATGACGTCACTATATGGACCAACACTGCCCAAGCAGACGACATCCCATAGAGAATGAACATAATTGCAAAGCTATTATTTGTCAAATTATAATGAGTTTAGTGTATATAAATGTAATGGCATGTCAAACCATTCAAAAGGGGATATGACCCGATTCTGATAAAACTAAAATCTTTTGCTTGTAAATGCACAGGATAGGGGTTAATTAACAATCAAAGAAACCAGACTTTCAAATTGAAAACCCCCTGGAATGATATTAAGGACGGAATTTGTTCCCTCTTGAAATGCCGAGCATACCCCGGTGTGTGCAGCTGAATATACAATGGCATCTTATTTTGTTTACCAGCGACAGATACCTTTATTTTTGTATCGCTGCATTTGTCATCAAAATAAAACCATGCGCGGGGTTAAGAGTGAGGCCATAGATTATACATTTAGCCTGACGGTAGTGAAGTAAGAGAAAGAACTCAAGAAAAGATGAAAACACGGCACTGAAAATGTGTGAGATGTCATGGGGCATTGTCTGCTTGTGCAAGTCATGTCCATACTGTGATCTCACACATTTCAGCAGCGTTCGGAGAGCTCTTCCGGTGCTATGCCGGGGCTGTATTTAAGCGTTTTGTAATTTATAATAATCATTACTCCGAATGTTTCCAAGCATTGAATTTTGATAACCTTGTCGAATCAAAGTTTCAACTTTGCAATTATGAAAATAAATTTAGTTTTTAAAATCAATGAATATCAACTTTAAGAGTTCTGTGGTCCTAGCCCTCCGAACGTGTCAAGATTTGCGCCCTCTATGTTCGATACAAGAGAGCATAAACAATAACATTCGAATCGGATGATTAGATTCGCAATGAAATTCTTTGACCAAGTTAATCTGAGTGTTTGAGAAACGTAAGTAGAATTGTGCGTTGATAAAACATTAAAAAGCATAATGTACATATTCTAGAATTGGATTTATGGTCAAGATGAATTATATATCGTTCGTTTAATTATGTAAAAGGTTTAAGAGTGACGAAGACGTAGACGAACGAGTACCTGAGCTGAGACGAGTACTTCACCGCTGCGGCTACCGCGGGGGGCCGCAGTGGTGCTCCGCTCTGTTGGTATGGCGAGGTAGACATATGAAGGGGTGACCAAAGTTCGCGCACATTTTAGAACATATTACAAAATGTGATATTCGATCTATGATTTCTCACATTCTACACAACTTTATTTATTTCAATTATTACCAAATGGACGGCAAAGTTTTTTACTAAAGATTGGTTCAACTAGAAAAATTTACCGTCGAAGGATTTCGGAGATATCGCGATCTAAAAATTCGATGTCCGATCGTGCGTGCGCGCTGCATCTAAAAAAGTCATAAAAACAATGAGACCTAACTTCGCGCACGGTGGTTTACAGTTGATTTATCAAAAAATGCGATCCATCAAAAATAAGGTAATATCATAATTTGCAAGACAAGATATCGTACAATCAGTTAGTACCACTCTTTACTTACAATTTTGAGGATTTCTGATCTCAAAATGAAGATTTCCAGACCCTTATCGGTAAGTTGATAATTTTTCGGAACGGACGCAAATAACTGCAAAATTTGCCGATCTTTTGTCAATATTTTCACAATTTCGCACCCAATTCTAAAGAAAATTTCGTTTCTGGGTAATTTTATGACCCTCTTTCCATTGGTGATATCAGATTTTCGAAATCTTACCGATTTTTTGAGAAAGCGAACTTTGGTCACGCGCGAACTTTGGTCACACCGCCATACATGTACGCCGGGCCACACATAGATCTAGCTGCATTTAGCCTTAAGGGCTCCCTTGAAATGTTTTTTATGATGTTATTCAAGGGAGCCTTAATTAAACGGCTCCCATAGGGTCCCACGGAGAGGTAGGTAAACAACATCTCAAATGGGTCCAAAATCACACTTTCCCGCACCCGACCAATATTGGACAGTGGCTTTGATGAATTTTGTTGTAGTTTTGGTCTTAATTACCTCCTGAATTTAAAAATCGGATGTAAAAATAACAAAATAAGGGCAATTTTCTTACCAGGCCGATACAGCTCTGCTCCCTTTTCACGTTTACCGTGTGAATTCACGATCTCTACACATTGGTGATGACCTCTGACTGGCACTTCGTAAATGTGCTGCTTCCGTACAATGCGCTGGTGACGGACAGACGCGTAAGTGCATCCAAGATGCATACATACTGTAGTGTGAATACCGGCACGCTGGTGAGATCGATATCCGTCGCCTGGTTATATGTACTTAAGCGTCCACGAATGGGTAAGAAATTGGCATATTAAATGCCCTTTTACAAACAGTCTAGATCTAGACTCTGATGTCAAATTTGCTGATCAATTTGCTGAGCACTAATTTTTTTTTAATGCTCAACGAGGAGGAAGGAGAGAAAATGCCCACTATTTTCCGTTAAAATCAACAGCCAACCCCCCCCCCCCCCTCCCCCCTTGAGCATAAACCTGTTTTTTTGCCAGGAGAGGGGGCCTGACTGGAATATCGTTGTTTTGATATTGGTAGATCTAGGAAGCTTTCCCCTCGCACTTTTATCTTATAACGTCGAGCGAAAGGCAGCCAATGATGGCCAATCAGAAGGGCCCTTGTATGCGCCAATTTGGGAAAATGAGGCTCAGACCAGATCAACGTAATGCGCATGCGCTAGATGTAAGATAAAGGTCTACGTGCAAGGCAAGTTTATTATGGTGACTCCTTGGTCGAAGGTTAAACAAATGTCAGAGGTAAACTTGTGGTTCGTTTCGCAAAACTAAATCCATGTCAGTCATATCTTTGTCCGCGACCTACGAGATGTCACTCAAATTGTTTGCAAATTTAAAAACTTAAAGGCTAAGTCCACTCCGAAAATAATTTGCTGTTAATAGATACAGAAAAACAAAAGAAACAGAGCAAAACAAATTTGAGTAAAATCAGATAACTAATAAGGAAATTATGAATTTTTGAAAAAGTATAAAACAATGGAAATCATTTCACAAGTTGCCAATTTGGTTATCAGTTTGTGACGTCATTTGCCTCACTATCTATCGATTGCTTTATACATTTTTATCCCATTAATTTCCTTTTTTATCACCAAAAACGTGATTTCCCCATGCCTTTGCCCAGGTCTAATGATTTGTATCATTCATATTGCGTGCATGATATTTCACAAAATCTTTTATGAACTTTGAAGAAATGATACTATTTTCTCAATATTCATGATCATTGATTTTGATATAATTAATCAAAATTCAAATTTTTCAGGATTTAACTGAAAAAATTACTCTATATTAGTGCATCCAGCCATCCACACACAAACATATACTATCAATTTAACTTGTATGCTGGTGTGAGGAAATAACATTCTTAGGGGGAAAATGGAAAATTTATATCATCAATATAAAGAAAATAATTAGTGGATAGTGAGGCAATGACGTCACAGACTCATGAGTAAGTTGACAATTTGTCTTGTGATTTTCAAAGTTTTTCATGTCATGAAAAGTTCATAACTTCCTTAATAGTTATCCGATTTTGATCAAACTTTTTTTGATTGGTTTGTCTGATTTTCTATTGAAAGTAAGTTATTTTTGGAGTGGACTTGCCTATATGATGGTACAAGTTTGTACCTCGGTATTTCTCTAAAAGTAAATACAGGTACATGTACATGTATGTAGGCCTATGATATTGATTCAAAAGCAAATAGCCGTATATTTAAGATGTTAGTACAGTTTTAGTGAAACAATGATATTTTCTGCACTGTGGCATTAACAACTTAGTTTTGGTTTTGTTATTTATTTCTTGATTACTAGGTGGCTCACATGACGTAAGTGAACAAGCACTGCCACTGTCTGTCAGCATCATGGCTCAGAGAGGACTTGGTGATCTTCCAGTGATACGAAGATGGAACGTGACATACTACCAGGAGGATGACAAGAAGTGGCTCAAAGGAGACCTGGTCCTGTCCAGCTTGAGCCTGTCCTTCCAAGAGCTGGCTTCTGAAAGGATCCATTTAACCGTAGACCTAGAGTCGATCACCGATGTGAAACTAGAAAGGGCTTGGACGGGCTACAAGTCTTTGGTCGTGTTGGTCGGATCAAGGAAGCTCTGGTTTTCATCGTTCACCAACTCCCAGTGCGTCCGAAAAGTCTTGCAGCACTTCATCAAGGAAACCCTGTTTGTCTCTCGACATGTCGGTGGGACTGCTCCAACAGGAAGTGGAGGAGGAGGGGGGAGTAGCAAGCTAGGACGGGAGTTGTTGTCCATTGCTCATGACTCCGAGAGGACGCTATCTGGAGCGGCATCGCAGCTCGTCACCCAGGGGGAGCAGATAGACGACGGCTTCAAGACGATGGATCTCATCCAGCGGGATCTCGGAATAGCAAGGCACAATATTGCCTACCTGGAATCATGGCTCGGCCACTGGCATGTACGCATCAATGACCTCCAGCCTCCGGTGTCTCAGAGGTCGAGTCAGAATCAGCCAATAAACGAGAACCAGGAATTTCCTGTTATCTACAAATTAAAGAAATCTGAAGAGGAATCAGGGTTGCTCGTGATTTCTCCTGATGGGATAGCCGTGCGCAACGCCAACGAGGAAAGAACAGTATTGCAGTTCACATACAGAGAGATCAGTGTAATCAATGTTTCAACTCCATGGACGTTTACCATCACCAGGAGGATGATGGGAAAGCCGGACATCACATGCCAAGTTACAAGTGCAAAGGTCATCTCGATATTGAAGGTCATGGGGTCAAAGGTCAAAGAGAAGATAGAGTATGATGAACCAGACAGTGTTGATTTCATCTCCCAAGAGGCTCTAGGAGAAAGTGTGAGCAACAAGAAAAGACTTTTGTTCAGTCAAGGTAAACTGAAGTGTGTTGATATAATGCTGTCTTTCTCTTTATACACAGTTTGATGTGAACAAAATTATGGTATATCATCCATTGTTTTCACTAGGAAATGTCTTGTATTGAGACAAATTATAGTGTAATAAGAATTATTATGTTATACACTGTAACATACTCGAAATGAATTGATAAAGCTGGGTTGTTTTCTGAAGAAGTTCAATGTAAAAAATGTACAATCAAGTTTTTACTATAGTTTTAATAGAACTTTCAAAACTCCTATGAGAAAGAAAAGTGCAGGTTGGGGGAAGGGGGTGGGGGTGGTGGAGTGTGCCATTAATTCTGTGTCCTATTAGGCATGGTAACATACTGACATTACACTATCACAAAGTATACCTTCGCAATTTTGAGAAATTCTATCACCAGTAAAATGCCTTTTCTCAGGGATGCCAGTTTTCAGGCAATATCCTGAATTAAATTGTGATTAAGTTGTGATAAAACATCAATAATTCTCGGTTTCATTTTTTTTTGGGACGCACTGTACATCTAGATTCCAGAGGAGACCCAGAAGGCTTTCAAGACAGAGTCCAACTGGACGGGGGACAGCAGCAGAGCCAGCTGACCTGTACCTCCGATGCAGTCATCACAGAGAGTGAGGCTGCCGAGCTGAGCAACGTAATGAGGGACGTCAAGTCACTGGCGCTCGGCATCGGCAACGAGCTGGACGTTCAAAAGGAGAAGATCTCAGTGCTGACGGACGATGTCTCCGAGGTGACGGAGGACGTCAGGATGAATAACAAGAGAATGCAGAAGCTTCTCTAGTTTGTTTAAGAGGGTTTAAAAGAAACGGTAATAAGTATAGATGCTGTTATCTTGCCTGGGTGAGCTGGATTATAATAATTCCGGTTTCTTTTGACCAAAATTGTGTTCTTCAAACTTGTGCCCATGGTATTTCATTAGGGATATGTTCCTATGCATGTACATGTAGGTTCTTTTGTGACTTTTGTCTAAATTTAAGTTTGTATAATCATAAGAAAAGAATAGTTACAGTGTATACATGTAGTTTTTAAAATGTTCAATGCAACCCAAATGGAGAGGTGCTGGCGAGTCAAAAATTTGTGTAGGGATCTTCAAACTTTAAAAACTAATCTCATATTGTTCATTTGATTCTTCTGAAACATCAGCAAGTTTAACCTGTTTTTTTAAATTGTCTTCATTGTTTAATATGATCAAGCCAATGTAGACGTTCTCTTCATTGAGGCTTTCTTTCAGATTTGAGAAAATAACATTTGATAAAATATTGAGCATGTAAAAACACATAATTACTAATGCTCATTTTCTTTGTTTGCTTTAATATGGGGGGGGGGGGGGGGGAGGGGGAGGGGGTGGGGGTTTTACCACTGAATTCCCTGTGTGGCACAGTGTATAGATTCTAATGTGGAGCATAGTGCTTTCCAGTTTGCAGAGGGTGAAGCCACTGAGCTGGGCAATGTGCCGAGACGTCAAGTCGCTGGCATTGGAGATCAGTGATCAGCATTACGTCTACAAGAAGAAGATTTCATATGGGTAGATATGACCACAGTGACCAAATATCATCAATGAGAAAATGAGTTTGAAAGTGTATTGTACCATTTATTTTGTTTTTATTAGTATGTTATTAGATAGGCATGTTTGGTTATCCTATTTATTTATATGTATTAACTATATGTTATCTAATAAGTAATATTTTTTTATAAAGCATACTTATTGATATAAACATGTATGTATTATATAACTCTGTTCATACTACAACTCATTTCTCGATGCAATCTCGCAAAGTAACAAATGGCATTTTTGTATTCCTTGTAAACTTTTAAAGATGTTATTTTGATGTTGTACATATAAAGATGTGAAATGTATTGCAATGGTGTATATACTTATACAATTAGTATTTTTGAATTAAAATGACATTTTAAAGCAGTACAAATAAGTTTGATGGGCATTTTTGTGTGTAAAAAATATCAAAGAGTTACATGCACTAGTAAGTTCAACTGCATAGAGCTGCAAATATGTCAGTCACAGCCTAACTGACCAAGAAGTGGTGAAATCTTGACCATTGGGGGGAAATTGAAATTATCGTTTGGTATATTCTTGGTCTGTTGTCAGTGTTTGTGGTGCTTAGGTAAATTAGGTTTGTATAAGAAATAGCTCTCAAAAACCACCGGCCGTGTGATACAAATAATTTTGTAAGTAAACTAGAGTCATTCACAGATGTGAATTTAACTGGTATACTAGTCTATTTTCCTACCAATGTTTACGGTGTGTTTTTGATGGGAGATGCTATTTTTGTTACTTAGGTTAGATATGTGAATGATAAGGGAATGCAAGAGAAAGAGAGAGAGAGAGAGAGAGAGAGAGACAGTAGAGAGGGAGAGGAGAGAAAAAGAGAGGGAGCAAGTAAATGAGACAGGAAAAAAGAACATTTTCTGCAGATTTTTTAAAATCCAATCTCTTTCCTTTCTGTATGTCTCTTGCTCTTACTCCTCCCTTTCTTCCACCTTTCTCTCTCTCTCTCTCTCTCTCTCTCTCTATCTTCCCATCCCTCTCTCCCTTTCCCTTTCTTTCCATCTCTCATCCATTTTCTCTCCATCTCTTTATCTTCTCATCCCTGTTTCTCTATCTCTTCCCTTCACTTTCTTCCTTCCCATGTCTCTCTGATTTGTACACAATTCACTTATATCGCACATCCTACACCCTTCCTCATTTCCTTGCATTAGTATTCATAATTACAAAAGCACGCAAGTTTATATATTTTACTCTGTTTTTAATGTTACAAATCCATGACATAAAGAGAAGAGAAAATACTTTGGTTGATATGTTGACAGACCTTTTGTACTGAGCGAGCTAAATGCATCAGTAGTAAATGCAACTTCGCAGAAGTTTCATATCAATAGGCCATTTTCGTAATGTAATCAACATAAATCTTTGCTATTAAGTGCCTCGTTACAAAATTACTTCATTCTTAAGAATAATTGTATTTCAATAGTCAGAATGCAAGTTGCATTACGTTATGTGTTTTAAGGTAGGGCACTCCGTAATCTTTGCCCTACCTAGCAACAATTAACCCTTTGCTTACGGGAACCTGGTGGTCCCCGTGTTAAGCCTATGGGACTTATACAATTCAGTAGTCAACGGGTTAAAGATAAACTCCAGTACTGGTAAAAAAAAAAAATAATTCTCACAGAATCAAACGAAACTTACACTGAATGTTCATGATTACAAATAAATGACATGTGCCAAACAATGTTGGAAGAAAATGTATACTGGCTGAGTAATGAGCATAGAAAGACAAGGAAATCAAGGTAGTACTAGCCCCGACACCATGTGTGTTGTCCCATATATAGCTTTCTATGTGAGTGCTTGTTACTTTACCAAGCAAGACTCGTTCAAATTTATTATGATTTTGATGACTCCAAAACCTTGCAGTGCACACCAATACTTACATGCTACATGATCAACTGTTTCTGATCCTTTCCACACCTTTTCTTTCACAATGCAATTGCATTACCAGTACTAAAGTTTATCTTTAATGTGTGCAACTTGCATTCTGACTGTTTAAGTACATTTATATGTGACAAAAGTATGAAATACTTTGTAATGAGGCGCTTAACAAAGACGTACATGTATTCATTACCGTAAATGTGATTACATTACAAAATGGCGTATTAGATACAGCAATGAAGCTTATGACAGACAAGGTAGTCATCATTGCTTAACTTGTGCTCAAATTCATTAAAACAATTGGACTAAGATATTACGTGCTCATTATAGAACAAAACCAAATATACATCATAAAATGAAATCTATAATTGATGGGTTCATGTAGCTTTTACAATGGTTGAGAATAAATGGGAACTTGGTAGTTCACCCTAATTGTACTTTAATGAAAACACAAACACAAATATAAATGCATTTTTAAAAAAGACAAAACAATGGATTACATAAGAAAGTGAAAATAATCCTTTGGTGTGGAAATTCCAATTTCTACCAACAAAAAAAAGAGAAGGATTTAAACAGGGGCCTAGAAAATAATGCAAGAGCACAACAATTTTCTTTATAAATGCCTAGTCCTAAATCATTCAGTGGCATATTTTGTTGGACACATTCGTTGGGGTTTTCTTTTCTTTTTGCTCAGTTTGTAATAGGTTGACTTCACAGACTTTCTTCAAAGATGTATCAATGCCTGCATAGTATAACATCTCTAATATACACATCAACAATATGTCACAGGATATCTCTCTTCGTTATAAAACAATAATCGTTTCACTCACAAAAAATATGTTATAAATTTCTCTCTCCTCCAACAAACCTCATTTTCATGCTGTCACAGATATACTTTTCTCAATTTTCATATAACAACCTCTTTTCAGAGATATTTACAAAGAAATCATGTTATTTACATTCAATCACTCTGTACAGGTGGTCTACTGTAGTAGAAAACAAAATCCAGGCAAATTATCAAATCCATTAAAATTCAAAAATTGAAAGATTTTTCACCAAGGTAGGCTTTTATACAAGGCTAATTTGAAGAAGACACTCTTGTCAATATTTGATTAATCTATTTGAAATTGAGACAAAATTGCAAGGTTTTTCAACAAGGTGTTCACATGAGGCTAATCATTTAAATTCACATTGATTTCTAACAAAAAAACGAAAGCAGTCAAACTAATTTTGAAGAAGAACACTTGATATTGGGCTACCACGGTTATTCTGACATTTAAAAATCAACAACAAACAAACAGAAAAATTTGTTTTTCTAATCAGAGAATATAAGAAATAAAAAAATAAAATATGTCTTCAATTCCAAGTGTTTTCCTGCATTTTCAAACAATAGGCATGCAATATTTATCATATTCACTTATCTTAAAGTACAATAAACTCAAAGTTTTCAACAAAGAAAATATACAAACTTGTGTTATTTTAACATGCTTATGAAGCAAAATCAAGGAGATGTCGCGACGTCTCAAAACAAATTTTAGCAAACTATACAATCATATCTTCAGTCATCATTTTTGTAATGGACAATTCATGCAATATACAGAGATATAACTATTTACAATATGTGCATCGTGATAAGTCTTATATTTACAAGGCATAGCAATAAGCTGGCCGAGGACGGAATGGAAGATTCTTAATATAATATTCACTCTACTGTTAAACCAGAAACTTCATGTCACAAAAATTTCTAGTTATGATAATAATAAATGTAACTTTAATAGCGACAAATTCACTCTGTGGAGTGCTCATGGTGCATTGTATAACACTCTCGACAGTCCTTGTCTAGCCTAGTTCTAAGTCTGATCAACAATTTGTCCTTCTTGCAGCCCTCTTTATTCTTATATTTGCTTCGAGTGAAAATATTGGCAGGGACTGGGACTGAGCCTAGTAAAAGCAGCTACCACTAGAGTGATTTTGTTTGATCACACTAGACTTAGCCCCAGACCAAAATACTTATCTTCTGGGCAGCATTTAACACCAAGGTGCGGAAAATCATCACCAAGTTTGGAAGCTAGGCTAGATAGGGTTTTAGAATCTGACTTTGCAGTATACTCAATCAAAGCTTTCAAGATTGACAGAGTGATGGATCAGATAAATGAGCTGCAAAATACTAGCACACAAAGTGAAGATACATTTAAAAAAAAGATTTCTTTCCATGAATCAGAAAACAGGATATTGGTCCTCTACATCAAATACAATTGAATTATTAAAAAAAAAAATCACATTTCCCAATACAACTTTTTAAAATTTATTCTTTTAATGTTTTTAGATTAAAAGTCAGGCTTGTGAAGAAACCTTCAAATTAGGTGGCGTAAATGAGGAAGTGCTTTGAATTTCTGTCATAATAAATTTGAAGAAAGCACCTTAGTCTGTTCTAACAAGTCATCGGTTAAACACACTGTCTGATTCCCCCCCCCCCCCCCCCATTTCATGGCTACGAATTTCATTTATCTATTCTTTACACATTGGTTGCAATATATCCCTTACTGTTAAACACAGTTTGAATGCTTTAGATTGGATAAGATTGAAAATACTGACCAAAAAAATGTAATCCCTCTCTCAACACATCAATTATTGTTTAATCTGATATTGCTATGAAAGTAGTATAAATTGGACAATGAATGTCAATAACAGTAGCATTAAGGAATTTGCAGTCATTCTGTATTTGACAAGTACACACATTGATGTTTTATCATCATAAAAATCAAAACATTTCAAACATTCAGAACATATTTATATACAAATCATCTCAATGCACGTGTACACACAATCACTGTTATTGATGTATGCACATACAGCGTACATGCACAATTCTGTTACCTTGTAAAATGTAAATTCACATCTATAATATATTTTTTTAAACAAGCACCATTACAAACATTTTCTTTTTATGCTCAATGAATTACGACACTCGGTGCCCGACTCATCAACAGAATATTTACATAAATATATGAGCCACTTACAATTTCAATGGACGGAATTGGATATTAAAGATTATAATGCCACAACACACACAAACGCACACTAGTATACAGATATATAATAGGCAATCCTACAGAACAAGTACATCAAATATATCAATACAACTTTGTGAAAATAAGACACACTCTAAGAAAATAAATATTTTCTCTATCAACTTAAAAGCTTGTCCATATTCTGGTCAACAGTGACATAGAAAAGACGAGGTGTATTCATATGAAGGCAAAACAGAGCTCATTATTATACAAAATAGTCATCTACTCTTCTGTAAATTTCAGGTTGAATGGATACACCATGATGTACCGTGTTATATCAAGTACCACAGAGAACTACACAAATATGGTAAATACATTTTCATGCATGACATAAAATTATGATTTTTTTTTGGAGAAATTTAGATCTAACTTTTGCTGCTCAGTTCACATATATGCTCTGAGCATTGTCTGGGCTCCTATTCACTTAAAAAGAATACATATAGTCAAATGCCGACCATAAAAATGACACTCTCCTTATACAGTTTACCCTGAAACAGCATCTACAAAAATATCATATCAATCTCATTAAATAACTTACATTTTTGTAGCATATTTTGTGAACACTTAATGCCCAAATTTTCTTTGCCTAAAATTGAAAATATATTCATGTAAAATTTCCGAAAGTTGTATTACTTTGGCAAGTGCGATTTGAATCGACTTACCCGGAAATGAATCTTGATTGTTCTTGAAAAGTGTATTTGTATAAAGTGCATGTACAATCCTGTAATATATCCCTTGCATAATTTTTGCTCTGTAGACAAAATTGCTATGAATTTACACATTTCCTTAATAGAGAAAATCTCAAAAAAATACCTCTTTTTATACTCTCTACAAAAATAAGCATGACAATCCACTTTTCCCTGTGGATGTATGCCTCATCTACCTTCAAACACTCTGCTTTATATGTATGATATAATATACCTCTTATATACTCTGTCATTTATACATATATATGAGTCCACTTTCTTTATGTACAACAGACTCCCAGTTTGGAATTCATCTTGTTCAGTTTTTTTTTAATTGAAGACTAAAATTTGTTGTAGATTTTTACTTTGTGCATGGTGTCTTTTTGAATACCGGTATAAAGATATGCAATACTTGGCACTTTAGTCTGTAGCAAAAATACATCACTTTTATGAATTCAAAGTCTTGTAAGCAGTGCGATACTTCAATTTATGTAACCATCAAGTTAACATATCAGCATATTGATAGGATGCTGTTACACCACTCTGTTCAAGCTTTGATTGTTGTCCTATGAGCTTTTCTTGTCTGACACTCCCCAATAAAGGTTAAATCATCTTTTAACGGAAAGAGAAAATAATCTATAATCAGTAACACCTGTCCAGTACCTCCCTTATTCAATCCTAAAGTGCTTTCCCTCCCATTTGAAAACTGAATAAGGAAAGCGACCACAATATAGTTTTGTCCAGTATGTTTGTAGTTCCATGCTGGCATACTTACAATTTCAAAAAGAATATCAACTCTAAATATTACTTCTTACATAAAGCATGTATACACACTGAAATTACCCCCTAATTAATAGAGATAAAAGGATAAGTTCCATGGCAGTCTTGATATGAAGTCATTTTCCACCTTATGCTCTTTGATACTTCAGCATTTGAACTTCTCAAAGAATTTTAGGGTGATTTTATGCCATTTTGCAGTACATAATTCTTCCCCATGATAGTGCAATCAAGGTTTTCACAAATTAAAATCCACAAGGATGTTGCCTATAGAAATGCACATGTATGTCATTGTCTGTAGAGAGGAGAAAGGGGGGGGGGGGTGTTAACTCGTATCACTACAAAGTAAATGCCCTTAAGGCTCTCAGCAGAATAAGCGCAAGTTCATAATATAATAAGGCATTTCATGTAGATAAATATAAAGACAGCTAGACATCTTGATATGCAATCACAACAGTGAATTCCCGTTGACACAGCATAAATTATGTATAGGTACGTAAATGTATATACCCAAATTAGTAGGTATCAAATATTTATCAAAATTACAAAATCAATAAATATACAACAGCACACATCGTTACATTGAAATCAAGGTGATCACTTTAGTGCACTTTAAATTCAAAATAATTATTGAATTCTTTCTTTTAAAAAGAATAATATCCATCAGAATTGGTAGGCACACATACTGACATTGAACAGATTCAATTGGTGACTGTCCCTTATTATGACACAAACTGTGCAGCAATTTTACCTCTATTTCGAAAGCTGGCAGAGAATGGAATATCTTTTTGTAAGTGACAGTGTAATGCAAAGGCAGTGGCTAACAAGCTAATGTGTTTCAGGAAGAGAGGTCTTCATGTGTCTCTCTGCATCAATACCAAATTGCTGAAAAACAATCATTTACTCCATTTGAAATATTACAGTATGAAACATGTACACCACATTAGCAAGACTTATTCATGATTTTGACCCAAAATGTTTAGTTTTATATATGTTGAAATAATGAAATATTAAAATAAAAAATTTCCTTCTTTCAACCGATTTGAACTGAGGCCCAATAAAAATACCACTGTTATCTTATGGGAAAAGCAAATACAGCTTTAATATGAAACCTTTCCTCCAAGTTCTGAATGTATTTTATATTGCTGATTGAGGCATGAACTCCTTCAACATATGCTATCAATGGCGACACTTGAAGCATAGTTTGGCATTGCACATTGATGATCAAGGTTTTATATGAATAGCCAATTAATTACATCATCAAGAGCAAAATTAAGTCGTTAATTTCTCCCATGTACTATTTGTTCCCCCCTACAGCAAAAAGCATGCATTACATGACATCGAAACTGAATTTCAAATGACTGTCCCTCGCTGTACTTGTAGAAAAATATGGGAACTCTACGACTTGTCGGTTGACCCTCCAGACAGACTCTAGTTTGATTGAGAAAACACTCCATAGCCCAATTGAAGGATTCTCTCGTACAGTCAAACCTGCTTTAGTGACCACCTGTCTATAAAGACCACCTGTCTACAAAGACCACATTTTTTATTTCTCTTGAAAATGGTTTCTCATTGAAACATGAAATAAAGGAACCTGTCTACAAAGACCACTTTTTGTGTTTCCCTTGGGCGGTCGCTTGCTATACACAGGTTTGATCTTACATATGGCTCTGAAAGTCTCTCCATTAGAGCAGGGGTGGCTGACTATAGAACCATTCAAAGATGGCACAAATGGTCCATTCCTTGAGGAAGCTGTTCTGACTTTCAGGTGGCAGGAAAATCCTCATGTGAAGTCACAAATTCTCTCTATTGGGGCTTGGAATGGCCGACTACAGCTCTGTCTATTGACGGTAAGGTTGCCAACATCCAGAGGAAACTGTTCTCACCTACAGGAGCAGGAGGTAGGGTCCAGGAATTCCTTGTAGGAAATTCTCGGTGCAGATCAGATCATGAAGGAGAGTGCTTCTGCTCAAACCTTTCCAAAAAAATTTTTCTTCAAACACTGCGCAGGAACAAATAGGCCTGTCCTCCCTTGGTGGAAACCTACATGCAAGAGCAATCTATATCAAATGACCTTAATGGAACAATGGACATCCAGACCCTCAGAGGGGTCAATCCACCTTTGAAAGGTCCTAGGATTTCAAAGCAGTGGTCAATAAGATATTCCTCTGAACTCCTAGAAGCAAACTGTACTCACTGTTCCTTCACATACATGTGTCCTCTTGTGTATAATACTTTGAGGGTCGTTGGGCAAGGTCACGACTGAAGCAGCAGCTAGAAGAATGTCTGCACGAATCCTCAGATGTCAAAGGACACCTTTGAAAGGTCCTAGGATTCCAAAGCAGTGGTCAATAAGACATCCCTCTAAACTCCTAGATGCCAACTGTACTCACTGTTCCTTCATATAAATGCATCCTCGGTGTATCATACTTTGAGGGTTGTTGGGCAAGGTCACGACTGAAGCAGCAGCTAGAAGAATGTCTGCAAGAATCCTCAGATGTCAAACGATGCCATCCTCTGTATCATCAGGGGTGCTCCACCTATAGGTCCCAGTGGTAATTTTCTCCTGCACAATAGGAAAGATGAAGCAAAAACGAGTAGGTCAGGGGCGGTATTCAATGCAATACTGATGTCAGAAATATGAGCATTTTACTCAATTTCGGCTTTGATGAATTTTCTGTGTATGTAAACATCCTTGTGATTGCAGTTGTGACTATTGCAATTCAGAGTCTACAGCAAGACTTTTACTATTATCCTCTGGATAAGACGGAAAATACTGACAAAAATTTCCTTAAAGGAGGACATTCCCTTTCACGACACAAGACTTGCAAGTGATCTATGTTGCGTGAATGCAATGTTCCAAGAGTTACATGGGGGGTGTTTCACAAAGATCCTAAGTCGAACTTAACTCTAAGTTGGACTTAAAAGTTATGGAGAGCCATTTGTAGCCTTAAAATAAAGTATATTTAAAAGCGAAAATTCAAGTATTTAAACTTTTTATAAATTCCAAATCAAGATACATGAAATTTCCTTGATAGTAGAAAATATGAATGATTTGAATCAACATTTTATGCTTTTTAGAATAACTTTTACACAATATTTTCAAATATGCTAACGGCTTTCCATAATTGTTAAGTCCAACTTAGAGATAAGTTCAAATTAGGATCTATGTGAAACACCCCCATGGTTAGCCAACAAAGGAAGTCTTAGGCAAAGATGGGGCACACTTACCTTGCATGTGGTGACATACTGTAGTAACCGCATTCTGCTAGTACACTCTCAATGAAGTTCTGCATCTGTTCATACGTGATCCCTATGTCCGAGTCATTTGGATCCATAGGCAAGTTCACATGAGCTGCAAAGAAATGTCACATACTCCATTACTCTGACATCACTTGCAACTGACATGGATTTCAAGTGTATTTCAGCAATATAAAATTCTGGGGTTAAAAATGCATGTTCAATCTACACTGTACGTTCTCTCTCGATTTATCATTGACTCTCTTCTATCACAGAAATTTTCTTGCTGTAAAATGACTGAAAATTATCATGGTCCTTAGCAACAACATAATCTCTATACAAAAACAGAAATACTGTCGAGTAGTTTTCTATGTAATTTTCATCATCATCCGTCATCATCATCATCATGAAAATCATCATCATCATCATCATAATAATCTGCATCATCATCATCATCAGCATCATCATCACATGTGATCTGTTATTGCAGGTAATGCGATCCTAATATCTTTGAACAAATGTCTCTCCAGTTATCCCTTCTTTAGCCAACTGCCTCATTTTTCATATACCGAAATTCAGAATCACTTTAAAAACACTAGTGAGATTGCTGTTTCACAGAGCTTCTAAAACTGCAGTAAATGTTACCTCATTCCTAATTATCATTAATTCAATATTTGTGACCATTGTTTTTGTAGACAGGTGGTCACTAAAGCAGGTGTGACTGTATACTAAAGGGAAAGTACCTGATGTTTCTCCTGTGACTTGGTAGCAAGCTTCTTCCTGGTTGGCTTGTCTGAGTAAAAGGGCCGCTTCACCTACACCAAGGTTCAAATCTATTAACTCCTTAGACCCCAGGATCACCTGAAAATAAATCATTCACAACATATATGAACTATTCTACATTTTGTCACAAATCCCTACCACATAATGCCTATAGATCACGATCTGTTGATTTCTGTACTACCCTAAAGTTTGCTGAAGTTGTTCTTCCTTATGTACATGTAAGTTTGTATTTGCTTTTTTTTCTTCATATTTCACCTCAAGTTTTATTCATTGAATGAATACAGTTTTTATCCAAGTTAAAAATGCTTCAAGATTACTTTATTTTGAGTTAAATGCCAAACCATGAATAAACATTTTACTCAGCAATATAGGCTTCATAATACATGGTAATTGCACAAAGCCCCTAACAAGGTCAACAGCACACACATCGTATGTTTATGAGCTATTTGTTTCCATGCTTTAACAAATTTGTCTATGCTTCCTGAAAACTAATCTGCAAGGGCCTGTATGCTTAAAAGAGAAAGACCTTTTATGTATAAATATATATACCTGTAGGTAGAAAGATATTTGAGCAAAGCAATTTATATCAACTAACCTTTTTGAGTTCATTTTTGAGATTAACCGAATTACTCTGCGGAGCAAACAGCGCCCTCTTGAACCGTTCTATGACCTTACGACGAGGGTTAGGGGCAAGCGTCGGCGGTAGCTGGCATATGAAGATGAGCTTGTGGATGAGGTGAAGGATCTTTAGGACGGGATCGCTAATCTGACGGACCTTGCGGGGTGAGATGGTCAACGTGGCTGCAGCTGAGGCTGTGGGTTTCACAATAATCAATTTGTTAAAAGCTGAGAAAGACAATATCCTAGATCAGGGCCCAGTCTTACAAAGAGTTACCACTGATCCAAATCAATCGCAAGTCCTCCAATCAATCGCAAGTTTGCAGTCTCCTATCTCATATGTACATAGTTGCAATTGATATCATTATTTGCGATTGATATCAACTCTTTGTAGGACGGGGCCCAGGGGAGTGTTTCACAAAGACTAAGATCAACTTAAAGTTGGACTTTAATATGGCAGGCCATTCATGCCACTGTTTGCTCTCGCCATTTACTGGCATTGGTCTCTCATTGGTACAAATGATGGTCACAAATCTTCAGAATTTACATTTTGTGATTTTGGGCATGGCAAAAAGAGAAGGAGATAAATAATAAGAGAAAGAAAGATTGAGCGAACTAAAGAAAAGTAAGTATATGCTTTCAATTTAGCTCTCAATCAAAAGTGACCATTCATGACATTTTCTACAGAATCAAGTTATCAAACTACAACATACACATATATATATATTTACACATTAAAGCTACTAAATCATACCAAAACTGAAGAAAACTTATTGAACTTATCATGGAATAAGCTTGACAAATATTGTAGATGTCTCGATGCACAATACTCAATATTATGTTATCATATCTGTGTAATTATTTTGTTCATTTAGATGCCTGAATCAACAAGCTAAAACAAGCTTTTTACAGGTGCTCCCTTTTCCTGCTACTCATTTTCAGTTTGTTTAAATTAACCTAACATAATGCTCATGATTTATATATTTTGAATTGTCTGTACTATATCACATGTATATATTTGTTTGTTTTTAATGGAAATAAAGTCTTTTGACTTGAATTGAATTGAATTTTTATTGCAAAATAACAAGTCCCTTGTACAGCAAAATACATCAGGGGGGTGTTTCACAAAGATCCTAAGTGGAACTTATCTCTAAGTTGGACTTAACAATTATGGAAAGCCGTTGGCATCTATGAAAATATTTAGTAAGAGTTATTTTAAAAGGCAAAAAAATGTTGATTCAAATCATTAATATTTTCTATTACCAACAGGCATTTCATCTTCTTGATGTGGAATTTATAAAAAATCTAAAATACTTCAATTTTCACTTTTGAATATATTTTATTTTAAGGCTACAAATGGCTCTCCATAATATTTAAGTCTAACTTAGCGTTAAGTTCAACTTAGGATCTTTGTGAAACACCCCCCAGAAGAAAGAAAGATAGACTTACGCGGCCGCATCCTCTGGTTGGCCGATGATGATGATGTCTGTCGTTTGAGTGTCTCTATTGATGAGCCACTGAATGCTCTATGAAGGGTGGTTCCTGATGGTCGGAAGGTCAATGACCCCGAAGGTATCTCACTCGGTGACAGGAGACCCTTCGTTGCTATGGTAATCAACAAGAAATTCAGGAAGATATAGTTTAAAATGGGATGGAAAGTGCTTTTTGACAGGCAAGTGAGTGAAGAAATTGAAATTGAATTGCAATTAAAACTGCTACAGTAAGGAAGCCGGTTTGTACTGTTCCACAAATCTAAAAATCTCCTGTCACTGTTTACTCAATAATTGGTAAAAATGGCAAGAATAAACAATCTTTCTAATCTTTTTCCGTCACTTGAATTACAAACACTGTGAAGCTTTAAATGAATGTAATAATTGGACGAGACCAATAGATCTGACAAAATCGACCAAAACAATTTCCCGTACATTTGTCTAATCATAAATTACATTGGACAAGCAACATCATTCAGGAATACCATTGGTCCATCAGAAAAGAAATGACAGCTGGTAGTGAACTCTACATGAATTTTATCATATGGGGGAACAGTACAAATCTAGTAGGGAAGTTTTACAACACACTTGATGATTATAAACTTTGAGACATGTAAACTGTTCACCTATTTTTTTTTTTTTACTTCAGAAGATTTAGAATAGTTTTTCTTGTTTGTCCTTGAAGTAGTACTGTTAGGAGTTTAATTTTTTCATCACAGCACAGTAGAGTATTATATCTATATAGTAGCTGCTATAGACTTTATTTATAGCGTAGCTGCGCGATATAAATTGATCCAAGTATCATTGTTATTAAAACGGCCATGATAACACTTGGGATTATATATGTACCAACTAAAGACACTAAGTTTGTGAGTGAAAAGGAACATCACACCCCCTCACTCTGTTTATTAAATGCAATCAAACGCAAGCAACTACCTTTCATGATATTTTGCTATCTGCTTCTATTTCAAATTTCCACTAAAATATTTACAGTATCTTCAACATCGTTCTACGTGACGTTACGGAAGCTAATTGTGACAAAACCTACAAAATCATGCATTTGCAGCTACTCATGAATATAGTCTGTGATTCAGTTATGTATTATAAAGCAAGTTGATATTCCAATTCTAATTGCACATCAAAAAGTGCAGTTATTCATAATTCACATTCATTTGCAAACTGTTACACAGCAGTGCTGTGACATTATGGTATTACAATATGCACAAGAAACTATAAGTTAGAGAGAGAGAGAGAGAGAGAGAGAGAGGGGGAGCAGAGAGAGAGAGAGAGAAAGATAAAGGGAGAGAGAAAGAGAAAAAGAGAGAGAGAGAGATAAAAAGAGAAAGGGAGAGAGAGGGAGAGAAAGAGAGAGAGAAATAGAAAGAGAGAAAGAAACAAAGAGAGAAAGAGAGATAGAAAAAGAAAGGGAGAGAGAGAAAGTAAGACACAAAAAGAGAGATAGAGAGAGAAAGAGAGATAAAGAGAGAAAGGGAGAAAGAGACAGAGAGAGAGAGAAAGAGAGAGAGAGGTAGAGAGGTAACAAACCTGGTGATTCTGCAGTGAAGGGCCTCTTGATGATGATGGGGACGGAGGGGCGGGGTGAGTTTGGGGGGCGGGGCACTGCATGACCGTGACTAGTGATGGAATTAAGGCTAGAGCCTACGTACAGCAAACCGTGCGTGTGTGAATACATAGTGTATGGATATGAGAGGGAGGGTAAGTGATACATGCAGAGTACACGTTTGAGAGTGGTTAGAAAGGGAGAATAAGAGAGAGATAGAGAGGCAGAGAGAGAGAGAGAGAGAGAGAGAGAGGGAGAGAGACAGAGAGAGATAGAGGTAGATATTAAGAGAGAGAGAGACAGAGAGAGAGATAGAGATAGAGGGAGAGAGAGACAGAGAGAGAGAGAGAGAGACAGAGAGAGATATTAAGAGAGAGAGAGAGAGAGAGATATTAAGAGGGAGAGAGAGAGAGAGATAGAGAGGGAGAGAGAGACAGAGAGAGAGAGAGAGAGAGAGGCACACAGAGAGAACCGAGACAGATAGAAAGAGGGTGAAAAAGATAAAGATAGAGAAAGAAGAAATTGAGAAGACAAATAAAAGAAAAGAAAGAGATGGAGAATGAAAATACCTCATGTTAAAAACCACAATCAAATCTGTAACTTCAATACAAAGACAAAAGAGCGTACAACATCATATCTGCAGTAAACTCACAGTGGCTCAACAATTTAGTATGATCATGCATGTATGTATGAGTGATGCACTGCAAACTGTATACCACAATCAATTCAAAACCTCTTCTAATTATCTAACAACATACCTGTAAAGTTCTATGATACACTTTCAATTTGTTTGAATTCAAATGTAAAACACAGCAAAATATTTAAGTGTTGGATTATTGTTATACAGTATATATGTACATGTAGGTATCATGCATGCATGAGAGAAGACTGGTGTACAAACACTCACCTAGGACTGAGCTACCTGAGCTGCTGTCTAGACTATCACAAGTTGTGGGATCATCCTCCTCTATACCACTCTCTACAAAGATAAACAGACACAAGTACATGTATATAAAACAACTATCATTATGCTTCCAAAGTTAATTATTTGTGGAGTTATTTAACTTGCTCTTTATTTTCTTTAAAGACTCTTTACATTAGGGCATACACATACATGTCCATCTAATAAAATCATTCTGAAAATGGTTGGATTAAAAAACTTTTGGATGGATTGTATAACATAAGTTCTAAAACATACTCTCTCAAAAATTTCTCAACATTATTAACCCTAACCCTAAATATCACTTAACCCCAATTACAACCCAAACTTTAATCTAAAATCTTTGAGACAGAGCTCAGGGCAAATGTTGAATCACCTTTCAAACATTCCAACCAAAATGTATATGACATCAGAGAATGACACAAATTTTTCAACCTGACTTCTTCATTTCTCAAACACACAATCTAAATACAGTAAAACCTCCTATAGCGACCACCTGTCTATTAAGACCAGAAATGTCGTTTCTTGAATAAGGTTTCTCATTGAAACGTGTACTAAAGGAACCTCTTCATAAAGACCACCCAACCTGAGACCACCTGCCTATAAAGACCACTTTTCATGTTCTCATTGAGTGGCCTTTATATACAGGTTTCATTGAAGTTGAAATCTTACCTGCACTCTTGTCTGTATCGACCGAGATGTGTTTGGGTCTGATAGGACCAAGGTCTGCTTGACTCATTGAAACATGTACTAAAGGAACCTGTACTTAAAGACCACCTACCTATAAAGACTACTTTTCATGTTTCCCTGAGTGGTCTTTATATACAGGTTTCATTGTAGTTGAAATCTTACCTGCACTCTTGTCCGTATCGACCGAGATGTGTTTGGGTCTGATAGGACCAAGGTCTGCTTGACTACCGGCTGTACTTGATAGCTCAAAATTATGCCATTTCATTGACATGTAGACTAAAGGAACCTGTACATAAAGACCTCCTGCCTATAAAGACCACTTTTCATGTTTGCCTTGATTGATCTTACCTGCACTTTTGTCCGTATCGACCGAGATGTGTTTGGGTCTGATAGGACCAAGGTCTGCTTGACTACCGGCTGTACTTGATAGCTCATCACAGGACTCAAAGACATCACTAGAAAAGAAGGAGAGAGAGAGAGTAAATAAGAGATGAACAATTTTTGAGTTACAAAAAGTGTGTCACTATTGTGTTGATTCATTTTTGTGTACATATTACTCATAGATTGTGTTCTTGTATTATTGCCTTTCATATCTGGGAAGCAGACTTGAATGGGTTGCATCAAACGTCTACCGTATTTGCCGGCGTATAGGCCGCAGTATTTTTGGAAGAGAAAATATCAAAAAGTCGGGGTGCGGCCTATGCGGCGAAAGAGTAAAAAAAGTTTTTTTTTTTTTTTTTTTTTTTTTTTTTTTAATTTTTTTTTTTTAGTTTCGATTTATGGCGCTATGCCTGGCAATGTCTCCCAGCTCAGTAATCAGTGTGTTGACTCACCACTCGGAAACTACAACAACACTAAAATTTGACTGTCATCTTGGTTTGAAAGTAATCTTTCTAATAGATCTCAATATGTAGTTTATAATAATAGTTCCTCAAATTTTTTTCTATAACAAATGGTGTACCACAAGGTACACCACTGGTACCATAGGTACTTTATTGTTTTTAATTCACATTAATGATCTTACACATTCTTCTAAAAATGACATTGTTACTATTATTTGTGACAAGTTTACAAGCACAAATCAGCGCCTTTAACTGCACCTCGATGTTAAATGAAGGTCCTTCCACGCGTGGGTTTTCGGCAGCAAAACAATAACAACAAAACAAAAACAAAAAACGATTTTTTTTTTTTTTTTTTTTTTTTTTTTTTTTTTTTTTTTTTTTTTTTTTTTTTTTTTTTAAATGTCAAAATCGGGGGTGCGGCCTATGCGGGGGTGCGGCCTTTACGCCGGCAAATACGGTACTTAAATCCCTAGATAAATGTTTTCATACAGTTAACAACTAAATTACCTTGTAAATTTGATGTTTTGTGTATTTTCCATAATTCAATAATGAAAGATGGACTGGTTGGATTAGGGTAGGGCCTTTGTTGAATACCTGCAGATGTGAGCTTTAATATGTCACATTCTCAATAAACATATATTGGGACAATTAGGGTAAGGGTATGAATAGTTTAGTTATTAACTGTATATTCTGAATAAATAAAATACAATTTTAATTATATCTTACTTGATCTCTGAGTCGCTCTTGATGCTGACTGCTCCTCCGCTACCCGATAGGTTAGCTAGACGGTCTATCTTCTCTTGGGAGGCCAAGAACAAACGATGATAGTTCTGCATGTTCCTTGTTGCCTCGTGGTAGTGCCTTCATTAAACCAAGAAGAACATTCAGTCAGTAATATGTTCACAATGGATAAATAATAACAATAATAGTAATATATATATATATATCATATCATTTGTCACGTCAAGAAAAGTGGCACTTTTTTGTGGTGGTTTACTGCGCCCTATCTTAACAATTAGCCTTAAGTATTCAGAATTCCCTTTTCAGTGTGGGATTCACCATGTCAGTTCAGATAGCTTTAAAGGACAAATTCCACACTGAATGATTACAGGCTCCTCATGGTCACCTATCTTTGCTCCAGTGATCTCGAGTCAGCAGACAGCAATAAATTGTGTGGTGAGTCTCAAGGAGTAGATGGAAGATTGCATTCCACATTTTGAACTTCAAAGAAACTTCAACTACATATTAATAAATACTTTGCTTAATTAATTTAAAGAATAATTTCGCCAATTCATAATTAAGTTTGTGTAATTACTTTGAAAAGGCTTTTGATTCTACTACATTACCGTCACCAGTTTAAATGTGTTTTCAAAATTTCATATAGATCGGTGAAATACCTAAATCTACCATCAACCAAGATTACAGTCAAAGCTGTCTATAGCGACCGCCCAAGGGAAACACAAAAAGTGGTCTTTGTAGGCAGGTTCCTTTGGGACATGTTTCAATGAGAAACCATATTCAAGGGAAACAAAAAATGTGGTCTTTGTAGACAGGTGGTCATTAAGGCAGGTTTGACTGTATTTATGAAACATTCATCAAGTGATTCATCCTACCTTTGAGTTCTCTTGCGTTCTCTCTCCAGCTTCTTCTCCAGAGATATCTGAGACGTTCTCAGGCCATCCATGTGACGCATGATCATGTCCGCTATAAGACCTGCCACGACCACAATGTCAGGTCGCTCCTCTGGGTCAGCGGTCAAGCATCTATGAAAGAGAGAGTAAAAGAGATTCAAGTATGTTTGACCCATTGCAATGAACAAAGATTAAAGAAAATCCCAAAACAGCAACTACAGACAGGTGTCGTGGTCGAGTGGATATAGGTCCACGGTTCAAGTCCCGCCCCGGTACTAATGTCCTTTGGCAAGATATTGATCTACATTTGCCACACTTGACCCAGGTGAGGTAAATGGGTACCTGGTAGGATTATTCCTTGAAATGCACTGTGCGCTGATACGGTTGCCGGAGCTAAAGCTAGGGGTATAATTTCCAAAGCTCTTTGGAAGCGCATAGAGACGTTATATAATGTGATATGCCCTATACAAGAACCAAATAATATTATTATTATCCAGTTGTCAAAGAAGAAAGACACTGAGAAAGAGAAATGAACTTTGACCGACACATATAGCTTCTTAATGTAACATCATATCCAAGATGGCAATGATGCTTCCACATGCTACTAGTGGTAAACACTTTGGTTGCTTTCTTTGCCTCTTTGCACAATCACTCGCTTGCCACAAATGCAATTTTGCACAAAACTACATATATAGGCCCCAATTAACAGAAGGATTACTTTGTGCAACACAATGGCTTTGCAAAATTACCAATTTCCAGTCTTGATTAGCTCCATGACAAGCCTTTTATTCCATCGGTATAGACTAATCATGCACTTTAAAGAGTTAAATAATCTATAAGCCTTCGGTTTATATTTCCCAAGATAAATACAACGTGGCACAGGAAGAATATTTGTGTGGCTTCGAAAGAGTTAACCTTCATTTCTAGTAATGTGTGTGATCACAACTGTATGCCCTTCTTACTGCTCACATATACACACACTTCAAACTAATCCACTACAACATTCATACAAAATTTAATACTTGATTGAAGAACATAATATTTTACATTTATAACATACTTTACTTGAACATTTTAAAGGATAATTATACTACAAAGAGAAAATCAAACAAGATAATTTTATGATGATGGCTTTGTGAAATTACCTATTTCCAGTATTATTTATAATGATTATACAATACTTTACTTGAACATTTTGAAGGATAATTATACTACAAAGAGGAAATCAAACAAGATGTTTTACCTCCTAATCGTGGTGCTGACAAGGTCAGAGTATTGATCGGCAGGTAAAGGTTCATAGTCAGCTTCTACAATCTGCAAGGAGAAAGGAATCCAAAGAAACAAAATAACATCACTGGTCGGTATGATCCGAAAGGGGCAATGTTAAACCTTAGTGAGCTTAGCCCTTTGCTTAGGGGAACCAGGGCCCAGTTTCACAAAACTTGTCATCAGCGACAAATGACAGGCTTTGTTATAAGCTACTGAAATCCTTGCTTCTGATTGGTTATCAGCAGATTTGTCATTGATTTTTGTCATTTGTCATTGAAAAAAGGCTTTGTGAAATGGGCCCCAGGTGGCTACTGTATAAAGCCTAATGGGAGTGAATGAATTCAGAAGTCAAGGGGTTAAAACCAGTGTTTTATGGAGTGCCAAGCGTCGACTTCTTCATGCCATACAAGTTTGTGTAATTCTGTCACGCTCATCATATATAAAGTAAATTTAAGTATAATGATCTGGAACTGAAAAAAACACCATGAAAAGAACATCCTGTTGACATGGGCATCATTATTTAGTCATACAGTGACATTTAGTGACATAATCATGGTCATTTCTTTCTAGGATGGTGATGTTCGAAATTGATGCTATACAGTGCGTCCCAGAAAAAACGAAACCGAGAAGTATCAATGTTTTATCATAACTTAATCACAACCATAATTACTGAATAATACATATTTGGAAAGCTGAGAGTCTCCTCTTTCGGTTGATGCTACTCACGTGATGCATATTTCACGCATGAGTGATTAAAAGCAATATGAAGGAAGGAAACCAAAAAGTAATTTCGCGGGCGGTATCTGAATTCCGAAGAAAAATTCATATTTCTAGAAAGTTCATTTTCTGCCCTTTCATATGACACCTCAATCAAGAAAAATGAGCCAGGATTAACAAAGTTCTGTTTGTTTAAAGTAGCCCTTACATTTTCATAATTTTAACAAATGAAATCGTTTTCACTGGGTGCCTGCCGTAGCAAAAAGCAGATTTGACAAAAGACTTAACTCCGTTTCGTTGACAATCAGCCATGCATGAAGACTCTCGTCTACGGCTGAATGTCAACGAAACGGAGTTAAGTCTTTTGTTAATTTCGTTTATTGATACGGCAGGCAGCCAGTGAAAACGAATTCGTTTAATAAAATTATGGAAATGCAAGCACTACTTTAAACAAACAGAACTTTGTCATTCCTTGCTCATTTTTCCTGATTGAGGTGTCATATGAAAGGGCAGAAACTCAACTTTCTAGAAATGGGAATTTTTCTACGAAATTCAGATACCGCCCGCCAAATGTCTTTTTGGTTTCCTTCCTTCAAATTGATTTTAATCACTCATGCATGACATATGCATCATCTGAGTAGCATCACATGAAAGAGGAGACACTAAGCTTTCCAAATATGTATCATTCATTAATTATAGTTGTGATTAAGTTATGATAGAACATCGATACTTCTCGGTTTCGTTTTTTCTGGGACGCACTGTATAAATAGATTCTATACAATTTGATGAAATGTTAAAACATGCAAGAATTACAATGAATATAGAATATGGCAGAAATTTAAACAAAACCAAAGAAAGGTTAACCTATTAAACAACAATACCACTCTTACGTACATGCAGTAATGTAATAATTTGATAAAGGACAACAAGTATTCAAAATTATCAATCAATCAATTAATCAAATTGGCTACATCGGAAAATGTTTTCTTACTTTGCTAGCCAGTGCAAGCATATTGGCGCTGTAGAATGGTGGCTTGAGAGTACACATCTGATAAAGAACGCATCCAGCTGCCCAAACATCAGCTTTCTCACCATATGGTGTGGACTGCACAATCTCAGGGCTGAAATAAAAACAGACATAATAAGCACATTGAAATTTGCTTAATCGATTATCCGCTAGAGAGTATTAACTCTTTATGCGCCACTTAAAAAAACCCCCTGTGCCACATTCTTTTAGGGTCACACATTTCGAGGGAATCTTTATTGACTCTGCTGAATCAAGAGGCTATAACTCTTCACTGGATGATCATGATGAAAAATATTGTGCAGCAAAGTTGTAGACCGGAAAACGTGCTTTTCGATGAACCGTCATTTGTTATATTTTGAATTATCATTTTTATAATAATCATAATTATATAATGTTTAATTTTTCTTATTTACGGCAGTTTTTTATCCCTCTAGAATTTCTTATTTAGCAATGATAAGACATCTTCAAATCGAATCTATTAGAAAGGTGGACTTCTTACCTTTCTTTACATACCTTGCTCAAGTATTCTAACAATTCAGAAGGTTAGTATTTAGGTTGTTGAAGAAAAGAAGTTCAATAGGGAGAGACTTGAAAGTACCCCGCTCAGCCACCCTTGACAATGGGCTAATCTGCCCATTGAAATCCCTATTACCCCAGGTTATTGTCAATGTCCGGTTTAGCGGGGCATGAAAAGGGACGTCGTGGGGATGTTTTTCTTTGTTGTGCCATGATAAGTCAATAAGAAATAAGAGAATGTTATTGATTTTGCCCACTGGTATGAGCATGTAAAAATGGTATAGGCATAATATATTATATGTGATATACATGACATAATCAGCATCTTATTGAAATGTCTCATTATGAATGTTCACCGCATCTGTTCTCTCACCTTCTTTACCCCTCAATAAAATTGATTTCAAGTACATTTATCACAGCCATAGATATACAAAGAAAGAATGAATCAATCTTAAAATATAAACTATATTGCATTGTTTTCCATTTACTTTATTGTGAGAGAGCTTATTATCAGAAATGATTGACGAGTGGAGTATGCAATGAATAAAATATGGAGAACGGACGTGAGAGACATTATGAGAGAGAAATAGTGATATGAAATGAAAGGACTTTACTGTGAATAAAGATTATAAGAGAAAGAGATAAAGATGACGGCAAGACAGGATACATATTGATACGAAAATAACAATAATAATGAGATAGAGATGACGGAAAGAAAGAGAGTAAACACTGATAGCATAAGAATGAATAAAGATAATAAGAGAAAGATATAGAGATGACGGCAAGACATAGGGTACATATAGATAGGAAAATGATAATAATAATAAGATAGAGATGACGGAAAGAAAGAGAGTAAACACTGATAGCATAAGAATGAATAAAGATAATAAGAGAAAGATATAGAGATGACGGCAAGACATAGGGTACATATAGATAGGAAAATGATAATAATAAAAAGATAGAGATGACGGAAAGAAAGAGAGTAAACACTGATAGCACAAGAATGAATAAAGATAATAAGAGAAATATATAGAGATGACGGCAAGACATAGGATACATATTGATAGGAAAATAATAATAATAATAAGATAGAGATGACGGCAAGAAAGAGAGTAAACACTGATAGCATAAGAATGAATAAAGATAATAAGAGAAAGATATACAGATGACGGCAAGACATAGGGTACATATAGATAGGAAAATGATAATAATAATAAGATAGAGATGACGGCAAGAAAGAGAGTAAACACTGATAGCATAAGAATGAATAAAGATAATAAGAGAAAGATATAGAGATGACGGCAAGACATAGGGTACATAATTATAGATAGGAAAATGATAATAATAATAAGATAGAGATGACGGAAAGAAAGAGAGTAAACACTGATAGCATAAGAATGAATAAAGATAATAAGAGAAAGATATAGAGATGACGGCAAGACATAGGGTACATATAGATAGGAAAATGATAATAATAATGAGATAGAGATGACGGCAAGAAAGAGAGTATTACACTCATAGCATAATAATGAATAAAGATAATAAGAAAAAGATATACAGATGACGGCAAGACATAGGGTACATATAGATAGGAAAATGATAATAATAATAAGATAGAGATGACGGAAAGAAAGAGAGTAAACACTGATAGCATAAGAATGAATAAAGATAATAAAAGAAAGATATAAAGATGACGGCAAGACAGGATACATCTTTCTTTCATTAGTTTTATTCATTCTTATTCTATCACTGTCTACTCTCTTTCTTGCTGTCATCTCTAGCTCTTTCATTAATTTTTATTCATTCTTATTCTATCAGTCTACTCTCTTTCTTGCTGTCATCTCTATCTCTTTCTTTCATTATTTTTATTCATTCTTATTCTATCACTGTCTACTCTCTTTCTTGCTGTCATCTCTATCTCCTTCTTTCATTTTTTTTTATTCATTCTTATTCTATCAGTCTACTCTCTTTCTTGCTGTCATCTCTAGCTCTTTCATTAATTTTTATTCATTCTTATTCTATCAGTCTACTCTCAGGGAACACTTTTATCACTAGAGTCTTCGTCACTGCTCGATTCGTCGGAATCAGAGTCCATGCTCCATGCTTCCATAGTAACAAGATCTCGAGCCTCCTCTACACTAAACACACGTTGACGTTTTCCAGCAGGTGCCATCGTAACATCAGTAAAAAAAATCCAAAGAAAACCGCTAAATACACGGTAATTTCGAATGTAACACTATGAAGAAAAACAGTTTACCGGAAAGTGTGCGATGTATACAATGTAAACAATAGTAAACGCAACGCGTGGCTACACACTGCGAGCGGTATTATGAATGTCTAATTGACTCGTATACATCTGTGCAAAAATGCGAAGTTGGCACGCCTACGTCCGTGCAAATCGGCGAACAAAGCAAACAAAGAGTTAAGAAAACCTGTCAATAAATAGTTTGTTTATTTGTGTGTGGCATGATGGCTTAATGGTGGAGCAGTGGTCTTGTAACAGGGAGGTCTTGGGTTTGAAACCAAGTCAACGTGCTAGTGTCCTTTGGTAAGGCATTATCCTCATTACCAAGTCCATTGGTAAGGACTTAGAGTTGTTGGTCCCCTGGTTGTTTACTTACAAGTATATACACATGCTTTCCTAGAATTCCGGTAAATCAAACAAACCAACCAACCAACATTGTTATTTCATATCTTGAACTATATTTCTTCTTGAAATATGTACTGCATCACAGAGAAACTAAACATACATGTAGTGTAGGACAGTCTGTTTTGAATGACTGCCTTTCTTTATTTAAACATCACTTATATGTATCGCCTTTGTTCCTTTCCTTAGACTGATATCTACATACAGGTTTGACTGCACTGCAAATTCACCACAAAAACTTGTCAGAAAATTCACTTGACTACAACACCTCTACTTATCTAGGAAATTCCATAATATACTTACATTACATTGTATATTTGATATCTATTATATATAACTGTTTGGGCGAGACCTATGGCCGCTAAGATATTTCTTGTTCTATTTTCATTTTCATTTTCTATCTGATTATACTACATTTGTCAATAATTTGTATAGATCTACTTATCCATCAATGTACTTTTTCTCAAGATGTATGAATATCTTTTTTCCCCCTCTTTCCGTTTTTCCCTAATTTTTTTCTTCCTATTTTTGTTGTTTCTATTTTTACTGCCTGAATAAAACTGCTATTTTCTTTGTAAATACTCTTATTGTCAGTTCTTAAATTTGTATTTTCCTTCTTTAAGCAGGACCATTGGGTAAAACAGCCTGCCAGCGGATAAATGTTATCCTGTTAAAAGACGTTTTTAATAAATAAATAATAAATAAATACTTGTATGCCACTCACCAGCTGTAGAGTATGGTTCCTACCACTGATGTCATCTTGCTCGCATCAGGCTGCCTGGCTCTAGCAAGACCAAAATCAGCTGTAACATCAAACACAATAAACAACATTAATATCAGTATGTGGGATGATGCGAGGGACTTTAAATAGAGAAATACCAAGAATAAAGTCCTTTAAATATTTGGGCAATGATAAAATGAGATTCAGTTAAATGAATGTTTCCAAGAGTACAAATTTGCAGTATTTAATATTACAATACGCTGAAATACAGAGTGACCCCCTCCCCCCCCCCCAAAAAAAAAAAGAAGAAAAGAACCACCACTAAGCAATTCTTGGTAAAGCTTACCTTACATGTCAGAGCTAAAATATCAGCTCTACCTTTATTCTCCTATCCTATCAATATCATAAAATATTGCAACACTTGACATTTTGCAATAGACCATTTCTGTAATGTAATAACTTGAATGCACAAATCATTGTTAAGTGCCTCGTTACAATTAATTGTTGCTAGGTAGGACAAACATTATGGCTTGTTCTACCTAACAACACGAAATGTACATGTATGCCATTCACATTCTGACTATTGAAACACAATTATTCATGACTGGTGAATGAAATAATTTGTAACGAGGCATTTAACGAAGATTTGTGCATTGAATTTGCTTACATTAGGGAAATGGTCTATAATTGAGACAGGTTTGTGGTATCACAGTATTTACTTTAAAGCCTGTCTGTCTTGTTTGGCCAAGGGGGATTAGACCTCCCTGCAAGGTCATTGACAGGTGGTTATCTCATCAAATCAGTTCTCAATTAACATAAGAAAAAGAGGATCATGGGGGACCAACAGGCACCGATTAGGCATTGTTTGCTATATAGAGGGCGCCAGTAGCTATAAGTAGTGCAGTGGGGCTTAAAGCCACATTAAAGGGATTCTGAAGATCATACTCACTGATGGTAACCCTATCCCTTTCTCCAAGCATGATGTTATTAGGTGTCAAATCTCTGTGTACAATCTTCTTCTCTTTATGCAGATATCTCAATGCCAGCACAATCTATAGTCAGATGGATAGAATACATGAAAATAGTAATGATTAATGCATAAATTACCAAAGGGGCCGGCACCAGCATATGGTTTAGAACCCGGAACCTCCCGGTTAAGAGACCAGTGCTCTACCACTGAGCTACACAGGTACATGTATCACGCCTCCATTGGAATTTTCTTTTTATATTTTTTGAGAGATTCATAAATAGATGATTAGCATTACTAGATGGAAGAATATATCTGAGCAAAGACACATTTGACATTTACATAGCAGCAAGATCCCAAGAGGAATAAATTCAGAAAAATTACATTACAATCTTCATATATCTGTTCAGTGTTTCATATCATAGTAATATAAAGTATGTACTTGCACCAAGACACTGGCATAATGGCAGAGATCTCAATGTAAATGCCCAATTCAACCTCTCTATGTTCCTTTATTCTTTTAGTACAGATAATTGAAACTTGAAAGATAAGTTCATATTAAATATCTATTTCATTTAATTATAAATAGTGTCCACTTTCTGTTACTGGTGAGTGTAGTTGTTTTTATCATATAAAGAAAATCATAGAAGTCTTAATTTTTACTCACTTGAATAAATATATGCCATATCCTCTCCTCTGAGAAGTTCTCATTCTTCTCTTTAAGTGAGTTGAAATGTTCGTAGAGTGGGGCTCCCTCTATGAGCTCCATTATGATGTACATCTTCTCAACTTGAGCTGCGGAAAAAAATTCAAATATTTAAAGTAATAATTACAATTAAAGGGTGGTCTAATCCCTCCTGGGCAAACAAGCGCAGACGATCTTTAAATCACATTTACCATCATTGGTCTAAAAATGCACAGACTAATAATTAAATAAGGGGTTGATTGCTCCCTTCTCTCCACAAACAATAGATAAGTTTCCATATACATTTAAACCTGCTGTAGTGACCACCTGTATAGAAAGACCAAATTATCTGTTTCCCTTGGAAGTGGTTTCTTGTTTAAACTCGACTTAAAAATTATGAAGAGCTATTTGTAGCCTTTAAATAAAATATATTCAAAAGCAAAAATTCAAGTACCGGTATTTTAGATTTTTCATAAATTCCACATCAAGAACATGAAATCTCCTTGATATTAGAAAATATGAATGATTTGAATCAACATTTTATGCCTTTTAAAATAACTTTTACAAAATATTTTCAGAGATGCTAACAGCTTTCCATAATTCCATAAGTTCAACTCAGGATCTTTGTAAAACACCCCCTTGTTATATGCTTTGAGAACAATTAAATAAAACTTTATTTGAAGTTTAAAAAATAAAAATAAAAGTCTTTGGATTTGTCCACACTCACGTTCTGTAAACGTCCTGTAGTAGCGCACAACGTTGGGATGTCTCATGTGCTCCTTGACGATACTGAGTTCGCTGATGATACTCTCTATGCTCTTCTCTTTCTCCTTGGCTGTCCTACCTACAGCAGGGTTGTTGAAGGAGATCTCCTTCAGGGCTAGGAAGTTGCCACCGGCGTTCTTCTTCACCTGCGAAGGATGACGTTATTTACAAATAGGTCATGAACAACACAATATTATGTTATGATATATGTTACATTATGGGAATAGATAGTCTTATGTGGCGTTGCAAGAAAGTTGCAAGCAATTGCAAATCCCCGAAATCAAGCGTAAGTCTTGCGATTAATTGCAAATTTGCAATTGATCGCAACTCAACTTTTTTGCAACCCCCCAATAAAAGAATAAAAGCTACATCTATTTTACTTAATATCATTATTAAAACTTGAATCCTAACAATATCTTAGTAAATTCAGGAAACTAGTGGGGCATTGCAAGAAAGTTGAGTTGCAATCGATTGCAAATATCAGTTTCAAATTTCGCAACTTGCAATCAAACGCAACTTTAGTCTTGATGATGGCTAGACTGAAATGACAGCTAGATGCTCACCTTGTAGACACTGCCAAAGGCACCTGTTCCTAGATGCTCATAGACCAGGTATCCAGAGATGGACTGCGTAGGCTCCTTGTTCTGATTTGTCTCCTCAAAGTTCACCTTGATAGTGTCCAACAGATCAGCCTGAAAAGTAACAGAACACAATATAAACACCACTGATGCAGGATTACAGAACATATAAACCCCAAACATTATTTAAAATGTAATGTACGTGTAAGTGCAATAATTATCCGTAACTGTATTCAATATTTGTTCTGAGTTATTGCCATTACAATATCAAAATAACACATTTTCAAGAATGGAATTTTTAATCATCTCCTTTTTAAAGATTTTAAGAGCCATTTACTTCCAACTACCAAATGAAGCATCAATTCTTCCTTTTCTTATTTCCTCTTCATTCTTCCTCAATTCTTTTCTAACAATAGAATACCTGCACATGCAGCTTTAATCATCTTTTTTCAAACTGTGATCCTTATTTTTAATTCAATGAATATACTTACAGCTTATTTGCAATGGTACTAAACAAGAAAATTATCGTCATAGCCTATACTGTTTAGAATGTACTATTTTTGTCTTTCTTTCAATTAAGCTGGTGATGGCATGCATGCACACACGGCTTATTGACCCAAAGACTATACTGAATTCTTTCATTCTCCTAGACTTAACACAGTAGCCCATCCCGTTCCTGTACATGCATGGGTTAATAAGTATTATAAGATGATAACGTGGATCCTAATCAAATGATTGATTGAGAGCGTACACGTGACCAGGCATTTATTTTGCCTAACACGTAATTTTGATAATGACCGGTCATTAGTAAAATCATGTTATAAAACATCATTTTATAAAACAAATAATGCAACTCATTTTGTTTGGGCATTAGTAAAATTTACCACACTCGGTACCTTCATTAGTAAAATCATGTTATAAAACATCATTTTATAAAACAAATAATGCAACTCATTTTGTTTGGGCATTAGTAAAATTTACCACACTCAGTACCTTCAATATACAGTCCAAACACCCTCGGCCATCGCCTCGGGCGTGTTAGACTGTTCCAAAGGTACCTTGTGTGGGTAATTCTTACTAATGCCCTCACTGCTTTGTATTATTTGTATACTTACGGGTAGAGCAGAGAGCATCTCTACCAGGCTCTTGTAGGCACTGATATCCCTCTGGTAGTGACCCACATCGATGAACTTCTCGAAAAGACCGGGAGGAAAAAGACGTTTGAAGAGACGACGATTCCTCTCCATGCTGAACAGAAACCTCAGCGATCGGAAAGAATTTTTCTGTGAAAAAAAACAAAAGCGCATGTGTTGCGAATGATCATGAAATCTGCTCCATTGCTACAAGTGATTGTAATATAGTGTGTTATACTTGTAGAAGTATTGGCAACCTTCCAATTTTGGCAGAACAAGATAAATTTTTAGGTATTTACAGCATTTTATTTATTGAATGATACAGGGAAGTAGATGTTAGAGTCTTTCATTTCTTGTCCAAAATTATACAAGAACCATGGCAAGAACTAGATAATGGCCTAAATATAAGCAAATATATGCAAAAATTAACATAGTAAGTGGAGAGGGGTGGGGTTACTCATACAAAAAATTTAACATCGGGGAAAGAACATTGCATATAAAGGACTTTTGACCCACATTCATTGCCACAGCTAAAACTCGCCGGGGGATTTTGACAATACTTTTTTTAAAGGCTGCTGCTCGGTCATCCGTGGCAGCAGCGTTATGAACAAGGGATCATGAGACAGAGTATTAGTCACTCTTAAATATAAAATGTTATTCAAAGATAATAACTTTTAAATGAGAATCTTCCAAAGTTTGGTATGCTTTTTCTTTTGATAGTCATTTTATAGCACATATTAATTGAGCATCATCAATTGATACTCACTACCTTTGTCTATGCCTTTGACAGGAACGTGTTCATGAAAAGCTACCTTATTCCTTTCATTTCTATGTTTTCTATTTATACAATTGTTTTTACGTTCAAAAGTTGCAGATTCTCAGTATCAATATGTAGCTTTCACAGAAACCAATTTGGAAAAACGCAGGAAAGAATATATCAACTGCATTTTATGTTTATATAGACCAATGTGCAATTCTTAAATGACTCCTAGACAAACATTATTTTTCATGTTAACTTCTCTACATTTTCTTTTTCGCTAAATGAGTTTTCACAACACCACCCGGCCAGTTACGAGTACACTTGAACGGATCCGGGCTAACTCGGACCTGGGGAAAACTCGGCCGCTCTGCAAAAACTGTCATTTTTTTCATTTTACCCTAACCCTAAACCTAAACCTAACCCTTAACCTGCAAAAACTGACCGTTTTTGCAGCTGGGCCGAGTTGTCTCCGGTCTCGGCTCCCCTTTAACTTACCTGTAAAGTCTGTACAGCCTCACTCTCGGCCTTGGTGGAGGTCTTCTGAGGGAAGATGAGCATGCCCACGCTGTAGATACCATTGTTCTGAACAATCTGCTGAGCGTTGGTGTCGTTGCGCACCAGTTCAGTCAGAGCTGCACAGCATGCTATTTAGTGAACAAAGCAAGAAGAAAGTGACATTAGAAATACAGTCAAACCTGTCCCGAAGCTGTGACATCATAAAAATCCATTGTCCTATGGGAACTCAGTGTTATATTGCTCTGGCTCGTAATGTTATGAACCAGACCAGACCTATAGGACATCTATTTATTAAGATGGTCATATCTCAGCCAATACTTAACATATTCAATTGGTTTTCGACATTTGGACATTATTTTTGACCGACCAAGGGAAACACAAAAGTGGACTTTGTAGACAGGTTCCTTTAGTACATGTTTCAATGAGAAACCATTTTCAAGGGAAACAATTCATGTGGTCTCTGTAGACAGGTGGTCACTAAAGCAGGTTTGACTGTATCACAAATTTTTTTTTTTTAAAGGCATTGTTTAACAATGTTTCCAGTTTGACAAATCTGAGATGCATTGCGCTTCAAAATGATCATGAAGTGCTTCAAAAAAGTAAATTCTTCGAGCGACCAGTTTTACCATACTCATTTTCCCAAATAGACTGTAGTGTTATAAAAACCATTGGGAAAATTTCTAATTCCAATCATAAATATCTTGATTATCAGATCGACTTGTAAAAGTCATGGAAATCTCTGACTGACCTAAAGATTTATATTTTTGATTGCACCATGAGCTAAATTCAAGATTTTTAATAAAATCTGGGGCAAAGATACCAAATCCCTTTAACAGTGAACAACAGTGAAGGAGCTTATATTATAACCTAATGGCATAATGACATTATCTATATGTAGCAAAATTTCAAGGAAGATAACTATTATTCTCTCCTTTCGATAAAACTTTTTGTTCTACTTTGAACTAAGTGTATTTGCTGTATTTATTCTATTATCAATGAGAAGAAAAGATTTGCTTTTTTGCTTATCTTGTATTCATCAACACTTTGGCATGTTTTTCATATTAACCCATTCGATACAACCTGGTATTTCTTGTAACTGACACCACAGGCTTCTGCTATGTTATTGTGGTACTCAAAGGGTTAAAATTAAACACATCTTGCCAAACAACTCACCTGATTTCAGAGATAATATGTGCTCCAATTGAACATCACCCTGTAAGATAAACAGATGAATATTTGGTGAGCTTTATAATATTATCAACAATGATCAGTCATTATCTATCATTCATATAGAGCTACAGTCCGACCTGTCTGGCAGCAGAAAAATATTGGCCACTTTTACCAGGTGAACTTTCATAACAGGTTCTGTAATACAAATTTCCTTCTAGAGGTAGGCAATTATGGATGACCTGGCTCTCATTATACATTGTGTTCCACATACATGTATATAGTACAAATAATTATACTAATAACATTCATATTGATCATTTAGGCATACTAACAAATAAAAACGTACAACACCTCTCGCAAAATCACAGAATTTGAAAAGAAACATACAATATATAGACTCATAAAATCTGTACATCACATTATAATACATATATATGACATAAGTGAAATAGAGCAGCCTTTCACAAAATTAAACCTTATCTGGGCCCTGTCTTACGAGAGTTACGATTGATCCAAATCAATCGCAAGTTTGCAATCTCCTATCTCTTCTGTACATAATCGAGATTGATATCAACTCTTTGTAAAACAGGGCCCAGGATAATATTTTCAGGGGGGTGTTTCACTTAGATCCAAAGTCAAACTCAACTCTAAGTTGGACTTAAACAATGTGGAGAGCCATTTGAGGCCTTAAAATAAAATATACTCAAAAGCAAAATTTGAAGTATTTTAGACTTTTCATAAATTCCACATCAAGAACATAAAATTTCCTTGATAATAGAAAATATGAATGATTTGAATCAACATCTATGCCTTTTAAAATAACTTTTATGAAATATTTTTAATGATGCTAATGTCTTTCCATAACTGTTAAGTCCAACTTAGTGGATCTTTGTGAAACACCCCCCTGGAGGTTTGAATTGTTCTTACATTATCATGGACGGGGAATGGAAGCGAATGATGTCTGCCTGATGAACCTGCACTGGCCAAAGCGTGGGATGACCCTCTATCAGAGCTGAATTCACGATCACTGAAAACAAAAGAGAAGGCAGAAACAATTTAATTACTCATTATTCTTAAGTACCATTTGAGGTGTCCACACTTGTACAAGCATTGCTTTTTAGTGGACCCCTCTGTTTCCAATATGTATTCCTAAATTGTTGTAAATGTTTATAATTGAATCGCAATGATTTGTTGGAAACATAATCAATTGAAATTGAAATATTGAAATGAAAGTAATTAATTGACAATTACAGTAGGGGAAATGTAACGAAAAAAGAACAACATGCATAAATTGTGTGTATGGTCCAGATTCACAAAAGTTTAATACCACAAAATGAAGGTATAACAACAATGCTCTTTTCGCAAATTGCAAGGTTTCTTGCACAGAAACTACAAATCTTTAAAATTTGCAGAGGGTTTGGGATTCTTTTTTACACATTCATACCACATTAAAATTAGTGATTCCATCAGAAAATTCATTGGAAAAATGGAAAGAGAGAGAGAGAGAGAGAGAATTGATAATACATGTAAGGATTATCAGTGATTCCGAAAGAAAAGTCATAAAAAAAAAAGATAAAATACTACCCCCATATCGAATATACAAAAATGTTATCCCGTACTCCATGAACAATTATGAATCAGGAGTTGCAAAAACATTTTCCTGGAGATTTCGTTTTTCATATAAGTAGATTAAGATTAATCAAACAGTACTTACTGTAAGAGCGCAAGAAGGAGGGGGATTCCCCCCATACTCCTGACATCATTACTTGCATCCTGGTCTTGAGCTAGCTGTGCTATGCACCAAACCTGAAATGATTATAAAAAGAAAGCAAAAAAATTAATAAAGGGGAATTAACCTTAATGTTAATTTCAGTTTGTAGGCCATTTCAAACATTATCTGAACAATATACAACATCGTTCATTTGAATAAAGGGAGGACGTAACTCTTCTTCAGAATGTTTCTTTCTTTCTTCATTCCCATTTTTATTTAAAGGGAGAAATTTACCATTGTATATCTGAACATGAATTAAAAGCAAACATCTCAATAGACAAAAGTGTATTTGACAGAAAAAGGGGTCGATCTCACATTAAAAAGGGGAGGATTAAAAAAAAAAACACCAACAAAAGGACACCCAATGTGACTGCTCCCCAGAAGAATTTGGCAGTGGGATGTACAAAGGTCGTTAATCTATTTAATCAGATTACTATTCTATTATCAAAGACAAAGGTTGTTTAATAGTGAACAAGAGGATGAGGGCCCTGCTTCATAAAACTTGTTATCAATGACAGGTTACAATAACCGTTATACTAGCTACTGAAACCGTGGCATCCGATTGGTTGAGAGCAAATTTGTCATTGAAATTTAGTATTTGTTATTGATAACAAAGTTTATGAAACAGGGCTGAGAACCCTTGATCTTCAGAGAGTTATCAGTGTGGATTACTGAAATCAAACACGGTTTAACCCGGTCTACTTATTTATAGATATCAAAAAGTTTTTTTTTTTACCCAGAGAACTAGGAGCACTTTTTGATTATATCCTTTTACCCCATAATACAAAGTACATTTCTGTATTAGTTCCTTTTATCCCATAATGCTATTAAAGGTACTATGTCCCTTTTGCAGCCAACCTCAAATTCTGTAGAACTTTGCAGGAATTATGAATATGTCATGTATGTCCTATCTGTGAAATTTAAACGTTAGCAGTGTCCTCATATTCAAATTATGCAAGGAAACCCGTTTACTTGCTAGACTTCACTGTCAGACACTATTGAGTGACTGGCTGGCTTTTTTTCTTCTTTGGTAATAACATACATGAAAAGAGTTGTAAAGGGTACATGAGCATTTGTCTACATCAATAACCCACTTCTTGTGATGGCCAAGATTAAACTGATTGAATCTTTGCGCAGCATAAAAACGTATGACCATTCGGTACAATGTCTGAAAATCAAGACTATTACTTTGGGGCTCTATAGCCCTAAAGTCGATTTGACAACTAATAGTCGTTATTTTCAAGCCCTAAGTTCTAAATTAGTATTATCTTTCAAATGCAGTTGGAATTTAACTTTTTCATTTTTTGGCCTGCAAATGGGACATAGTACCTTTAAAGTACAATTTTTTAAACAAATACATTGTACACTCACATACAAGACCTGAACAAATAATGGAATACACCCATCTCTGAAATGAATCATCCTCTTCATCCTCATCCTCATCCTCCTCATCATCATCATCATCTTCTTGTCGTTATCATTATCTGGCAATCATTATTACCATCAGCAGCAGCATCTTCATCACTATCATCACTATCCTCCTCCCCCATGTCTCCCCCCTCCACCTCCTCCCCCTCCCCCTCCTCCTCCTCCCCCTCCTCCTCTCTCTCTCTCCCCCTCCCCTCCCCCCCCCCTCCCCTCCTCTCCTTCCCAGCATCAAGAAGAGAATAGTCTAGGGATGCATACCACATCACAGAGTAGACTGATGTTATCCGAGTGTAGAATGCTGAGAAGAATGGGCATCCCATCAAAGATCTTCACCTGCTCTCCCACTTGCTCTTCCAGACATAACACCTTCAACAACCAGGCAGCAAGTCTACACGGGAGTGGAGAAAAAAGTATCTTACTAATACAAGGATGTCTTTACATAATCCTAATTCATCAGTCAACTGACGGTGGAAAATGGAGTGAAAAATGCAAAGGAAGACAATTTATCAATATATAAATAATGACTGCACCCAGCCTGGTAGCAAATCTAGGCAAGGGGATGATATATGAGTTGGTCTAGCGGCACGTTCACTTGGTCAGCTCTCTGTCTACGCCTACAAACTCGCCCAGGCGACCCCGGTTCGAAAACCGAGTCACATTTTTAGGATGGTGAGGATAAACTAGGTCGGTCTCGACGTAAATAATCATATCTGATTGATACATGTCTGTAAAAACCAATTACACACACACACACGTAAAGAATACCTTGTCAGTCAATGCTATCATAATCTGATATACATGGGCAGAGGATCAAGGGGAAGATGGTAGATGGGGGGGGGGGGGGGGGGGGGAATTCATTTGGGGTGGGGTAAATCTACTATATGAACAATTTACAATTTCATTGCACCTTCACCAGATTGGCAAAGTTTAGTAAGGACCATTATTATACATCTAATATCATCTTCAGCTGATGTCATATGTGAGACTAGATCGGACGACATTCATTTTAAATCCAACTAAAGGAGACAAAATTATATTCCACTTCTGCACACATAAATCGACACAAAGAAAGGTTATGGAAATGCCAACCACATTCCCCTGAGGTAAGAAATAACAATTCTGTTAATGATGAAGTTTTGGGATCAGGGAACTTACTTTTTGGAGAGGATGTCATAGTCTTGTAGTATCCTGAGCAGTGTCTCTACACAGTACAGCTCTCCTATGATTGCTCTAGGTTCAGGGCTAAAGATGAAATGAAAAATAAATAAATGGATAATAATGAGCAAGATGAACACCATAGAAATAGATATGATTGTCTTTTTTTAGGGGGGGGGGGGGAACAAAAACGGCAGATTCCACATCAAAATTTGGTCTCAGAAATCGTTCATATCGAAATGATCAATATCAGCTTTACATAAAGTTTTGAATCAAAGAAAAAATTAAAACAACTTAAAGATAATGAATTTACCAAATAAAGATGGTTACTAAAACCAAAGTCAAATTTGAGACAGAGTTTGTATTGCTCTCTGAGAGTGCTTTAGTGCCTTGTGGGTAAATAGGCCCATAATACAAATACATGTACATGTAATATAAAGACTTACCTCTGAGCCATACCGATGAGAGCATAGAGGGAGCAATGTAGGACCATTACATCACTGGCTGACAGCAACATCACTAAAGGCTGGACAAAAAGAAACAAGTAAATTAAATTGTTAGGTGATTATACAGTAAGGCCTAAACAAAAAATGTTGTATAGCCCTTTAGGCTCCCTACACTTTAGAGGGGCTTTAATCCCTATAACCCCAGAGCTAATATCTCCAGCCCTCATTTTGAATGACCTTTTACAGTATCCCTACTGATAACAGTAGCTATCATCATAACATGATTGGTTTCATATTTCAGCCGGTATCATCAGACTCAGGTAACAATAGACATCTCATGCATGTGATATCTATATGTATGCTGAATGAACGTAGATATCAAGAACATTTTACCCCACTTCTTCTTATAGTATAGTTCTATTTGATTAAAGCTAATCTTGAGCTCTGGTATGGGCATCGTATGTCAAGAGAACATGGCTATAATTCATTCTGGATTGTTCATCCTGCAGTAGATTGATTGTTTGAACCAGTGAAATAAAAACAACCTCACAAAAACTTGCTGGAAATCATCTCCAATAAAAACCACAGCTCTCATTTGCACATGGTGACCTGTGTTGAGCACATGGCGTCAGGCCTAAACTTACAGGTACATGTACCTTGATTTCCTTATCTGTCTATACTCATTACTCAGCCCCTATACATTTTCTACCAAAATCATCCTGAGGCACATGTCGTTTATTTGTAATCTTGAACGGCATTCAGTGTAAGTTTTGTGGGATTCTGTGAGAATTTATTTTCTATCATTACCAGAACTCAAGCTTATCTTTAAAGGGATCCGGTAGCTTTGTCTCAGATTCTGAAAAAAATCCTGGATTTAGCTCATGCTGCAATGATAATTATAAACCTTTAGGTCAGTAAGGAATCCTATGACTTTTACAAGCCGATCGCCTGTCTGATTATCAAGATATTTATGATTGGATATCAAAACCAAATTTTGCGTTTTCCTAACGCTTTTCATAACACTACAGTCTATTGGGGAAAACGAGTACGTTAAAACCGGTCACTCAAAGATTTTTACTTTTTTGAGGCACTTCATGATCATTTTGAAGTGCTTTTTTTTTTAGGGCTTTAATATTACACCATATCACAGACACTGATAACACGTAGGGCCGTGCATCTCAGATTTAACATTGTTAAATGATGCCCTTAATTTAAAAAAAAAAAAAACATCCAAAATGGAGCTTACCCTGTGAGCCCCACATGCTATTAACCAGTCTCTCTGCTTCACGTTACCAGACAACTTCTGGAAAATATCTGAAATAAAGATAAATCATGTCAATAAAGAGATCTTATTCAGTCCAATGGAGATAAAATGATCCTGTCAGCTGAATATAGTAAATGGTTTAGCTTTTTTGAAAATGATATTTTTTTAAAAGGTATTACAAAGTTTTGGTAAAAATATTTAATTCATCTGAAACTCTTTGATGTTATAACAAGATGCTATAGGAATATCTTTAACCAATCTCCCCCGCTGAAATACTTTTTTTTTTTTTGTAGTGAATTAAACAGTAATTAATAAATCAATTATTAGTTCCAAGCTGCCTGTATTTAAACCAGCTCATGTTGTTGTATACTAGCGCCATCTACTGTTGTAAATGGTTCATGGTATAATCGATATTGAAAATGGGCTTTCGCCCCGCTCGGCGCTGACCCCGCTCCACAGCGGGAAAGCCACTGCATTCGCATGGCTAAGGTCCACGGTCTCTTTTAGAGCTCAATGGTTCCAGCATCTGTGTGCGTTTGTGTGAGAGCAAGTACCGTTCAGGATTGTATCGCACAAATCAATGGAGTTATAGTCTCCTAGCTTGCAGAGTGAGTAACCTATGGTTTGACGTACCCGTAAACCCTCCTCCGCAACCGTCTCAATCTAGTCTCAGCTTCGACTGATCAGTCATTTTGATATACATTTATAACAAACAGTTTCAATATGCTACGGGATACATGAAGTCTTATCATTTTTTCCAATTATTATGTCCGTGAAATGCATTCAGAAAAGAATATCAGAAAGAAAGCAATTTGAAAATGAATGACCACACAATCGTTCAAATAAACATGAAAGAAATACAATAAATATGTCTATCCATATACCGCTCTTTCTCTCTCTCTCTCTCTCTCTTTCCTACAGAAGTTCGTTGTAATGTTCATCATACCCTTGGAAGTTTCGAAAATAATCATTTTCACCACATAGACCCTCTCTCTCCGAAATATAGACCCAGGCTCTCTCTGTCACTCTCACTCTCACTTGTTCCCTCTTTCCCTTCCTCTCGCACCCTCTCGATCTCCCTCTCTTCGCCTGGACCTCTGCACTGAATGTTTGACTTGTTTTATGATCATTATTTTCTTTCATTCTCATCTACATTATAACCCCATCAAAAAACTATGATCCTATCACGTTGAATGAAAACTTCTATCGTCTTTGTGATTATTAGTATCTTTGTCATGTATTTATATCACCCTCATTTACATAACCCCGACAAAAGTAATATGGTCCTATCAAGCGAATGAGAACTTCTGTCGTCTTTGTGATTATTATTATTGTTTTCATATATTTATATCACCCTCATTTACATAAGAAAATAAATAATAACAAAAGAAATATGGTCCTATCACGTGAATGAGGACTTTCATCGTTTTTGTGATTATTATTATTGTTGATATATATTTATATCACCCTCATTTACATAACCCCGACAAAAGAAATATGATCCTACACGTGAATGAAAACTTATATCGTCTTTGTGATTATTATTTTTTTTGTCATATATTTATATCATCCTCATTTACATACACCCCAACAATGGTCCTATCACGTGAATGAGAACTTCTATCGTCTTTGTGATTATTATTATTCTTGTCATAAACTCCAACCAAAAACTACTGTCCTATCACATGAATGAGAACTTCTCTCGCTCTTGTGATAATTATTATCTTTGTCATATATTTATATCATCCTCACTTACATACACCCCAACAATGGTCCTATCGCGTGAATGAGAACTTCTATCGTTTTTACGATTATTATTATCCCTGCCAAACATATATTATCATACTCATTTACATGAACCACAACCAAAAAATATGGTCCTATTACGCGAATGAGAACTTCTATAGAAGTTGTCTTCGTGATTATTATTATTGTTGTCATAAACTCCAACCAAACACTACTATCCTATCGAGTGAATGAGAACTTCTCTTGCTTTTGTGATAATTATTATCTTTGTCATATACTTATATCACCCCCATTTGAATGACCCCGACAAAAGAAATATGGTCCTATCACGCGAATGAGAACTTCTATAGTCTTTGTGATTATTATTATTGTTGTCATAACCCAACCAAAAACTACTGTCCTATCACGTGAATGAGAATTTCTCTCGATTTTGTGATAATTATTATCTTTGTCATATTTATATCACCCTCATTTGAATAACCCCGACAAAAGAAATATGGTCCTATCAAGCGAATGAGAACTCTTATCGTCTTTGTGATTATTATTATTCTTGTCATAAAATCCAACCAACAACTACTGTCCTATCACATGAATGAGAACTTCTCTCGCATTTGTGATAATTAGTATCTTTGTCATGTATTTATATCACCCTCATTTACATAACCCCGACAAAAGAAATATGGTCCTATCAAGCGAATGAGAACTTCTGTCGTCTTTGTGATTATTATTATTGTTTTCATATATTTATATCACCCTCATTTACATAAGAAAATAAAAAATAACAAAAGAAATATGGTCCTAACACGCGAATGAGGACTTTTATCGTTTTTGTGATTATTATTATTGGTGTCATATATTTATATCACCCTCATTTACATAACCCCGACAAAAGAAATATGATCCTATCACGTGAATGAAAACTTATATCGTCTTTGTGATTATTATTTTTTTTGTCATATATTTATATCATCCTCATTTACATACACCCAACAATGGTCCTATCGCGTGAATGAGAACTTCTATCGTTTTTACGATTATTATTATCTCTGCCAAACATATATTATCATACTCATTTAAATGAACCACAACCAAAAAATATGGTCCTATTACGCGAATGAGAACTTCTATAGAAGTTGTCTTCGTGATTATTATTATTGTTTTCATATATTTATATCACCCTCATTTACATAAGAAAATAAAAAATAACAAAAAAAATATGGTACTAACACGCGAATGAGAACTCTTATCGTCTTTGTGATTATTATTATTCTTGTCATAAAATCCAAACAAAAACTACTGTCCTATCACATGAATGAGAACTTCTCTCGCATTTGTGATAATTAGTATCTTTGTCATGTATTTATATCACCCTCATTTACATAACCCCGACAAAAGAAATATGGTCCTATCAAGCGAATGAGAACTTCTGTCGTCTTTGTGATTATTATAATTGTTTTCATATATTTATATCACCCTCATTTACATAAGAAAATAACAAAAATAACAAAAGAAATATGGTCCTAACACGCGAATGAGGACTTTTATCGTTTTTGTGATTATTATTATTGGTGTCATATATTTATATCACCCTCATTTACATAACCCCGACAAAAGAAATATGATCCTATCACGTGAATGAAAACTTATATCATCTTTGTGATTATTATTTTTTTTGTCATATATTTATATCATCCTCATTTACATACACCCCAACAATGGTCCTATCGTGTGAATGAGAACTTCTATCGTTTTTACGATTATTATTATCCCTGCCAAACATATATTATCATACTCATTTACATGAACCACAACCAAAAAATATGGTCCTATTACGCGAATGAGAACTTCTATAGAAGTTGTCTTCGTGATTATTATTATTGTTGTCATAAACTCCAACCAAACACTACTATCCTATCGAGTGAATGAGAACTTCTCTTGCTTTTGTGATAATTATTATCTTTGACATATACTTATATCAACCCCATTTGAATAACCCCGACAAAAGAAATATGGTCCTATCACGCGAATGAGAACTTCTATAGTCTTTGTGATTATTATTATTGTTGTCATAACCCAACCAAAAACTACTGTCCTATCACGTGAATGAGAACTTCTCTCGTTTTTGGGATAATTATTATCTTTGTCATATATTTATATCATCTCATTATTTTGAATAACCCCGACAAAAGAAATATGGTCCTATCACGCGAATGAGAACTCTTATCGTCTTTGTGATTATTATTATTCTTGTCATAAAATCCAACCAAAAACTACTGTCCTATCACATGAAAGAGAACTTCTCTCGCATTTGTGATAATTAGTATCTTTGTCATGTATTTATATCACCCTCATTTACATAACCCCGACAAAAGAAATATGGTCCTATCACGCGAATGAGAACTTCTATCGTCTTTGTGATTATTATTATTGTTGTCATATATTTATATCACCCTCATTTACATAAGAAAATAAATAATAACAAAAGAAATATGGTCCTATCACGCGAATGAGGACTTTTATCGTTTTTGTGATTATTATTATTGTTGTCATATATTTATATCACCCTCATTTACATAAAACCCGACAAAAGAAATATTGTCCTACCACGCGAATGAGAACTTCTATCGTCTTTTGTGGTTATTATTAGTCTTGTCATAAACTCCAACCAAAAACTACTGTCCTATCACATGAATGAGAACTTCTCTTGCTTTTGTGATAATTATTATCTTTGTCATAATTATATTACCCTTATTTAAATAACCCCGACAAAAGAAATATGGTCCTATCACGCGAATGACAACTTCTATCGTCTTTGTGACGTATTATTATTCTTGTCATAAACTCCAACCAAAAACTACTGTCCTATCACGTGAATGAGAACTTCTCTTGCTTTTGTTATAATTATTATCTTTGTCATAATTATATTACCCTCATTTACATAACCCCGACATAAGTCCTATCACGCGAATGAGAACTTCTATCGTCTTTATGATTATTATTATTCTTGTCATAAACTCCAACCAAAAACTACTGTCCTATTACGTGAATGAGAAGTTCTCTCGTTATTGTGATTACTATTATATTTGTCATATTTATATCATCCTCATCTACATAACCCTAAAAAAAAATATATGGTCCTATATCACTCGAATGAGAACTTCTAGAGAGAGAGAGACAAAGTTGGAGCGAAAGAAAGAGAGAGAGAGGTGTGTGGATAAAGAAAGAGAGACAGTCATCAGACAGACGGTCACAGACCGACAGAGAGAGAGACTAACAAGTGATATGGATATAGAAATAATTGTAGAAAGGGATAAACGAGGTGATGCGATGAGAGGGAGAGAGAGAGAGAGAGAGAGAGAGACAGACAGATTATATACAATATACATCAAAAGAGAAATAAATAGAGAAAGGGTAGAATGGTATGGGGTACTGAGAAATAAAGAGTGAGGGAAAGAAAATGGGAGAAATAAAGATAGCGAGAGAGAAGAGAGAGAGAGAGAGAGAGAGAGAAAGGAGAGAAGGGATAGAGAGGGATACAAAAGAGAGGGGGGAGATGAGAGGGATATAGAAGCGACAGAGAGAGAGAGAGAGAGGGTGAGAGAGAATATCAAGTGAGAGTGTTATAACACGGACCTGGTCAATGCAGTTGGTGCATGGTTATGAGACGGAGGCGAAGAATATAATTCAATTATACGGAAAGAGAGAGGTTAGCCCAAACACGTGTAGCAATTACTGGCCTCTACCAGAGGTCATTAGGCTAAATAAACAAGCGTACCGTACCCGTAAACTCACAAAGGGATGATCTCAAAATAAGAATGTGCAGTATACACATAATCGACTGTTCGGGAAAACGTCGTCAACCTTATTATTGATTTATCTTCGTTTGTAAGATTAAACGTATCTTCTTTATTTTTAATAAAGAAATGCAAAATAAATAATGTTACGTTCTGTATATAAATGATTACCCAAACTGTCCCCGTACAACGACTTTGGGGAGTATTTTGAGATTATCCCTAAAAAAAATGTGCTCTGAAATTCTTCTGGCCAATCCGGCCCTACACACATAGACTAATACACGTACACACGTAACATGTACTATACGTACACAGGGATCAATGCACAGGGATCAATGCCAGATCTTTGCAGTTCATCACGGCCAATTGACTTGACCAAAATACAGGCAATATGTGCGTTCGTTCACAGAGCTGGCGAACAACAATATTATCAAAGTCGAGCAATAACAAATGCATTTCAAAGTTGAAAACACAGAAACGATTAAGAGAGGGAAATGGAAAAATGAGTTGAAGAGAACAACACAGGATATTCCGGTCCGCGCAGGAAATTCATAGATTAACGTACGTAAGTACAGTAAAGATGGTGACGGTCCGATCGATTATAAAATTATATATTGCGATTACAGTGTACAGACAAGTATATTTTTCTTCAAATTTAGGAGACAGTATAAAAATCTTACACTAAGGCAACTCGACTTTAAAATAATTATCTTCATGATTATATATATTGTTTAAGACTGGTAATATGATTGGGTGTCAAAACATGTTAATTATTACACTTTGACAATAGTGCTATGTATGTGTTATGCTGTTCAGATGACATATAAATTTTCGAACTGAGAGGGAGCTATACCAAATTTACCGGGAGTACCGGTAAATTTTTTTATTTTTTAAAATTTTAATAACTCCAAATCAAAAGCTTTTTAGAGCCCAATTTTTTTAGAGTTGGGTGTTCTAACACTATATTTCACAATAGTAATGCAAATTTTAAATTTCATGATCCAATCCTGATGAAATATTCCCAAAACTTTGTAATACCTTTAATGAGTGAATGACAAGTTGAATCTCATAGACATACAATGTAACTCTGAAATATATTACAATATCTAAATTATTCAATGTTAAAATAGAACAAATCTATCACTTTTTACAAAGGGGAGAAAAAGGATTAAGACAGAGAGAGAAAGTGAGAGAGAGAGGGAGAGGGAGAGGGAGAGAGAGATAGAGATAGAGAAAGGGAGAGAGAGAGAGAGAGAGAGAGAGAGAGAGACGGGAAGGAGAGAGAGAGAGAGAGAGATCAAGAAGCAGTGAATAGACTTACTTGACATTTCTTTGAGTATGTCCACCATGAAAGGTTCAGAATCGCCTCTGTTCAAGTAATTCTCAGTCGCTGTTAATAATTTCTACATACAGATGCAAACAATAAATAACATACAAAATATAAGTACAAAGAAATACAAACAAACACAATATTTTCATCTGAGTTATTTTGATCAAATTTTGAAATTTCAGATTTTTTTTTTTTAAATTTCAGATTTTCAAGTTCGTATCTGGTCTACAGGCATGAACATATCAGTCCTAACAATTCTTCACAATTGAAGAATTTAGAACAAAACTTATAAAAGGACAATAAGTGACAGAAACTCTAATACCGACATGAAATCAGACTGCAATACAAAAGGAAAGGATCATTACATCATCGAGTAAGCTAGAACACCATTATTACATTATCCCCAGTGAAAGCATAGTAATCCCTCAGGGACTTTAAAAAGCTAACAGAAGTGGAATTAATCTTTTTTATGCTAGTACAGTTATTGCAATTCTACCAAAATAGAGTTGGTAGACACAAAATAGAATTGGGAAACAAAATATATGGTCTTTATAGAAAGGTGGTCTTTCTAAACAGGTGGTTGCTATAGCAGGCTTGACTGAAATTTTTATCTTTGTGACATACCTGGGAAAGTACTTTAAAATATATGGTCATAATAGAAAGGTGGTCTTTCTATACAGGAGGTGGCTAAAGCAGGCGTGACTGTAACTTTTAGTTTTTGTGACATACCTGGGAAAGTTTTGAAAATATATGGTCTTTATAGAAAGGTGGTCTTTCTATACAGGTGGTGGCTAAAGCAGGCTTGACTGTAACTTATAGTTTTTGTGACATACCTGGGAAAGTTTTTAAAATATATGGTCTTTATAGAAAGGTGGTCTTTCTATACAGGTGGTGGCTAAAGCAGGCTTGACTGTAACTTTTAGTTTTGTGACATACCTGGGAAAGTACTTTCAAATATATAGTTTTTTTTAAGAAAAGGTGGTCTTTCTAAATAGATGGTGGCTATAGCAGGCTTGACTGTAACTTTTAGTTTTGTGACATAGTCTACCTGGTAAAGTACTTAAAAATATATGGTCTTTATAGAAAGGTGGTCTTTTTTAACAGGTGGTGGCTAAAGCAGGTTTGACTGTAACTTTTAGTTTTGTGACATAGCCTACCTGGGAAAGCACTTTACAAAATATGGTCTTTATAGAAAAGGTGGTTTTTTTAAACAGGTGGTGGCCATAGCAGGCTTTACTTTAACTTTTAGTTTTGTGACATACCTGGGAAAGTACTTTAACCCCACCCAGTTCAAACAGTGTCTTCTGGTAGGACTGGTCCCGGAGGAACAGCCTCAAGACGATGAGCACCCGGACAATGTGCTCCGTCGGAACTCGCTCTACCCATTCTCTGCGAAGGAAAATAAGAGGGCTTTATGTTACAAGACAGTTGAAAGCAAGAAGAGCATGACTAAGTAATAATAATCTAGAATATTTAGGAGTGCCAAAAACAGTACGTACCTAGCGCTTACAAATAAAAAATATTTGAAAAGAGGATAAAAATGAGTCTCACAGGAACTAGAGCACAAAGATCACTGGGGAAAAGGTAAGTTATGAATAAGAATGCCATTATTATATTGTCCTTGGCGAAAGCACCCCATAGGAAAGAAATGAGCCTGCCGCATACTCCTGCGGCAGACTTGCCGCAGATCTGCAGCAGACCTGCCGCAGACAGTCATCTTTTTCACATGCAAATTAGTTTTGCCGCAGACTTGCCGCATACTCTTTCAGTATGATGAAGAGTCTGCGGCAGGTCTGCTGCAGACTTGCTGCAGACCTGCCGCATACTCTTTCAGTATGATGAAGAGTCTGCGGCAGGTCTGCCGCAGACTTGCCGCATACTCTTTCAGTATGATGAAGAGTCTGCGGCAGGTCTGCGGCAGACTTGCTGCAGACCTGCCGCATACTCTTTCAGTATGATGAAGAGTCTGCGGCAGGTCTGCCGCAGACTTGCTGCAGACTTGCCGCATACTCTTTCAGTATGATGAAGAGTCTGCGGCAGGTCTGCCGCAGACTTGCTGCAGACCTGCCGCAGACTCTTCGTCATGAATATTCATATCTCATATAGACCTGCTGCAGACCTGCCGCATACTCTTTCATATCCAGTACGTGGCAATAAAGTATGCATGTAGAAGAACCAGTGATAAACTGATTGATACTTCGTAATCGATATTGGCAATAACGATATTACCAATTAGGTAATCCCAATATATATATATATATATATATTACCAATTAGGTATATTCTATTCTCAATTGTATTAACTTCATCACATTGATCATTTGAAGTGTATTCAAGAGTAACATTTAAAGTGACACAGGCTCGTACACATATATATACTAAATATGTATATTGTTTCTTGGTTAGTAATCATAGTTTCTTGGTTAGTAATCAATATATCTATTGCTTAAACGTGAATGTAATTGTAACATGATCAGACAAAATAATCTATTGGTTAATAATGGCAAAAGGAAAATAGAAATCACAAAAATGATGTGCATTGTCTTAATTTGCTTAACAAATCATGATAAATGTATTTTTCTGTCACACGTGTAAAGTAATAATGAATATGCATGAGATGATTGGTTTCAATTGGCCCTATTAGACTTTAATGGGATTTCCTGTGGCAGACCTGCCGCAGACTGTTCCTGTGGCGTTCTTGTATGCGGCAAGTCTGGAGCAAAGTTTCGCCCTGCCGCAGATCTGCCGCAGACTGTTCCTGTGGCATACTAGTATGCGGCAAGTCTGCAGCAAAATTTCATCCTGCCGCAGATCTGCTGCAGACTGTTCCTGTGGCATACTAGTATGCGGCAAGTCTGCAGCAAAATTTCATCCTGCCGCAGATCTGCCGCAGACTGTTCCTGTGGCATACTGGTATGCGGCAAGTCTGCAGCAAAATTTCATCCTGCCGCAGATCTGCTGCAGACTGTTCCTGTGGCATACTAGTATGCGGCAAGTCTGCAGCAAAATTTCATCCTGCCGCAGATCTGCCGCAGACTGTTCCTGTGGCATACTGGTATGCGGCAAGTCTGGAGCAAAGTTTCATCTTGCCGCAGATCTGCCGCAGACTGTTCCTGTGGCATACTAGTATGCGGCAAGTCTGCAGCAAAATTTCATCCTGCCGCAGATCTGCCGCAGACTGTTCCTGTGGCATACTGGTATGCGGCAAGTCTGCAGCAAAATTTCTTTCTGCCGCATACTTCGGCATACTCTTTGCCGCAGACTTTTAGTCTGCGGCAGGTCTGCTGCAGATCTGCGGCAGGTCTGCGGCAGGTCTGCGGCATACTTTTCACTTTCCTATGGGACAGTAATCCTCCAGCTACTTTAAAATGCTTACAGAAGTGGAACTAATCTTTTGTATGCTTGTATAGTATTGTCATTCTACCATTATGCATGAACAGTGTATACATGTGTTCACTAATAACTATCATGTGTAGACACACATTTATACACTTACATATCCCATAAAAACAATTAAAATGTAATAGTCCATGTAGCCAAAGAAACACAACTAACTGAGAAACTTAAACATTCCTTACATTTGTATACATGATCATGCACTACCTAGTAAGTTTCACAGCAGTTTAGAGCATTAGGGTGGCAAAGTGTTATATGCCACTACAGAAATATCAACTTCATCCAATCAGCTCAAATAGTGTCTGCTATATCAATACTTACGAGCAACATAATCTGTGCTTGACTATTGCTGTAAAAATCTGTGAAAATCAAACACAAACAATATACATGTAAGAGTATGCAATCTCATTAGAGTATACATTTATTGACAGATTTTAATCAAATTATGGAACAGCTCATTGTAATGATTGCACATTTCGAGAGACAATTTGTTCATCAATTGTTCATGAACCTCAAGAACCCAAATTCTTATATTTTAATGGAAACATAAAAACAAAATTCTGTACATTTAAATATACTTATCCAATCGTAGGTTAACTAACACTAGATTTTTTACTACTGATGACAATAATACCAAGAGCTCCAGATATAATTTCATTTCTAAACCATCTTATAAATACTTTGAAGGGGATGGTTATGATTATTTTCCATTTTATTCAATCATTCATTCATTTCCGTAACAAAAAACAAACAAAAAAACTATAAACATATTCCCCCCCCCCCCAAAAAAAAAAGGATTTTTTTTTTTTTTTTTTCCCCTCTTTTTTTTCTTCCTTTCTTTTTTCTTCTTAAATAGAGACAGTTCAATATATGCATGGAAAAACACACATGGGGCATAATTTCAAATTTCAGATTGAAGCAAACTGTAAAAGAATGAAAAATAGAAAAAGGAACCCCCTGCAGAATTTAAAAAGTTTTAGAGGCACTCACCTGATCAAACTGCTTGTTGAAAACATGACCGCTGAAATTCCTTTCTGTCTGGTACTTAGAACTGAAGCTCTCCAGAGCGGATGCCTCAAATATCTGGTGTTGATGGCTGTAGCCATTGCCGTTTGGAGGGGAGCAGTGGAGACCGACCGTCGTGGATGAGCCATGTTGGAAGCCCTTGCCATCTGGGCTGTTGTTGTTATTGTTGTTATTGCCAGCGTCAAAGTCGAGGGGAGGTAGCTGCATGTATGGCGGACATGCACAAGAAGAGGTTTATAAAAGAAACAGTAGAGATTGAATGTCGTTCTGAATAATTCCCATACTTGCACTTACAGGGATGGCAGTTAGAATTGATCAGAGGGCCTGAAAATCACCTAGAATGAGCTATTTTGTACACAAAAAGCCTAAAGTATAGTCTGAAAATAACTCGCCAGGGCCTGAATTCAGGCTATTGCCTGAAAATTGGCATTCCTGCACTAATTTATTTCTTTTGTCTACCATAAGGTTTTGTCCACCTTTTTATTCTTAGATTCATGATTAGGCTAATAGTCTTTTCTTCTTAGACCCACCTTCTTAACTTGCAAAGATTGGTCAATATTTCAATCATTGTACATGTTCATTTAGATATTTGTGTAATAATCAGTTATGAATCCAACACCCTGAATGGTAGAAGGTCATGACCATGTTCTATCAATGTATATCAATCTCTGTTTTAAGGGTATACCATTCTCTTTAAGATGATTGCTCTCTTCCATACCCCCCCCCCCCTCCCTCTCCCGCATTTCCCCTCCTCTCTCATCCTCACAATTTATTAATGTTTGTCTTTTTCTCCCCCTCTCACTCTACTCAATATCGATATAGTATCTGCTTCAAACCATCTCCATTCATATTTTCCCTTTTAAGCTATCCTTTGTATCACCTCTATTTGGTCACCCTCTTTCTCCTACCCCCCCCCCCCACACACACAATATTTGTTATGTTTGCCTCCCCCCCCCCTCTCACTCCACTTAATACCCATCTCTGCTTCAGAACATCCCCATTTAGCTATCCCTTTCTACCTTTTTTTGGTCTGTCTCTCCCCCCCCCCCCCCCACACCCCCCTCTTATCCTTCTATGAATCTTGATACATACACTCAATCAAGATTTCAATCTCCACCATACCTGTTGTTTGTTTGACGGTGTACTAAGAAGCCGTAGTAGTTTATCCAACTCCTTGTCCCTGGAAGAAAAACAAAAACAAAAACATATTAAGATATTTACCATAAGCAGAATAAGAAAAAGAAATCATTTTGCAATTCTATAGCTTCCTCACTTAGGAAGTTTAATACTGATTATGGCTATAAATGCAATAAAGCAACCATAATTTGTTATGAATTGTAGAGAATACTCCTGCTCTTGATTTGAAATTCATTTTGGTAGATTAAATCAATAACTCTTTCATTGTTTTATTCATATCAGCATTCCTTTGATGAACATGCTATCTGATTTTCACGCAACCATGAAAAAGCTCATCAAATCATGCAGAAGAAATCACCATGGTAACATAGACAAGAATTTCAAAACAAAGCCTATACTATACGTACGTGTGTTAGATGAGGTTCTGGTTTGTGGCTATGATAATTCAATCATCAATTTGCTATACACTTTGTATTAAATGTTAAACATACAGGTAATGCTTCAGGGATCCTTGTGTTTCAAAGTATACACATGTATAACGGAAAGAGCAATGAGATGAATAGTACATGTACATGTACATGTACGTATATGTACACTGTATATCAGCCAAAATGGAAATAATGTTGCAGAGTTAGCTTGTAAGCACCATCTTTTAATTTCTAGTGCTTATATAGATCCTTATCATTTAATATTTTGTTTCCAATTGTATAAGATCGATACATACTGTACAGGCACATATGCTAGTTTATAAATTTGTGGTGCCTTTTTAAAAGGTAAAGAAAAAAGTAGATTTCTAGTTCTACATACATGTACGGTTCATTGGTACCGCCTGTCTTCACTTGAAGAGTACAAAATTCAATATAAAATGAATAAAAACGGAATGTAATCAAATAGATGTTACACTGTACATTCTCTGCTCTATCGATTTTCAAGGGCATTTTCTGCTTTGCAATGTTCAAGCATGCCATGTCTTTGTACTGATTACATTAGGAGGGTGTGGTGAGATGAAAGGAAAATTAGATTCCGCTTCGACTTCCATTAAGGATACATCTCCATAATGTAAGAGACAGGAGCGGGAAATAGAGAGATAAGAGTAAATTGAAGAAGTATGAGCAAGAGAAATGAGTAAGAGAAATGAGTAAGAGAGAGAAGCGTACATTATGTATGTGCGATTACGCATACAACTATAGAAGACCATGAACTGAAAGAGAGAGAGAGAAAGAAAGAGAGAGAGAGAAAGAAAGAGAGAGAGAGAGGGAGAGATGGAGAGAGAGATGGAGAGTGAGATGGAGAGAGAGAGTGGGAGGGGTGAGCAAGAAAAGGATAAATCATGGAATGGATATAGACAATTGGAGTCAGAAGAAATTTAAATAACATATAGGTGAGATGAGATGAAGAGAGAGAGAGAGAGAGAGAGAGAGAGAGAGACGGAGAGTGGGATGGAGAGAGAGGGGGTGAGCAAGAAAAGGATAAATCATGGAATGGATATAGACTATTGGAGTCAGAAGAAATTCAAATAACATATAGGTGAGATGAGATGAGATGAAGAGAGAGAGAGAGAGAGAGAGAGAGAGATGGAGAGTGAGATGGAGAGAGAGTGGGTGAGCAAGAAAAGGATAAATCATGGAATGGATATATATAGACTATTGGAGACAGAAGAAATTTAAATAACATATAGGTGAGATGAGATAATGAGAGAGAGAGAGAGAGAGAGAGAGAGAAAGAAAGAGATGGAGAGTGAGATGGTGAGAGAGTGGGAGGGGGTGAGCGAGAAAAGGATAAATCATGGAATGGATACCGACTATTGGAGACAGAAGAAAATTCTAATAACATTAGAAGCAATGACATCTACACTTTGAGAGTACTTTTCACACTCCCGTAAATAAGAATGAACATGTTCATGCATGGCCGAAGTCTACAAAGTATTGAATCATATTATGAGTCACTTCAGAGTACCACACCAGGATACCTATAATCCGGTTTGACATGTTTATTGGGAGTATACATGTAAGTACATAATGTTCATTTTAACAGGGGCTGAGAGCAATAAAACATATTAAAGGTTACAAATCAGATTAACTTTCCTGAATTTGATTACAAGCACTTCCAAGAAGATGGCAAGAAGTGTGCAGATGCAAATATCATGCATTCACCCTTTTTACAGAAAGAATTTAATTGTAGACATGTGCTCATGTACCAAATTTCTTCCAAATTGAATTGTAGGCTTGTCTTTAACATTCAGTGAAACTTTCGATTTGTGAGAATTTATTTTCTGTCATTTAAAGGCCTCAAGCACTTTACACGGTACACTGTAAATGATAATTTTTGTGAAAAGCCACACTAGATTTAAGATGACCCTTACCTTTTGACATCCGTGTGCCGGTGCTTCTTGTCTCCGCTGGGCATCTTGACCACTTAGTCGCATGCCAGAGATCCAGCCGTTGAGGGCAGGCTTCACATTAGAGTCGCTCAAGTCCGCTTGGTACAATCAGGAGTTAATAGAGGTGGATCAGGTCATAGTCTCCAGCAGTTCTCTTTGATTGTTTTGGGGGATTTCTGAAATGAGAAATTAAAAATACCTGTATGTTTAGTGCAGATTTTTCATTTTATGGCACACACTATGTTCTACTTGGAAAATCAAAACCTGAAACTTCCAAGTGAAAAATATGAAACATACACAAAAAGAAGTTGAAAGAGAGTGAGAGAGAAAGAGAAAAAAGGAAAAGGGAAGATAGAAAAAGAGAAAGAGAAAGAGAGAGAGAGAGAGAGGGGGGAGAGAGATGAGAGAGAGAGAGGAGGGGAAGAGAGATGAGAGAGAGAGAGAGAGAGAGAGAGAGAGAGAGAGAGAGAGAGAGATATAGAGAGAATATAGAGAGCGAGAGAGAGAAGAGAGAGAGGGAGAGAAGAGGGAGAGAGAAGAGGGAGAGAGAAGAGGAAGGGAGAGAGAAGAGGGAGAGAGAAGAGGGAGAGAGAGAGAGAAGAGGGAGAGAGAGAGAATAAGAGAGAGAATAAGAGAGAGAGGAGAGAGAGAGAGGAGAGAGAGTGTGAGAGAGGAGGGAGGGAGATGGGGAGAAAAAAAATAGCATATACAAGAAGAGAGGACTTGGGTGAGAATAACTACACGTAGGATAATTATCATATCTCATTTCTCATCTGGTGTGTTCTCATGCTTGAGTCAATGGGCAGGGCACACTATTCACATTACATGAATCAGTAAGTTCACACAATTGAGTAACACCTGTTATAAGGCTACATGCATATGAGCAGGTTTAAAACACCACTGCACTACTTATAGCTACTTGCGCCCTCTATATAGCAAACATTGCCTTATCGGTGACCACTGGTCCCCCATGATCCCCTTTTTTTTATACGTTAATTGAGAGCTGATTTGATGAGACAACCACCTATCAGTGACCATGCAGGGAGGTCTAATCCCTCCTGGCCAAACTAGTGCAGTCTGGCTTTCAAGCATACCAATCTTAAAGAACAAAATTAAGTGTAATGTATATACTGTAGCTAGAGTGCATAGAATCAAACCTTTAAAAAATAAGAATGAAGACTTAGTTCAGAAAAATTCCCTGCCTTCCAAATCGATATCAAAGCAAACACTTTTTCTGCTCACTTTTAATACATGTACATGCACAAGTATGACCTTGTAATATATTATCAAAAACAAGTTTAACAAAATTTAAAGTCAAATTCTAATAAACAATCTGTGCCATCTCATGTATAGATGCTCAACAGTGATTGTAAGAATTTGGAAAATATGAAGCTGGATAAATGTAAATTACGGTAAATGCTGAGGCTTTAAAAATGCAAGGCAACCTGGAACAAGTGAATAATCCATGGACGATGGATGGACTTGCCCACTGAATACTCCCGATCGCAATCTACTCAGCAATACATCCATCCAATATCAAAATATCCAGCAGGAGAATGACAAACAACTCTATACAGTAGTTAATTAAATTGTTCAGCTGCCTTTGGAAGGGAATACAACCACAATCCTTTTGCTGAGAATACTGTAATGACTCAAGTCAACGTTAATAAACTGCACTGTAAGCTTGGCAATAGAAAAGTGGTTGTTCATGAATAATTAACCTTAAACTAAATTATTAATAAAACCAACCAACTTGCATTGAGGTTTATGTACATGTAGAGTGTAGACAAACGATTGCTATTTCTCCTGATATCATGGATTAAAGGTAAAGACCAGTTTGGAAATGCCCCCCCCCCCCTCTCAAAATATGAAATGGAAGCTTTTATTACCAATCATGTCAATGAATATGTTTTGACTAATACGTGATCATACAAATTTTGCCGAGAAACCTATAATAATTAATATATTTGGTAAATTATTATATCTATTTGGACCTGATAGATATAATGCACATGTCGCGCACGTGTGGGGGTAGTCCCATATACATCTTGCTGTGTACAGTGTTTGTAACTTTATCAAGACTGGGCCAAATTTCTTATCATTTTGATGATTCCAGAACCTTGCAGTACACACCAATACTTATATGCTAGACGATCAACCTTTTCTAATCGATTCCATAACGTTTCTTTCACAATGCAATCGCATGACCATAACTTGTCTTTATCTTTAGACTAAAATATCTGTCTATATAATTAATACTCATAAATAAATTGTTAAAACTTGTTTAAATCTACATGTTGTAAAGATGACCAAAAGTAATCCAATTAGTTATAAAGAGTCTGGTGTGTATAGACTAGTCTCTAACCATTTAGCTACCGAAGATGTGGATCCAGCATAAAGACCACACTGTTTAGATTAATGGTTTCAATTACTAGACAGAAGTGACACCAGTAAAGTTGGAGTTGATGCCTTTCTACAAGTACATTGTAGCTCCATACAAACGATCTAATAAGTAATAAATAACCTCCAATCAGTTATAAAGAGTCTGGTGTAACTAGACTAGTCTCTAACCATTTAGCTACTGAAGATGTAGAACCACTTAGCATAAAGACCACACTGTTTAGATCGATGGTTTCAATTACTAGACCGAAGTGACAGCGGTATACATGTAGGTAGTTGATGCCTTTCTACAAGTAGCTCCATACAGACAATCTACATGTAATAAGTTATAAATTACCTGGCAATCAGTTATAAAGAGTCTTGTGTGCATAGACTACACCATGTAGCCTCTAACCATTTAGCTACTGAAGATACAGGTATATGGAACCACTTCGGATAAAGACCACACAGTTATACTGTTTTCACACTGGCAATATTTTGCTTAACCCTGTACTATAGGTGGGGTTAAGGGGGGGGGGGGGGGTCTTAGCCCCACCTATAGTACGGGGTTAAGCCTATTCCACTTTCTGTTCAGACTGGTTTTTACCAAAGTGGGCTAAAGTTGGCTAACCCCACCTATAGTACGGGGTTAACTAACCCTGCAAAATAGCAGGGCTAACTCCGCAATTGTGGTGCTAACTCCTGCTAACCCCGCAATTGCGGTGCTAAGCAAATGAATGAGAACAGAAACGAAAAATAGTCCGGTACTACGCAATGGAGCGTATCGCAGCTGGCCAGATGCGAAGTATGTCCAATCATAACATACACGATATCCGGGGTTAACGAAATGCAGTGAGAACAGCGGGAATTTTCTTATTCCGGAATAGGCGCTAGTACGGGACTAACAAAAGCGTGTGTGAAAAGCCAAAAAAAAATAGTCCAGGGTTAAGGATAGTACGGGGCTAAGCAAAGTACGGGGTTAAGCAAAACCAGTGTGAAAAGAGTATTAATAGATTGATAAGTTCAATTATTACACAGAAGTGACAACCATACAGGGAGTTAATGCCTTTTTACAACTACAAGTAGCTCCATGCATACAATCTAACAAGTTATAAATAACCTCTAATCAGTTATAAAGAGTCTGGTGTGTATAGACTAGTCTCTAATCAATAGCTACTGAAGATGTGGATTCACTTAGCATAAAGACCACACTGTTTAGATCGATGGTTTCAATTACTAGACAGAAGTGACAGCAGTATAGGGGAGTTCATGGCCCAATCGCAAGGTGCATGCTTTGTGAAGTAGATGGGAGTTTCTTCAATCATTTGCTATTAGTGTCAAGTGATTAAAGGTATTACACTTCCAAGTTGTGATAGAGATTGATGGTATATAATGGCCTGTTGAGACAGGTTTATAGGAAAGGAATGGAAAGGAAAGAAATAGTGTATAAATAACACTGTATAAAGTGACAAGAGCGTACATAGAAACTAGAAAACAACATTAAGTAAAGAAACGATAAAGAAATACACTTTAAAGGGGTAAAAAAAGTATTACTAGTAGTACGCCTGTACACATAATATTAATGATGACTCCTTGAAGATTTTTAGGCAGATGTTACCCAAAGACTCTCATTAAACAATCAATACATCATTTGCAAAATATGCTGATTCCAGGGGCTGGTCTATTTTCACACTGTACATATTTACATCGATCTCATTGTGATTCATAGATTGCCATGGAAACCAGAGTTTACAGAGCGAGCTGCATGCTGCAGTAGATTGGTATGGGATTAAGACACAAGTTCACTTTCTAGTTTCGTCCTTACAAGCTTTCTAATCAATAAAAAAAGCGTTGCTTTCATTCATATACATGTAGGGTACTGAAACAAGAAAATCTTCCAAGTATGAGACTGTCATGAATTACGACCCTTGAGCAAGGGTAGTCAGGATTTTCAAAAGTTGAATGCCGTTAAAGAATCAAATTAAATTGCATTTATCTTTATGATCACACCATTTTGGAAATTTATGAAATCTCTTGCCATGAAAGTGGCTGCCAGTTAAGACAGTTGTCTGATTTTGTTAGGCTTCATGCCGCAAATTTCTGACTTTACATTACCGTTACTGCAATAAGAATATGAGGAATCCAATCAGTTCATAAAAGCAGACAAAAATTAACATAGGCTGTACATGCCTATGTACAATTTATCAATTTCTCTATACATCACAGTTGAATACTTGCAACAAAGCAGTTCACACATTTGTCCATAAATGGTGTCCTTTCCAAATTCACAGGCAGTACAAAGAATTTAAACAAATGGTGACAGAAAGGTTGAACATTTCTTTTAGCATTTCTTTGAACAATGTTTGCAAGTAAATCCATTATTAACCTCTACACCACCTGCCTTGTGTTAAAGACTGCTTTCCTGGCCTACCTTTACTTTAGATGCCTTCAGCCAGATACAAGTACATGGGGTTAACAAAACTCATTTGATGTATTCCAAAGGTAAAATGTAACAAGCAAACACAAAATAATTATTCCAAAAACAGACACACATCAGTGTATATACTGTATAGTCACCTTCCAGTGACTTTCTCCAACTACATAGCTGAATCTATCAAAAGCTCAAAGTAATTTCCTTATATTCTGTATATCCTTTAGTGAAGAGAGACAGGAGCATGTGTGAGCAGAGTTTGAAGTTGATTCTTGAGAAAGCCGAGATATTCTTTGAAAATTCTTTATCAACAGGATGTTGTTTCATATGGCCTATAAAATACCATTGAAGTTCCAAAACAGATAATAACATCGTATTCAGGATGTGTCATGATGGTGGTTTATTTCTTAGAATGTCTAATCCCTTTCAAAGCCTTCAGACCAAGGGATAAGGGGGGAAAGGTTGGGTGATTCTCTATACATTTCAAGGTCAAAGAGGCTTACCCCCTTCCCTTTTCTTCCATGGATGAATGGAATAGGGATCTTACCCCCCCCCCCCCTTTTTTTTTTTAGAGTGGATCACCTGTTGGGGAGTCTTATGAGTTGAAGCCATTCATAGAAGATTATTAGTATCCTGGTTATTGATTCCCCATTGAAAATCAAGTTCAAAAGGCTCTTCTTCCATAGATGAATAGAAGAGAGGTGCATTCTTACCCCCATTTGGGAATGGATCAACTGCTAGTGTCTCAGAGCTATAGAGTATTACTGTAGCAGATGATCCACCATAACATGTAAAGTTAAAGAGGCTTACATTGTGTACATGTACTGTATCTCCCTCTTCTCCCATGGATGAATGATAAAGGGGTGCATTCATTACCCCTCTTTGGGAATGGATCAACTGCTAGTGTCTCAGAGCTATAGAGTATTACTGTAGCAGATGATCCACCATAACATGTAAAGTTAAAGAGGCTTACATTGTGCACATGTACTGTATCTCCCTCTTATACCATGGATGAATGAATTAGGGGTGCATTTATTACCCCTCTTTGGGAGGGGACCACCTGTTATGGTGTGTTGGGATTAAAACCATTCAAAGAGGAAGTAGTAGAATTATTAGAATCCTGGAAAAAGGTTGCTAATCCTCTATGTCAAGTTTAATTAAGAAACCTACCCTCTCCTGCTTTATTCATGAGTGGTGTCAGGGGCGGATCCACAATTTTTCCAAGGGGGGGGGGGGGGGGGGGGGGGGGGTCGAAATGTATGAAATTGCCACTGCAAAGTCTTTAGTTTTACAGCGTATATTATAGGGTCTGGGCCCCGGACAATTTTGAACCTCAAGAATATGCTCTATGGCACATTCTGAGACATTTCTGAATGCGTAAACTGAATATTTATGTGAACATACAGTAGGCTTGCGGGTGCACCATGTGAGAGAGAGGGAGGATTGAGGAGTCCTGAAAAAGGACTCTGACTTGTTAATCTTTCTTGAGGGTTTGTTAGCCCTGAAAAGGACTGTTGGTATAGTCTTGAAAAAGACTGTTGGTTATCTTTCTTAGCTTATAGTTCTAAGGAGAACTATAGCGCTTGGAGAGGATGAGTGACGGAGTGGCTCGACGTTTCGAACAGATTGACTGTCGTCAGGAGTGGATATTTCTTAGCTTTTTCCCTTTTTTTGTAAGGAAAAGAAGAAAAAAGGGGGGGGGGGCGCCCCCTACGCACCGCCTGGAACCGCCCATGGGTGGTATTGGTATACCCCCTTTAGAAATAGGTCTACTATTACCCCTAAGAATGTGAAAGTATTCTGAGGTTTTGGAGGTTTTAGAGGTTACTTTATTCAATATGGGATTATACTCTTGATGAGTAATGGGCAATATTCACTGAGTGACCACGCAATCAGTGAAATATACAGGGTAAACATGTAATAGTCGTACTAATAAGCTGCACCAAACCTTTTTTTAAATTCAGTCTCCAATTTTCCTGTATTGTTTATCAAACCGTTTACATATAGTTGCTAGGCTGCAGATAATGTAGATAAGTTAAATACACAAAGAACTTGAAATGATTGAGAACTGTGATACTGACGTGTGAAAAACAAATACTAGAAAGATAAAATCAGAAAGAAAACTAGAAATGCAATCGTGTCAGAACGATGTGCATGCAATGACGCCGTGTTTCTACGTGTCAAACGAAAGAGCTTCTCTCGGACTATCCAGAGCAATTTGTACGAAGTCTGTAGCTTCTGTAATATTGGAGATAGGTAGGGCGAAAGGAATTAGGCCTCAACAGTGACATTGATGGGATGGTAGTGACTATGCCTACGAAGATTGAAAGAAATTGAGATAGGGGAAAGAACCTAGAAAGGGCAAGGAAGATAGAAAGGCCTTAAAATGTACCAGAAATGGACAAAATGGCCCCTGGATGGTTATGCATGAGTGGTTTCGTAAATCAAAGAATGTAGTGACCTTGATGAGATGTTAGAGACTATGCCTATGAAATTTGAAAGGAAAAGGACATGAGGAAAGCACCTAACTAGGAATAACAAACACTACGTGCAAAACGAATGCGATTTCCTGACGATAAGGATAAGGAAAACCAGGAGAATATTAATGGGGCAGAATGTGAACGAAAACAAGGCAATGACGAAGGTCGTCATTGTAACAAATACTAGAAAGACAATTGTTTGACCTGTAAAACCTTAAGATACTATGTACACTACAATGTACAGAGAGTCGACCTGACAAAATTTGAGGCAATTCCATGCATCACCATTTTTAAAACTTGGTATGATCATAATCTGAAAATTTGAACAGAGAAGCAATTGTGACTTAACAAATCATCATGTTCTCAGGGGAAATGAACAAGAGCATTACAAACGTTTTCTTCTTGCCACAATAACTCATCCTTGGCTTGTTACTAATCACATGCCAATTATCATCATTAAAGGTCATTTGGGAGTAATTGCCAAAAAGAAATTTACTGGATGATAAACATTCAGAATTAATATATGGAGTCCCTAAAAAAAAGTGTATTCGCATTATGATCAAATAACATTATGTCCAAGATTTTTTTTACCTGTTGGAATGGCGGTATTAAAAAACAAAATATGCATTGGTACATTTGATACATACTGTACATGTGCTAGTTACATGTGCTTGTTTTGACTTCTTGATAATGTGATATGGCTGGGTGTGTTTCACAAAGATCCTAAGTTGAACTTACATATCAAAGTTGGACTCAACAATTATGGAAAGCCGTGAAATCTAAGCTCAGGTATAAAAGTTTGTGCAAATGATTAAATCTTAGAAATACATGTAGAACAATTTCCATGGAATATAAGAAATCCAAACAAATTACTAAAGTACAGCATCATTTAATTTCTAACCCCCTAACCCCCCCCCCCCCCCCCCCCCCCCCGCCCCACCCACTGGAATAAAAGAGTGGTGTGCATGCATGCAGTGCCAGAACAATACACATGTACAGAACTAAACAGTTGTTACAACTAATGATCTTGGACTTTGAACTCAACTTAAACTCAACTTTTCAAGTACATGTGTACAGTTTACGTAGATGAACAGTGGATAACCAAATACAATTATTTGTTCAGTGTTGAAATTGTACTTAACTAGATAAGTTGTACAATGTTCAGTGTGTGTACAAAAGCCAATAAATTTGTCTCAAGTCATAATTCAAAGACTTTTAATGGCCTCGCTTAACAAACTATTTCTTCACAAATGACCAATATTGATACCAAATTACTGAAATGCCATATCAACTACAGTATATGCCCATGACTAATCTACAAATTAATTCTTGAGTAAACTAATGAATCCTTTTTTTTATCTTTTATTTACGCATGTATCATAATCTCTAGTCCTATGCAAGGCTGAACTTATAAATGCAACCCGGATTCTCAATCAAAATTCAGAGAATAATTTTGAGTGGGGACAAAATGGAATTATTTATCTCCTTTTCTTTTGTAAAATGGGCAAGGCTCTCTAGCTACTGACTCACAAGAAACTGAAGAACGATTGCCCCACATCCTCCCCACGTAGTGAGATATTGATGAGGGGGTCCAAAAGAGACAATCGATCTCCACAATGGTTTGTATAGTGGGAATCATTGAATAATAATATAATGGACCCCTCTGAGTTTTCATTCAAGCAGACAGTACAATAAGGAGACTCACTGATGCTCAACAAAACATCCCTTCTTCTTGCTCTTGCTTCAGTTCAGTACACCCCATTGCACAAAACTACCAGTGACCTTTGTATATATATACAAATTGTTTTTTTTTATATCCTACATGTACATGTATGTAATGTATGTAGCCTTCATGTAGGCATTACATGTCGCACGTGTACATGGAGGCTTCCACAATTTCTTAATTGGCCATTTTATGAGTTTGGATAACAGGCGCCTTATATCTTTTTATAATATATACCGTAGTGTCATTTAGAAAGGAAAAATCATCAGAGGCCAATAAGTCTTCATGTTACTCCTAACTTTACTGGAAATAATTTGGAACTCTCCACCCCCTCCAAGTATGATGGAGGGTTGGTGTCTGAATGGACACTTAAGAAACATAAAGCCTCTTTTAAATTTCTTTAGTTTTATTTTGTTTTACTTACAATGTATGTACCATCATGAATTTGTCTACAAATGTATATAATTATATTATTGTCCAACATGTAAAATTGGTTGTAAACTTCTTCAAATTGTTGGTTCAAATCAAATGTCTCGAAGACACACAATGTCTCAGTATATTTTTATTTATTTAATGGCAGTATTGTGCTACAGACATCATTCATTGGGCCCAACTTTCTAGAGTGAAAAGGCTCTAACATACTGTACATGTACATTTAAGAAATGGTAAAGCAGAAAATATTGAATGACTGTACAATGTACATGTACATGTACATGTATGTAACCCAAAGTTATAATTCTCATGGACATTATGCACACAACCTGAATACAAAATCACCAGAATGAAACATGACTGTGTAATTAACAGTAAAACATACAAGTTTCAGAACTGCTTGTATATATCTACAATTCTATACATTCACATTACACTCTATTCCTCTCAATATTCTCCCTATATAAAATATGAGTCATAATGCACTTGATTAAAATTCAACAATATCAATCACCCAAACCCCCCATCAGAAATTCAATTAAATAAAAACCCTCCTTAAACAGCCCTGTCTACTATACACTCTACGGCACTAAAGAGCCCAATCGCGTTCATTGCCATGGCAACTTCTATTCATCACCATGGTAGCGAGGGAAGCTCAATTTGCACCACTGCTTTTAGCTGCTCAGTACAAGATACACATGAAGGACAAACTGTGTGTGCGTGTGCATTGACAGACAAGCAGAAACCACTGTCATACGCACACTGCATGCATTGTGTGTGTTCGCCTAGGTGTCTCTACAAGTAGATCAAAGGGCATTTGTAATCTCTACTTACTTAGTACTTATTGCTGTCTAGGGGGGATTATTCTTGTTGTTCATATCTAAAATAAATACTAGGGTCCGGTATATAACTTATTCAGATAAACCTGACCGACTTATGGTGATGATGATGATGATGAACAGCATTTGTATGGCGCCATATATTAAAAAAACATTCAAAGGCGCGAGCTCCTCCAATAAAATTAGCATTTAAATGTCTGAAGGAAGATATGAATTTTGAGTGAAGCTTTGAACAAAAGGAAAACTTAGACCTTAGAGTGAGACGAACTGTATGTTTGTTGAACTAGACCCCAGTGTTAGGTTTTGATTTTAGAAGAATAAGGACCTAGTGGTTTTTGATTGCACTGAATTGCAATAAAAAAAAAACCTAGCAGAGTTTAAGAAATGAAATGCTAATGCTTAATAATTTGGTAAATTACAAAGTGTAGATTTCTTTCACATATACATGTACATGTAGACTTGTGCAGGCCAAATCACCAAATAATTTTGTTTTCTTCTACAAGCTATGAAAAGAATTTGATCAATAATAATCACAGGAATTACAAGGTTAGGTAATTGTCAAATACCGTTAAACCATATTACTCTTGGATCTTGGCCTATATGCTATAGCCTATAAAGACTAATAAGAGGGCAACCATATTCAAGATGAAATAGACCTGCATTGTACATGTATGCTTTGAACAAACCTCCCTTTTTACAAAGGTACTTTTCTTTCCATGAATTGTCCCTCTTAAGTTACCTACCTCCACCAGAAAGCTGAACATGAGTAGCTAAATTCTGAAATTGGGTACACTAACTTTAATACAAGTTAAAACAGCATCACATGTTTACTGTACTACATTGTATGCCCTATTCTTGAATGCAACCACTGTTTTAATCAGCTGACATTGATCACTAAAAAGATAAACAAACAAGAGGCCCTGGCCAAGCCAGCTTCGATCTACACGTACACAAACTGTAGGCAAGGTAACAGCTTCATTTAAAACCATGGGCCTTAAGTACAAGGACATACTGTATCACAGAAATGTGATGGCTATGAACATGAGAAAAGAGAAATTTTATCACAGAGTCACACAGCAGCTGAATTTATCGAACAGTATCTGAATAAATACATCTCGTTTTGAACCAACATTGGTGGATAACAAGATAGACATGTCTCATCTAGCCCAGGCATTCAACATTTCCTATGTCAATGTACAGTCACTCTGCTTTGAAGTTGAAGATAGCATTTGGTGACAGGGAGTTCAAATATCCCTCGCGATTGAAGATACAACATTTTTTTATCTTCTCTATCTGACAATGAAAAGATACAGTGTGTAGACATAAAATAGGCAGTACCGGGTACATGGCCCTGGGGAGTGTTTGACAAAGATCCTAAATTGAACTTATCTCTATTAGTTGGATAGCATCTTTGAAAATATTTTGTAAGTTATTTTTAAAGGCATACATTGTTGATTCCATTTTTTCATTTTTTCTATTATCAAGGAGATTTCATGTTCTTGATGTGGAATTTATGAAAAGTCTAAAATACTTGGATTTCTGCTTTTGATATATATTTCATTTTAAGGCTAAAAATGGCTTTCCATAATTTTTAAGTCCAACTTGGGATCTTTGTGAAACACCCCCATCCTTGGAAGAGAGAGAGCTCTATCTTCTCACACAGCCATGGGCTACGTGTAGTCTGCAAGCACAAACCCCTTGTCAGTCGTAAAAGTGAGTCTGCACTATAAGACTACCATAGGCCATGTACTGCAGCTGCTATTAACACAACCAGTAGGTAGCTGGGCTAGGCTTCTCTCAAGGCACAATGATTTTTTGAAGTGTCAAATTAGGGTCTGTGCTTGCAGACAAGGCTACTTGTGTCAAACTTGAAGAAGGAGCAGTTTTGAAGACAGGGTAATGAGAAACCTTGTTATATTCTTGAACATAATATATATCTAAATTATTTTCTTCCCAATAGAGTGGTGAAGTGTGATATCATAAAAAATTCTATTTTAGAATTTCTCAAAAATAATGTCCAAATGCCGAAAACCGATTGAATTGAATATTGGCTGAGATATGACCATCTGAATAAATAGGAGTCCTATAGGAACTCAGTGTTATTTGCTCTGGCTCGCAATGGTTATGAACCAGAGCAAATAACACTGAGTTCCTGTAGCATATTAGAAATCTAAGACCCCATTCTCACTCACTTCGTTGGAGCGCTCTGGAGCGCTCTAACTAAGACCCGTTCCTCAGGAGCGGTTCTTAGGTGAGTGAGAACGGTCAAAGTGGTCCAGGAAGTGGACTTCTGGACCGCTCCAGAAGACCACCTTCCGAGGTGGTCTTGAGGAGCGGGTCTTATTAAGAGCGGTTTGGAGCGCTCTAACGTGCAATGTGAACAGAAAGCGTACTTTGAACGGAAGTGAGCTAGTGACCTTCGGTGCGAAACATGTAGTACGGTACATACGGTTTGTATTCCGCGCGCGAAAAAATTGATCTGCTGACCTGAGCTGCCATAGCAACAAGACCACTTTGACTCGTGGAGCAGTTTGAGCCATTAAAAACTGCTCGGAGTGTGTACGCTCGCAAACTGTTCCTCAAGGCCCGTTCCTCTGGAGCGGTCTAACTAAGACCACTTTCAAAATGAGTGAGAACGGGGTCTAATATTCAGATGGTCATATCTCAGCCACTACTTAACATATTCAATTGGTTTTCAACATTTGGATATTATTTTTGATGCTCTTTCGGAAAATGAAGAAAAAATTGAGAAATTCTAAAAATAGATTTTTTTGATGTCACAGCTTTGATACTCTATAGAAAAGATAGACAAAACAACATGATCGAGGCACTGGCCCAGACGTGCATTTGAGAGCTCTAGCTGTCTCCTCACACAGCCATGGGCTATGTCGAACTTGAAGAAAGAGCAGTTTTGATGACAGCCAGCCAGCCAGGTCACGATCGAAGCATCTCCTATTACACAGGACCTCACAGTATGGGGGCATGGGCAAGCCTGGCATTCCACAGATCATCCTCCAAGACGTGTGAGGCAGTCATGAACGACTCTAATGTCGTCATGTATTAAATATAGTACACTGCACATGATCATGTGTGTCTTGTGTCTTTGACTACATGAGTAGAACACAACTACATGTACAGGTACCAGTAATGGTGTATGCTCCATTGCAAAAAGCCATACATTTGACTTCAACTAAATAATGTAAGGGGAGGGGAAGGGACACTTTCAATTGACATGATTCTGCAAATTATCATTGGATTTTTATAGCACCATGTAAAACATGGCTGTATACAACTGTAAGGTTACAAGTACCGGTAGTATTTCATTCAAGTGTTAAATTATCTTCTATAACTATACAGTAGGGTGTCATAGAGACCTTAACAAATTTATATGCATTATGCAATCAAATTGCATCCACATCAGGCCTACATTTGCACTACCAGCTAGCTGATAGTTTACCCAGGGACATGGGTCACCCCACTTTTTTTTCAACCTTGACATCCATTTTTCTAACCCCTTTTCGATCTTTGATATTGCAGTGGACCACAAAGAAGAAAAAAAATACCCTGAACAAATACTCACCCGGTCACCCCCCTCCCTGATAATAGTTGAATGAAGATGATTTTGTTATTATTCACAAATTAATATAATGCCATCAAAAATTAATGAAGCCTGGATTTTTGAACAAAGATGGTATTGTAAGCTGCAGACAATCCACACACTCCCCAAGTGGTTATAGCCCCCCACGGAGAGATTCATTGACCTCGCCTCAAACTTCAAAGAAAAAGGGATGACTGCACCCTTTTCAGCAGAAATATCACAAGGCTAGATGTCAAGCGCACACGTATCATGGTGTGGTGGTGAATAACGGCCTCTTTTAGACTAGATGAAATTCATACAAAATTTATACGAAGAGTTATGAAAAGAATAATTAATTGTATAGCAAAAGGAGCTTACAGGTGGATAACAATAGGCTATGAAAGACTGGAGGAAATTCATACAAAATTTGTACGAAAAAACGTCATGAAAAGAATAATTGTATAGCAAAAGGAGGTTACAGGTGGATAACAATAGAAAAGACAAAATGTTTTAAGAATCATCATATGTTGTGAAGGAGAACACATCATACATGTATAAGAAACTACAAGTAGTTTTGAAGAGATCAGTTAACATGCCAGCTGGCTTAAACAATGAATTTTCATAGTCTGAACAAGGAGGTGAGGGGGGGGGGGGTGTAAATATGCAAGGGTCGCCAAAGGTCACATTCATATCTGGGTCAGAATAGCTTCTCAGAGGGGAGGTGAATCACTATCAAACTAAGCACACTTGTAAAGTGTAGATAATACCGACAGGTTGCTTAATACAGATTTTATTTTTTAAATGCAACAACTTACATCACAAAACACAAATTTTGGATGAAGTGTGAAGCTTTTGACAATTGATGATTTCAGATATATGCTCATTTCAAGTTCCCAATTCAGTAAAAAGACCCCCAAGAGAGATATTGATTTCCCCTTCTACATGTAGTTCTACATCTACATGTCCATTAGATAAATAATGTACTGAAACAGTGTACATTAAATTAGGTTACAATAAACTTGACAAGAGTAAGGATGGTTCACAAGAGCTTAAGAGGTTTAACTTTAATCATGCTAAGAGCAACAGGTTTGAATTTTGATTGTACAGGTTTGTCAATTAGCAATTTGGGTAAATATTCATTCTCAACTAAAATTATTTCTGAAATATTAATGATAAAAATTGTTTGAACTGGTTAAAATTTATATCAGAGTGCATCTAATATAAGAACCATAGAAATCTAGAGTTACACTAACACTACAATTAGATTCCACTCGTTATTAAAATGTGAAGCAGAGGAAATGCAAGAATAAAGAAATTGTAGTAATCTCGAGCAAGTAAGAAGACACGGTCACTAGATCAAGATCAGCTAGATAATCTAGTCCATTATACCATTAAAAAGTTCAGGTAGATCTAGGCCTAGATCTATTATAAGTTAGATCTAGATCTACCAAAAATACCATCTTAAAAAGGGCATCTCATCTGAGTTGGATATTCTCAGCTGACAACAGTTAATAAAATATTCTGTTCTTTTCTGTGTCATGTCAGTGTTTGGTCATCCCGTTACATGCATTTCTCATTGTACTCATCTCATTACTTACACATCTTTAACACTTTGGTAAACATTCTACGATTCATTCCTGTCCGTTATTGCGTTAAATAAACAAATGGCCACTCGGAACAGGAGTTTGGAGGCCATAAATACAGCACAGCTCATGCTCAGTAGATCTCGCATTCTTCTCGCATTCAACAAACGTATTACAACACACAACACCGGTCACCGGGTTCAGAACGAAGAACAAATATCGGCCCCTGTCAATAGGCGACCAAGGAAACGTTTACCGTAACCATACATACCGTAAACAATTTCCACCGAAAGAAGCCGGTATTCCGTGGAAGCTTGAAACGCAAGTTAGAATATTATCCAGCAAATTGCACACAACCACAGGTTTCAAGATGTGCTTCTAACGGAACTGAAGGTTAGAATAGTAATGTTGGACTGGTATGGTCCAAGTGGTCAATACGATCGCTCCTGGATGGACAGAGCTCAAAGACTGGCTTACTTTTTGAAGTGCGCATGAAAGTATTCGACGAGCTGTTCGAACGTACGCCATCGAATCGACAGCTTACAGTAATTTCCAAAAGATTGTCGCAACTTAACCGCATGAGGGCTCTAGACTAATTTGAATAAAAAGTATCATGGGACGGGTTGTGTGTGGGCAAAAATAAATTATCACTTTTGCCTTTGGATTTATAAAACTGTATGCATCAAATAAGGCCTAAAACGATGTTGTATTGCCCTTTGCGACCGACCCCAAAATCTTGAAATATACGGTCAGCTTTAAAAATAAAACAAAAATACCCTTTTTAAGGAAAAAATGTATTAAAGCATTCAGAACTGAGAAATAGCAGTCCAAAGAGGGAATACAAAAAAAGAAGAAAAGATTTCCGACCGACCGGCCCATGTTTTGGCACCTAAAGGGCAATTCAACATCTTTTTATAGGCCTAATTATATTTAAACGTCTTTGGGCCTAACATTAACCATCGTAAGCATTCATCTTTTACAACAATTTCCGACATCAGAGATATATACAATATTACCTGTAAACCTCTGACAACGTCCGGTATACAACATTCAATTTTGCTTATTACAAAACAAATCATTGTAGTGGATTCGATCCATTTTGCACTAGATTTTGCAAAATCTAGTGATGATCCAAAAATTGTAGTTGACGGTCGAAAATATAAGTTCCCTTGTGGTAACTGTGATAAGCCAGTCAAATGTAATCAACACGGCCTTCTGTGTTCTTATTGTAAAAAATGGTTTCACACTAATTGTCAAGCTATCAGTTTTTCAGAGTACCGCAGGTGGAATTGTTTAACATGTTGCCTGCCATCTTTTTGTGACTCAATATTTACTGACGATTGTTTAGAGAAAGAAAGCCAAAACGAGGATAGACTAAAAGAAAACTACTTTAAGGTAACGCGCGTTACACCTGAAAAGCAAGCGATAGCAAAAGTAATTCAGCCAAACCTCAGAGATGAAAACACTTCTCTTTATCAAGAATTTGAAGAAAAGTTTAAAATTAAAGGTCTTCATTTTTTACACCTTAATGTGATTTATTCTAAACAAGATATCGGAACTTAGAATTCTTTTTAAAAGAAAAAGGCTGTCTATTATTGCTTTCACTGAAACATGGTTAAACAATTCCATAAATGATGAAGAAATTGAAATAGACGGATATAAAATCATCCGCCATAATCGATCCTCTGGCTCTGGAGGTGGTGTATGTTTCTATATCAGAAATTATATTACATTTAATATTATGGATGCTATAAGTACTGGAGATACGGAATCCCTGTGGATAAATTTGCTTATACCAAGATCAAAACCAATTGTTGTTGGCGTTCTGTATCGACCTCCGAAAAACAATTTGTTTATCGAGAAATTGTCCAATATTCTTGATACATTAAAGAAGGATGACGAAATAATTCTTTTAGGAGACATGAATATTTGTCTTCTTCGCAAATCGCCACTGGCTAAAAAATACTGTTGACTTGTTGAGTCTTCATGGGTTTAGTCAACTCATCAAAGAGGCAACACGCGTTACACCTACATGTTCTTCTCTATTGGATCATGTTGGTTGTACCAAAGAAAATAAAATAAGTCAAAGTGGTGTCATTGATCTAGGTATTAGCGACCATTATTTTACTTTCTGTACACGGAAAAATGTTAGACTGGCTATAGGTCATCACAGGACTAATGATATCAGATCCATGAAAAAATATACAGAAGAGTCTTTCAATCTTCAACTATCTGTTGTTGATTGGTCACGAATAACTGATTGTACAGATGTAAATGAGGCATGGTCAATATTTCAACATGTTTTTATCTCAAATTTGAATATGATAGCGCAACTGAAACGGATAAGAATAAAACAAAGATCAAAAACTTGGGTGACTAAAGAATCTTTCCCTAATTCAAGAGAGAAATATAGTATACAAAAAATGGAGGAAAAGAGCAAAAGATGAGAAGCTCTATAAAAGATACAGAGTATTAAGAAATATGGTCCAAAGAGAGGTGAAAAAGGCTAAACTCGATTACTTACAAAACAAGATAGAAGAAAATAAACAAGATTCGAAAAAACTTTGGCAGAATCTAAAAAGCTTAGGATTGAAAAATAAGAAGCGAAAAGAACAAGAATCTGTCATTAAAATTGATGGGGAATTATGTCATGATAAGATGGCCATCGCTGATGAATTCAATTCTCATTTCACAAATGTGACTGCCAAATTAGTAGACAAACTCCCCCCTTCCAAAGACTTTTTCAGCGCAGACAATGATTGTATTCGTGACTTTTACGAAAGAAAAGGTGTACGTGAAAACAGCTTCGAGTTATTACCAATCAGTGAACAATTTGTTTTCAAAGAGTTACGTAAGTTGAATGTATCAAAAAGTACTGGGTTAGACTTGATTCCAGCTAAATTTCTAAAAGATGGTGCGAAGGTTTTATTTAAGCCTCTAAGTTACTTAATGAACCTATCTATCTTGACGAGTACTTTTCCAGAGGATATGAAAATAGCAAAAGTGACTCCACTTTATAAAAAGAAAGATAAAACTGATGTTAGCAACTATATAGAACTATTAGTGTTTTAAGCGTAGCATCAAAGATTCTAGAAAAATCGGTCTGTGTTCAAATTGAAAGATACTTCAAAGAAAATGATATAATTTATGAATTTCAATCTGGTTTTCGACATGATTATTCGACTAAAACATGTCTAATTCATTTGACTGATTATTTGAGGAGAGAAACTTCCCAAGGGCGCTTTGTTGGTATGGTGCTCCTTGATCTGCAAAAAGCTTTTGATACAGTTAATCATTGCGTCTTATTGAAGAAGTTACAACTAATGGGTTTTGATAAGGCAAGTTTAGATTGGTTCAGATCCTATAATCGGCACCAAGTAGTGGCCATTCATGATATTCGTTCCAAACTAATGCCTATAACATGCGGTGTTCATCAGGGAAGCATTTTAGACCCACTTCTATTTTCAAGTTATATAAATGATATGTGTATTAAAAGACTTTAAACTATTATTGTACGCAGATGACAGCGTACTACTCTATTCAAATCCTGATCCTAAATATATTGAGGAAAAGCTCAGTGAACAGCTGTCTACGTGTGTCGATTGGATGACTGATAATAAGCTTTCTTTACACTTGGGAAAAACAGAAAGCATTTTATTTTGTTCTAAAAGTAGTTCTAAAAAGTCATTTGAATTCAAAGTGACACACAATAATCAAGCAATCAAGAGAAAAGAGTCTGTGAAGTATTTAGGCATTGGGTTGGCTAGCGAAATTTCATTTTCATCTTTAGTAGAATCAGTTGTAAAAAAAGCAAATTCTCGTCTGAAATTTGTGTACAGATATCAAAGTTGTATGGATTTAAAAGCAAGACGTACACTCTGTTTTGCTCTTATTCAATGTTTATTTGACTATGCTAACCCTGCATGGTATAGTAACATAAACAAGTCAGATCAAAAGAAGTTGAAGATTATACAGAACAAAATGGTGAGATTTATCAACTGTTCTGGTCCAAGAACTCATGTTGGCTACAGCGAACTTTCTAAAGCTGGTTTTCTTGAAGTCGACCAAAGATCAAAACAACTCGTATTGCATCACGTGCATAAAATATATCATACTAGGTCGAATCATTATATTCGATCCAACTTCGATCTTGTTACTGACGTACATGATTATAATACAAGAAATAGACGATTCAACTTTAACTTACCAGAAAGAGTAGATAGTATTGGAAATTCGTTTTATTACAATGCCATAAAACATTGGAATTTCCATTCCCAATGGTGTAAAAGAAATAGGAAACTATGATCATTTTAAGAGGAAATTAAAGGAATACCTAATACTTGACAGTCAGAGAAGAGAAGTGAATGACATGTTATATGATTGACATTTTTATTCTTCTGTCGGTTCATACTTTTTCATGTTGTATATACTTATGTTTTCGTACGTTATAGAAACTCTACAAATTCATCATTATTTTCCTCTTCTTCCTTCTCCTCTTTTTCTTCTTCTCTTTCATCTTTTTCTTCTTGTACTTAATATCATTTCTATCACCATTTTAATGTTGTTATTATTATTATTATCTTTAATAAGTAGTTCTTTTAATTTTCTTATCTGTCTGTAAATATTACTATTTTAACTTATTAATTTTACACATGTCTGTAAGGGACCCCACTGGAAATAAGCTCTCGAGCTTTCGTGGGTTATCCTGTTCAAGCTGACTTATTTTTGATCTGTTATTATTGTATATTGTTGTATGTTGGAAGCTTGTCGAATAAAAATCAATCAATCAATCAGATCTATACACCGATATAAACACTTGGTGACAAATCAGTTTTGAAATGGTCTTTAAAGGTCCTTAAAGGTCTTTAGAGGTGTTGTGGCGTAGTGGATAAGTCGTCGGACTGTGAATCACAGGGTCCGCGGTTCGAGTCCCGCCGCGGCACTAATGTCCTTTGGCAAGACATTGATCTACACTTGCCACTCTCCACCCAGGTGTTAAATGGGTACCGGTAGGAAGGAATTCCTTGAAATGCTGTGAGCGTCGAAATCGGCAGCCTAGCATAGCCGGGTAATGTTGGAGCGCCTTGAGGACCTTGCAAGGTCGATACGTGCGCTATATAAGAATCCAATATTATTTTTATTATTAAAAATAAAAAAAATACACCCCCCCCCCCAAAAAAAAAAAAAAAACCTTCATCAGCAACAATAAAACAGAACAAAACAAACAGAAAGGAAGAAAATAAAATTACAAAAACAAGCATGACCATAGTCATTCATTTGTTTTCAAGACACTTTCTATTACCGGTAAAAGGGGTTGTTAGTACTTAGTGCATGCTCGGGCCCGCGTTGGGGCAGCCTTTTAAAGGGGTGAGGGACTCTGCGTGAGATTATGCTAACGGACAAGGCAATCGGTAAGTTGTGGTGTGGGATGGGTCGCACCTTGTCTACTCTTTAGTCACATTCCCCTTCCCCTCCATTTTCTTTTAATTCCTTTTCTCCCCTATCTGACTATCTCTCCCCCCCCTGCAACTCGATGGGGCGATGAGGGAGGAGCACATGCCCCCTCGTGCCCCCTGCATCTATATCTATGCGCACAACAAGATGCATGCCTACAAGTGCGCTTTGAATCAACAACAGAAACAAACTCAAGTGTTATTACTAATGAAGTACGCTATATCAGTGTCGAAAGTTCTGTTTGAGTCTCCACTATTCATAGTTCTGGCGATATCATTTCAATTGTTTTTAGTTTTTATTATGATTGCACCTTTTGCTTGATTAATGGAATATATGAAACAATAAGATCATCATTTAAAGCTCAGAAATAGGCCCTTTCACACTAGTCTATACTGTCAAAACGTCGCAAACTGAAATTTACCATCGCAATGTTAGCATTCTAAAATAAGGATACAACACTATTTTAGTCGTATTTTAGGAAATAGGGAAAACGAAAGTTTGTTGGGTAAAATTTTAGCCAGCAATTAATAGTAAATTGTTATCACTTGGCGGCATTTCATGAAATATTGGCACGTCTAACAGCAATTTCCCCCAACCATTTTCCCAACCGGAGTCCATGAAAATAAGACATTAAACGGGGTTTTAAAATCTGTCAACACTTAAATGTTTGGAATGGTATACATATAAAGCCAATTCATTGCTTTATGACGATTTACATTCACCTAAAATTCAATTAAATCGTAATGATATAGTTGGGAGAATTAAGGAATCGATCAAATCAGTTTTCCCAAATTTGTGGTCATTAATAATGGTCTGTTTTCACTCAAACATAATCTTTAATTAAACATCTTGCATTGAAATCTCATCGCAAATATTCCCCATGTTTTAACCCAACGTTGGTACATTTTTACCCTATACTCGTTTTAGAATGTGGAAAGTAGCCTCGTGTAAACGGGCTTAAGTTGAGGCCGCCTTTAACGCCTTATACCATGAGCAAACTGCTTTAAGTGGACAAAATGATCACATCCTTATATCGTTTCAGGTGAAGCTCGCCTTACTTCACAAGGATTAAATGTGCTGTTTCGTATACCATAGACATGTAACTTTACAGTCCAACTGTGGAATGGTAGAAACACAATTTTTTAGAAAGGTATAAATTAGCATATTAATCTACATTTTCGATTTGATGATGAGTGTTGTTCAGGGAAACAATGCAAGCAATTCTACATGGACTTGGACTTCTGTTGAATGGCAATGGTGGGAGGTCATTCAGTTGATCCTAGCCATCGCTGGCATCATCGGAAACTTCCTGGTGATGTTGGTACTCTTCCGTGTCAAGAGAAAGTTCTGCTCCACCGATACCCTGATCGCTGGGTTGGCTCTGGCCGACTTCTTGACGTCGCTGTTCATTATCCCTCACGCCGAAGTGAAGACGCTTCCAGACACCGTAGCAGCGCAGCTTTATTGTCGGATCATACATTCTTCTGTCGTGATGTGGATATCCATCTGTGCTTCCATCTTCACCCTGACCACCATCTCTATTGAAAGACTGACCGCTGTCGTTCGTCCGTTTCATTTCCGGAACATCTTTTCCCGTAAAAGAACGATCATGATGATAACCAGCATCTGGATCGTGTCACTACTTGTAAACATCGTAGTAATGTTCGTGGTGTACTACGAAGGCGGCTCTTGTAAATTCGGTTACCCGGCGGTATGGTTCCACAAATTTACCGGCGTGATGGTGTTCCTGATCGAGTATCTCTTCCCCGTCATCATCATGGTCGTCGCACACGTGTTCATGATCTTCACCCTTCGACGACATCCGCGCACCAAGAGCAAAAGCAAAGAAGCAAACCGCCATATCGTCTGGATGCTTCTCATGGTCGTCGTCGTCTTCGTCATTTGCTGGACTCCTGATCAGCTCTTCTACTTCGCACTCAACATCGGACTCATCGACCACACTTATCTCTACAGCCCACAGTACCGTCTCTACGTTGTCCTTGCCTTCGTCAACTCCTGCGCGAATCCTATCATCTACGCCGCCAGGAACCCGAACTTCAGACAGGCTCTCAAAGAACTCTGCGGATCGGTTCGAGTTGGCGGCATCCAACACATTTTTGTTGATTTCGAGACCAGAGGGAGCCGAACAAGCGACCGAATGACAACAAGAACAAGGATTGAACTATCATCAAGTGCTATGCTTTGAAAATATTTTTGCCTATCTATCAATGTTCAATAATCTCTATAATGGCCCAATTCTTCTTTATCCTTTCTATTTTCGGGAGGGGGGGGGGGGGGGGGGGGGGTGGTAGAAAAAGCGTTTACTTGACAATAATACTAATAATCGCAGTCCAGCGTCATTCCTTTAATCTTTTTTAAAGACCGTTTGTGCGATTCTCATGCCGTTACAATCTTGAAATCTGGGAATTAAGATGCCTAGGCCTACAGGTCCAGAAGAAAGAAAAAAAATCACGATACATCTCTGTGTAAAATTAGAATTAAATGTGTTTTTCTCCATTGAAAAAAATATAATAAAAAAGTATGTGTCATTGTCAATTTACCTTATTCGGATAATTATTGTCCAATTAGTATATTGTTAATTTTGAACGCTCGAATTTGCTTTCGAAAATATGAATATAAAATAAGCTCAAGGGCATTTTCAACATCCTATTGGATATCTCATGGAAATCATTTACAGTTTATGTCATACATGATTTTATTAGGTAATGGGCTATACAAAATGCTTTGTAAGGTTCATTTTCCGAAAGCCTTTGCGGTCAACTTAAGTATTTTGAACGAATTTGTTGTTTAAACTTTTATTTATGATTAGTATGTAGTTTTTGTTAAAATGTTAATTCGCAATTCGTTAGATACGTGTATCTTATCAAGTTGTAACAAGTTATCAAGTTGTCTTATCAAGCTGTAACAAATCGACGTTATTAGTATTAGTCTTCCATTTTCAACAAATTAATGTATGTCTAAATCCTGTACACAATTCCCTACTTCTTTATATAGATCCATGCATAAATCTATTTCTTATAAGAATTGTAACATGCCAACTTATTTATGTATCAGTTGTTTACCAATTTGGAGATGGCGAAATAGGTTTTGGTATCTTAAAAATACATCAATAAATTGTGACTATTTTGCTTTGGAATAATTTGTTGAGATGTACACGTTTGATATAGACTCTATACCATTTCACCACAGCGATAATTTATACATGTGTCTAGTAATACACAGAAAAGAAAAACACTTTGACGAGAGTCGTTTGAAATGGGTATGGAAAAATTTATTAACATTCATTCGAATCATACTGGGTACAGTCGGTTATAATAAATTTACAGAAAAAACTATATTAATTCACAATTCGTTAGATACGTGTATCTTATCATGCTTATTTCATAAAGCCAATTTTACACTTAGACAAAACGAAAGTCTACTTTCAACACGGAAGTATTACGATAGTATCGAAAATAACTACCTTGTACTTGGAAATTAATAATCTTCTCCAAGTATATACAAGTGACTAAAAATGAAGTGCTATTGATATACATTTCATGTTATTGCATAAAAATATTGTTATGGATTGATTTGAAATATTAGAATTGGCTTCACAGTAATAATAAATTCATATTAATCCTTGAAAGTGTTTCTAAAATTGACATTCTAGTCAAATGATCAAAATATGGTCGAGTATTTTTGCAGCATTGGTCAAGTTTATTTAAAAACAAACAACAATGAACGGCTGGTATGTTAAACAAACCAAACATGAATAAGTACGGCAATTTTAATTTTACATGATTCCCGTAAACAAACTTGTAAAGTGTAACCACATATTAGATATTTATTTAAATATTTCAATTCGTAAAAGGTTTTAATGTAATTTCCGTGTAAAATACGAAATGTTGTAGTATCAAGATTTCGTTAATTAATGGGCATTTGTGAACATTTAAACTTCTCTTCGTCTTATAAAAAGCTGCGATTATTTATATTTTTTTTATCATTCCGTCTATGACTTTTTTATGTTCATGTCAATAATTCCAAGATTATGATAACCACAAGTATTTTGAAAACGAACCCCATAATGCCCATACATTGTATTATTTCTTTGGCGAAATATTTTCAATGCCAGTCACCAAAACAGTAGTCCAAGCCTCATTTTATTTATTTTTGTCCATAAAGACGAAAAAGTAGATGAATATCAATAAAAAGTTCAGTACATACCCACCAGCTCTATCATGTTTTTCACAAATCGAAAAACATGACAATATTCATATATCAGTAAACAATATTTTAACGAAAATAGGATAACACACCTAATATAATTATATAATTATAAATTAATCTACACATGTCATAATTCATAGCTTTCTGAAAGATTCATAATGAAAGGCATTGTTTCACAAATGTAATTGCACTTACATTATGCTTTTCTAAAAACTTCTTTGTAAGACGAATTAAAAATTTATAATACGAATCTACAGTACAGTTTGAAATGTATAATAAACGTATATTTTTTTTTTGTTAGAATATCATTTTCCCGACTAGTTTTGACTTAGTACACATATTGCAATATTCACAAAGTATGTAGGTCAAAATGTAATTTCTTATTGCACTACAACAAAGAGGCTGAAACAAACGGATACAAAACAAGACTTAAAAATAGGCCAGAGAGAGGGAGGAAGAGAGAGGGAGAGAGAGAGAGAGAAAGAGGGAGAGAGAGAGAGAGAGAGGGATGGAGGAAGAGAAAAGGAGGAAAGAGAGGAAGGAAGAGAGAAATGGATGGGGGAGGGGAAGGAGAGATAACAAGCGAGTTTTAGAACACCATAGAAGTCAATGACATTGATTACGATGCATATTAGTGCCTATCGTCCTTATAAAACACCCATAAAACAAATTGAGCGTATGAATCTCTAAAGCATAATTATAGGTAATGAAAAATATACATATAAATGTTGGCCCACAGTAGAAATCAAAACCAACTTAAACAACCAGAAACCAAATACTAAATACGCAACATAATGAAATAGAACACAGTCCCGTCTGCTGAGAGCCAGAAGGACGTTAACTCATATTCTTTTCCACAGAAGGGTAGATAATGCCCTTATGGCTCTAAACACCGTCCCTTTGTAAAACACCTTTAATGCTAAGGGTGTTGCTTCAAGATTTGTAAGTGTAGTGTACACTTTACACCAGCCTATATTCTCCTGCATTCTAAATTAATGAGTAAAACAAAATGTATAACAAAAAAAGAAAATGCAAGCTCATGTCAATTTTTTGACAAGTTTTTCAGAATTTTAAATTGAAGGAGGTGGCACATTAGTGGAATTTTCTTCGTGTGTGTACTACAAAATGTATACGTAGGGGGGAGGGGGGGGGGGGGAGTACGTGCCCCTGTAACTCTGGATCCGCCACTGATAATAATCATATGAAAGTGAAACCACTCAATGCAATACAATAATTCAAATGGAACTCTTTAAACTGTAGGGGGCGCCATTTTTTCGTAATTTCGCTCTACGTTTAGAGGGCGCAAGTATGGATGTTTGTGTATGTGAGATTGAATATTAAAGACAAGAGCGGTTGAAAACGGCTAAAACAACAGGTGCAATCAATGGCTTCTACTTCCAGGGGCGTATTCCCTGCAAAAGGTGTATATTTAAATTGGATGATATTCATTAAATATCGCAGTTTTTCCCTTTTTACAAATGACACAACGCTACGTAAGAATCAATACAAAATTTAGAACAAGAATGCTAATATAATCATTAAAGTCATTTATACGTATTTTTACTATCCATTATCTAGACTTTGCCTGATTATTTCTAAAATCACTGAGAAATGATTATGTAGTCAGGTTCTAAACATAGTTGATTCTTGCTTTGTCTTATGCCGCTTGTAAAGGGTGGAAATAATATGAATATTAATGACAATATTCAGTGGCATACAAATGAACGAATTCTAATTATTATCAATATCATTATTATCAATATCATCATTAATATTATCATTATTGATTATATCAACATAATTATCATTACAGCAGTAGTAGCTTGAACGCACAGATTTGCAACTTTATCTAGCATGCCTATTTAGTAAGTCACGATTCGAATTTGGACCTTGGCGTACAATTCATTATACTCTAAGTAAATTGTAATATTTTCAGTTTCACAGATAGTTTCTTCTCCTGAGACGATCATTGGAAGCAAATGATTTCATAGTCACTATGTTAAACTTGCACTCGATCCAAATGGAAAGACCAGTGGGGCGTATCACAAAGCTTTATTTTAATGACAAATAATACAAATCAGTGACAAATCTGCTGATAACAAATCAGAAGCAAAGATTTCAGTAGCTTATTTGTCATTTGTCACTGATGACAAGTTTTGTGAAACGCCCCCCTGAGTTCACATCTGATACATTCAGTATCAGGACAACTACCCCGGATTATATATCACCCCGGACAACTAACCCGTATAGTGACATATACCCCCGGATAACTACCCACAAGGACAATAAATCCAGGACAATTACACTGTAAAAATATCCAAACAATATCTACAGGTATAAATGAATGTTAGGGGGTAGTTGTCCGCAGATTATTGTCCTGCTTTTAGTTGTCCATGAGAATTTCTGGTGGTAGTTGTCCTAGCGTCACCTCATAAATTGAGTTGCTTTAATTCATGTGCTCACCTCGCCGCGTATTAAGGTTGCATAGATACATGTATTTGTCTAGAATTTTCTTAATAAACGACAAAACTTACCACAAAACATCACTCTTACATTGCGAATCAGTTCTGTGACACATCTAAACATTTTTCCTGGGACAGTTTCGATGTCTATCTATGTCTCCGAATCTTTCATCAGACGAGTACTTGTCAGCTGACGTTAACGTTAGCCGCCATTTTAAAGATACATTTTGGATACAGTGTCTTGGAACCAATTCTTAATGATTTAAACCATCTTGATCAACAATCTCATACATTCCGGTAACTCTTGACAATTTATTCTTTGGTTTGAAGAACTGCATCCATGGTCGCTGTAAGAAGTCGCGAGTCATCTTTGAATACATTATAATGTTACCATAGCAACAAAGAAATTACTTTTGGTCCAAGAGGGATCGCATCAAGGTTGGTCAGTTGGTCCTCCGAAATGCATCATCGTCATCGACAGTGTCCTTCCGGTTCAATGGAGATGACTTGGGATACAGACGGACTGATGGAGACACATTTAAACCTGTCTAAGTGGCCACCTCTTTTTAAAGGCCCCTTTTCTATAGTGGCCATGTGTATTGTCCCCATAGAGGAAAAAAAAACGTATGTTGAAGAACCTGTTAAGAATGGCCCATTGCATTCACCAGTGCCAACTTTCTACAGCTGCTGTACTGTATATACTATTCACACCATTTACAGGTTGGGCTAATAAGAGGCCAGTCTGGGGTATAGGACCAAAGTCCGTCCAGTCGACCGAAATATATTATGAATATAGTTACGACCCTTCGAGCATACGTCATCGAACTGCCCTGAAGTAAAAATATTGGCAGGTCCTCTGGAAGACCACCCCCTTCCAATGATTCCATCACCACCACTCCTGATCACCAATCTATCCCTTCATCATAAATACTGATGGTTTTATTTACCAAGAACAGCCTCATCAGTACGTAGTACTGCCCTTCCTGCGTGTGGGTCCTGCAATAGTGATCGCACCAGCACTGCCAGTGCTCCGTGATCGACAGAAACAAACACGTGGGTAAGACCTTGTTTAAGGATGCATGCATTCAGCAATGATCGAACCTGAGACCTGTCACATAAGAGCCAAAAGCCTTCACCAATACACCACAGGGCTCCCACTACGAGGATGTCACTCCATGCCTTGGTAGTGGTGTCAATTATTTTTTCGTCGCAAGGACTCCGGCGAGGATGGCGACCACGATGGCGATGAAGACTGCCACGATGACCACGATGACGATTCTCTTCCGAACACTCCATCGTTGCTGTAAAGAGGAGGAATAACAAAGAGGGAGATAGTGTGAGTAGGAGCTATGAAGAGGCGGCAGAGGGCAGAGGGCGAGGAGAGATAATAATCCGAAAGTGTAAAATAAGGGTTAAAGGGAGAGGGAGACATAATGAAAGATTATAAGAAAGATGTAGATGAAGGAAGAGAGAAAGATAAAGAGAGATACTGAGGAAGGTAGGAATAGAGAGAAAGAGATAGAGAGATAGAGAGAGAGAGAGAGAGATGGAGAAAGAGAGAGAGAGAGAGAGAGAGATAGAGATAGATAGATAGAGACAGATAGAGAGAAAGAGAGAGAGAGAGAGAGAGAGAGAGATAGATAAAGAGAGAGAGAGGGGGAGATATAGAGATAAAGAGAGAGAGAGAGAGAGGGAGATATATATAGAGAGGGAGAGATAGAGTGAGAGATGGATAGAAAGAGAGAGAGAGAGAGAGAGAGAAAGAGCTAGAGAGAGAGATGGATAGAGAGAGAGAGAGAGATGGATAGAGAGAGAGAGAGAGAGAGAGAGATGGATAGATAGAGAGAGAGATGGAAATATCTTAACATCCACTGTTTCTGTTCTTTTGAGATACATCACTGTAAATAATACATTTCAAAGCAATTCTAAATTACCAAAATTATAAACATGTCTATTCAAAGTGGTCAATTTCCTGATGTTTTGAAATCGGCACAAATCACTCCTCTTTTGAAGAAACCAAATTTGGATTGTGAAATTTTGAAAAACTATCGGCCTGTTGCCAACCTTAAGTTTCTTGCTAAAACAATTGAACGTGCTTGTGTTTCTCAAATTCAGGGCTATTTATCATCAAACAATCTGTGTAGTAAAATGCAATCTGCTTATAGATCTTCTCATAGCGTTGAAACTGCTCTTTTACGTGTATATAATGATTTGTTGTTAGCTGTGGACCAAGGTGATGAAGCTGTTTTAATACTTTTAGACTATTCTGCGGCTTTCGATACTATCAGTCATGATGTTTTTCTTGATCGCTTACGTAATAGATATGGTGTATCAGGTACTGCCTTGAATTGGTTTAAAACCTACTTTATGAATCGTTCACAATCTATTGTCATTAATGACTCATTATCCAAACCTCATGTTCCACTTGAAGGTGTTCCTCAGGGATCCGTCATCGGCCCTTTATCATTTACTCTGTACACTGCACCACTTGAAGATATTATTGAAGCGCATGGTTTAGGCCGAATGATATATGCAGATGACACCCAAGTTTATGTTGTTTTGAAACGTGATTCCGACCATTCTGTTATTACTAAACTTGAAAGATGTATAAATGATATCAAAGCTTGGTCCACTGCTAATGATTTGAAGTTAAATGAGGATAAAACTGAGGTTATACATGTAACATCTCGATTCAGAAAGTCCTCCCGTTTACCATCTGTCGAAATTGCTAATGTTCCTATACAACCTGTCAAAAGTGCACGTAACCTTGGTGTCATCTTTGAAAATGATCTTAGGATGGATGATTATATAAAAAATATTTGTCGCTCAGCTTCATATGCCTTGTACAAGATAGGTCGTATTAGAAATTTTCTTGATCAAAAATCTACCGAAACGCTTATACATGCATTTATTACGTGCCGTCTTGATCAATGCAATAGCCTTCTTTATGGCCTTCCGGACTCGCACATTGCAAAACTCCAGAGAATCCAAAACTCTGCTGCCAGGCTTGTAACACGCACGCGTTCTTGTGAACACATCACCCCAGTACTTCGTGAATTGCATTGGTTACCGGTGACGTACCGCATTATGTACAAAATCTTAGTTTTAACTTATAAATGCATTCATGAATTGGCACCAATTTATCTGCAAGAATTAATCGAGGAATACAAACCCTCACGCAATTTACGGTCATCTTCACAATTAAACCTCGTATCTACTTCTGTGTCAACTCTCTCTTATGGTAATCGCTCCTTTCGCAAAGCTTCTGCTGAACTTTGGAACAGATTACCTTTAAATGTAAAAAACTGTCAAACCGTTAACCTATTCAAAACTAGTCTCAAGACACATTTATTCAAAATTGCGTTCGATGATTAATTAACTCTGTTCACTTTGATGTGTATTCCATAATTGTAATTTGTAGGTTTGTTTGCATTTTAGTTTTGTATAAGACTTCGGTGGTAAGCGCTTTATAAGTAACGTTTTTATTATTATTATTATTATAAATACCAGGTGAGGAAGATTTTTGTATATAATATCGAAATTCAATCTCCATTCTACTTTATTCAGAATTATGGGATAATTGTTTCAAATCCTCAACAGTAATTCTGAAGGAAGCATAATGATTATAATGATTTGATATCGATACGAGTATTGCGTAATGCACATTATACGACGTTAAAAACTTACCTCATCATTACCATCACCAGCCTAGATCCATAGGGATGGTTATAAAAGAAAAATATAAAGAAAATATATTAGAACATCTTATATCGCAAAATAGGGTTGGATATAAGTTATACGCTACTGGAATATAAACATGATAAAATACACACGTTCATGTTCTACGAGCCGTATTGATTTTGCTAATAAACCATATTTTTACACTATTTGTTAAACCCATTAAACCCGTCCCATTAACTATAATATTGTAATTGTGCTCAATCGAATTTATCCTTCAATAGCTAATGACATTGCCTAAATTATTTTAATAAGTACACATCTTTGATACATTTTGTCTAAATCTTATATACTATTGCCGAGTTGTTACCATAGTGATATTGTGTATTATGATCACTTTGTAAAAGAGACAATATAAGCCGTTAGCTGCGTGCCATGTTTTTTTTAAAAATAAACCAATTCAATTCAATAATTCTTTTGTGCACAGAACTCTTGGCCTTGGTATAGCATTCCAGCGGCACTTGCGGATGAAGCAAATCTCGATCACGCCCACGAGGCATAATATTATTGTTGCGGTCGCTTTATTGTCGATGCATGTGCCCGGCCGCGCGTTTCCGTTTTACACCCTGCCCTAGGCTTTTCTCCAATAAAATTTTACAAACCGACTGGTATTCGGAGTCTAGTCGTCCACATCTTGCCTCGGCGCTCTGCACACCACCAGAACTCTGAAAACGTCACGTAGCGCTAGCTAACTCTCTATACTAGTTGATCTTCCTAGTCGTATCATTTATTTTTATCCATTAATACGCAATACTCTAAGAGCGTGAGGATGCGTGATCAGCTCGCAAAATTTAGCCCAGCGATAACAAAACAATAATATATCGGGAAAACCGTCTTGAACAAGAAGACCCTCGCATCCCCAATTGAAATTGTACATAAGCTTTGGCTTCGCTATTCTTGACGTCGATATAAACAAACTTAGACTTCGGATACAGCATGTTTCGTGTAATTTCTTGCCGAAAAGCCTAGGGCAGGGTGTAAAACGGAAACGCGCTGCCCGGCCTCCCTAGGGTTAGCCTTTAAACAAGGCCACATGCCTGATAGACGCCGAGCGACTAAAAAGAGACTAATCGCGAAAACCTGAATGAACGCCAGTGCGAATTGTACAAGGCCACATGCCTGATAGACGCCGAGCGACTAAAAAGAGACTAATCGCGAAAACCTGAATGAACGCCAGTGCGAATTGTCCAGACCTGTGGCCTTTATCAATCTGGTTTGGATTTCTTATGTTAACCCATAGTAAGCAAATAACTACCGTTGGTGAAGGTGATGGGACAAACTATCACTTCCGAGGCGATCTGGATGTAGCTATCTTTCCGAAGCGAAGCTGAGGAAAGATAGCGTATGCATTCTGATCGACGAGGAAGTGATAGTTTGCCATCGCTTGAAACCAAAAGGTGATTATTTGCTTTATATTCCACATCTAAAACAATTTAACTTAAAAAAAAAAGGACGTGTATGCATCTAAAAGACACCAGGCCCAAATTCACACCAAATTTTTTTAAAAGTTTAACCCAACCCCGGCCCCTTGAGGGTACGGTGCGCGCATGTGTTTGCTTTAATTGCGTTCATTGGTAATGCGCGCTTAATTGCGCCTGTTTTAGTGCGCTTTTGGATAATCTTCAATGAAAGTGCGTTGCCCTTTGTAGATAGTACCTCTATCTTCAGTAAAAGTGCGTTGCCCTTTGTAGATAGTAGTACTATCTACAAAGGGCAACGAACTTTTTGCTTCTCCCATCAATGATGGGCGAACTATCTTTGATCACGTGACTTACTTATGACCAATCGTAGAGCAAGATTCTTAGTATGTGGAATATAAAGATATATATCTCTATGTGTTAACCGTTGTTTCCGACTGGAACTCGCTTCAGAAAACGTATAGTGTCCAATCAGCGAACGTATCCTATAGCACGACGTCAGCATATAGTATCCATCACACACACACACACACACACACACAGAGTAAACTCTACGTAGTGCGAACATGGACCTACATGCCTACTATCCGTACGTGCTAAGACCACTGACCACTGACCTCTACATGGAACGAATCACGAACGAAGCCAACTAGGAGATCGCCGTTCTGATTGGTTAATGAATCCAAAGTAGGCGTATTGGCCTACTTATATGTATCTATGAATAATTCATGCAGAGCAGTGAAACCCACTTCGGTCGCGCGTTCACTCCGGGTATCTAGACTCATCTCAGCCGCTTAGCCAGAGTCAACGAGGCCTTGTCAAAAGGCTACCCTAGGGTACGCATAATGCTTGTTCCCTCTTTCTGAAAGTACCCTTTATCTGAGGACTGCCAAAATTTCTGGACCCCCCTTTCGCGGGCTTTTCGCGGGCTTTTCCTGCCCTGGAAAATGAGCCCCCCCCCCCTAGCTAAGGACATACAGACCTACCCCCTTATCTCAGATAAACTGTCATTACTGGTTGGCTCACACAGCCAGGGAATACCCAAAAGAACTCAGCCTGCATTACGTACAGACATTTAGCACATGAAATACATACACAATTTCTGTGCTCGTGTTTTCATTCATACCTTGTACACTGCAAAAACCAGGGTGTTAAATATTCAACACCAGCATGGAATAGAAAAATATCAACACCCTTGGTGTTCATTTCATGTCCGATTGGCGAAAAATAACACCAACGGTGTGAAAATATTCAATTACAGGCTGATGGTGTCATATTTGGTGTTATAAAATCGCACATGCGCATAAGCTAGAGAATTCGACGAAAATCATTGGACGAAAGTTGTCATATGATCCGATATGCGCCTCTGCAGCTGCGCGCGCACAGCTAGACGAGAGCATGTGGCTAGAGAATTTCACTGGCACTGACTTGAAGTCTTGATTCTGGAGTAGTAATTCTTCAAATTAGGCCTAGATTCTAGATGTGAAGTGATCGAAGTGCATGCAACCATGCCATTAAGCGTCAGGGTCTGTTCAGCGGATCGAAGTATTAGAAAATACCTGCCTATAGATCCAGAAGACACAGTAGGATTCTTTGAACTCAGTAAGTGTACATACATGGTTCTTGTTTGTTATAAACTTTTATAGATCTAGCCTATAGTATTACGTGTTCGTCAGCTGGCGCTAGCCGCGCCTGTCGTTGGGTAGCCCAGGCCTAGAGGTCTAGGCCTACTATGCCTTGGCTGTCCGGCCGGGTTGGGTATCCGGTCAGCATGATGCCATTTAATATTTTATGGATTTCTGAAAAATTATCATTGATAAATACTCCAAAGGGCAAACATTCATGATAGATCTAGGTCTATATATTGTTATTTAATACATATTTGTTTCAAAATGTAAAGGAAAAATCAGTAGACTCTAGATCTAGACCTAGTCTAGGGCCTAATCCTGGGTTTTTGCAAAAATATCAGGTCTAGGCTAGATCTAGATCTAGATCTAGACTCTAGATTTCTAGGCCTAACAGTTAGATCTAGAGTTCTAACGTTAGATCTGCATTGACATTAGGCCTAGATATCTAGATCTAGATCTAACGTTAGATCTAGACTAGATCTACCCCATTCATGTAATAAAAAAAATGCAAAAATAATAAACATGGAAATTCAATCTCTAGATCTAGATCTAGATCTAGACTATTTGTAGCGCACACAACAGTCCAAACTCCACCCCCGGTTGAGCTTGATGTCCCATTTAACAGTTTTACTTTTAGGGTGTATTATAAAATGGCTCTAGATCTAGCCTAGTATTTTAAGCATCGTGATTGGTCAATACGCGTCACATGGCATTGACAAATTTTTGATGCAAGCACGATTTTGCAGAAATGAGTGCAGAAAAAGCGCAGTAAAAAGTTATATTGCACGGTGCGTACGCGTGACCATGGGGATCCAGTGCGCGCGCGTACGCGTAGTACTAGTACGCTCCCTCGAGTGCATTGTAGGCTATAGGCTACGCGTAGCTAATATTGTACGCTCCAAGATCCACCATGATCCCCAGCGCAGCGTACGCGTTAGCTCTAGCTAGAGCGGGGTATTATTAGAAAGCAAATTTTTGTTTTACTTTTGCCTTGGATTTAGACCCGTTTTGACTTTTGGATTTTATAATGAAGCCAGGAATTTCAGCTGTCTGATGTAGACTCGTCTCTAGACACCCTATGCATTTTATTTTTAATCAAACAATGAATCCTGTAGACTTTTTGGTAAGCCTGCAAGGTCTTAGACCCTCATTTTATTTCTAGAACCAACATAACTCTAGATCTAGATCGAACTCTCGTATACTTAAGATCTAAACTTTTGTTTGTTGCTGTTTGTGTCGCTATTTTATAAAACAAATAACGCACTTGACCCTGTTGTGCGAAACGTAAATGCAGTGTTCGCTCGGTTTCTTCAGATGGTTCGCACTGTCAACTCGCCGCAAGCGGCTTGTTGCACAGAGCGGCACCAATATAAAGAAACCTCGCGCGTACTGCATTCACCGCTATTGCACTCTGGGACGTGCGTTATTTGTATACTATAGCACAGTTGGGCTTGTAGCAGCAGTTTTTGCAGCATTCGTTTATTATGACTGAGCCATCAATCTGTAAGAAACTGAAAAGTGCACTGTGATATTTATTCTCATTTATTTAATCTCTCCTACAGTCAGAAGAAAATTCCACATAAGGGATGGGGAAGATCTCGTACTTGTGGATGAACAAGAAGGGTTTGGTATAGACGATGACGTACTAGGAGATGTGGTGACCAGCAATCCCACAGTCAGCCTCATGGTGCTAAAAGAAGATGAAGAATGGTCTGGTAAGTTTTGGATAAAGTGCATTATAATACAAAATTGCAAATCCCTGCTAAATGTGATATCATCAGTAGCGGATTCAGGATTTTAAAATAGAGTTAGAGGGGTGCAAAGAGCATATTAAAAATAAAGAGGGGGCGCAGATCACAATTTAACCTTAGTAATGTGTATGTTCACGAGGTAATTCTCAAAATATAGAGGGGGCACATGCCGGGTGCGCCCCCTGCTGGATCCGCCACTGATCATTGTATGTGCATGCATGTTAAAATGAGTCAGCGTTCGTCTGGTAGCAGGTACAGTGTAGGCTTGTATGCTGTATAGAGTCTAGGGAATTAACATTTTGCTTTTCATAAGCAATAAATGAATGTGCAGTTCAAATTACAGGCACAGGTCTCAAAACTTGGTGGAGGAAAAAAAAACCTACCCTTTTTTGATGACGTAACCTTGCCACAAGAGCCGTGATTTGTGGGCGGTCAATGATCTAAATTCGAAGTCTAAAGATTATAAAAATTACAGATTCTTACAAATTGAATTTTTTAACAATGCAAACTTGCATTTAAAAAAAAAATGTCTTTAATTTAAATTGTGACCCCACCGAACAAATTTGAGGAGGGGACTGTGAAACGGGCGCCATACTTGTGTGTTTCTGTGCGTGTCTGTGTATGATCTTTGACCTTTTGCTTCAAAATCCTACAAAAGGCCACTCCTATGCCATTTCTCATCTGATTTTGATTCTGTTTGCTTTGTGTGATAGCACGAGGTGAGGGCTATTGGACCCATAGAAACCAATAAGTTTAATGGTTTCAATAGGGAAAGGGAAATAAAGGACCCATAGAAACCAGCAGAAAGGTTATATTGCTCCAATAGAAATCCAACACATACTTCTGTTGGTCCATTAGAAATCCATCAGAAAATTTTTGCTGATCCAATAATAGGAATCCAACAATTTCTTTCTGTTAGTCTTATACTTATAGAAAACCATCATGAAAGAATTCTGTTGGATTATATTGGACAGACCTATTGGTTTCATTGGGAACAGTCCAATGGAAAAGTAATTGAACATTTCTAAATGCTAGTATTATAATTCACTTAGACATGAATGAATGCATCAATTAACAAATTGTCCATTAAAAAATGCTCAAGTATTATAAAATTAACAAATGTGTCAGACCAATATAACTTAGCTGGTTTCTGATGGTTTTAGACTAATAGAAATTTATATGCAGTTGGACCTCCCTTATCCAGTCTCCTTTATCCAGATCACTTGAGAATTTGCCTATTTTACTCAAATAATTAGCGGAACCAACAAAGATTTCAAGCATACTCGTAATATCGCAAACTATTTGGGTTACTTATATACATTATTCCCAACATTGTTATTACACATTCAATTCAATTTTTCATGATCAGAAACATGCATTCATTCAAACTCGGCAACTGCATGTTTTGAATATAGGATTCCCTTATGCATGTTAGTGCTGATCCCAAGTGTGGGGATAAAGGAGGCCCAACTGTATTCAATTCTACCAAAGTTTAAGATGCCAGTATTCATTGTTTTTTAACAGTGCTCATGGCTTTATATCTTTTTTTCTTTATTAAAGGTTCAGATGTACATAGCATCACAAGTGCAGACACTATCAAGGTGGATACCAGCTCCTCTTCCCTGAGTAGCTCAGAATCTGATTCAAGTTTTTGCTCCAGTAGAAAGAGGCCACGATTAAATGCCCTCAGTGAATCAGGTGCAATCACTGACAACTCTTGTGAGGTAAGGTTAAGAAAAAATTGTTTGCTTCATTTCAATCTCAGCTATCATAATCAACATAATATAAGGGACTCATCACCTATACGGATTTCATATTATTTAAAATTGAAAATGATATTGGGAGAAAAAAAATACATCTAGTGTAGTTAGAACTAACATTGTAAATTAATATTTCCTGTAGTAAGGTTTTTGTAATGGTATAGGTTAACATTAGGCAACTAATTTGATTTCTTTTTTGGTACATCTAAGCTGACGACTCCTGTAAGATATTGGCCATCTTTTTTGCTTCGTCATCTGTCATAAGTTTTCCATAAACTTTTACAGTTTCATTTTCTTCCAATGGGTGGTATGATTTCAAACAAATGATATTATGTCTAGAGGTTTAAATTGAATTGCCAAATTTTATGAAATGTTTTAGAAATGGGAAAGAGAAATGAGGTAAATAATCATCGAATAATACATCTCATGATCTGGTTCCATATAGACCTCTGAGGGTATCAAGGAAAAGGACTAATATCAAAATTAAAAAGTTGAAGATGAGATGCATCGATTGTTACATAACCTTTATTGTAGTGTTCATGATGATCCCAAACATAGAATAGTTTCCTGCTGTATTGTTTGTGGATATGAAAGTAATGAACACTGTTCAGGGCACTTTAGACGGTCTCCCCATGGCATTGGGCTTGCATGTCTATATTAAGTAGAAGGAACTCGCATTACAATAAACACAAATTTACCTGTAGCCTCATGTGTCCCCTCGTGTGTGTGTATGTGCGTGTGTGCATATGTGTGTTTGGGGTGTTTGTGGGAGTGTGTATTTAACAATATTTAAACTATTTCAAGCTCTATAAATAAATATATTATTATTTAGAATTTATGATTATTGGCCATATATCAATTTTAATATCATAATGTACCTATATAAATTCATAGTCATTCATAAAATTTCGTGCCCTTAGAAAGGTCAGTATGAATTAAAGTGCCTGAAAGTGCATTATAAACTCAATATGTTTATTTATGACTTAATGGGATGATTTACCTGTTTGCAGTTTGTACAAGAAATTTTGCGGCACAGAGGTGATGCCATTCTCCGAGAGTATGAATTGACTGGAGCACTTCAAGATAAAACTAGACGGCAGATGATTAACCTTTTGGTAGCCCACATGCAAGAACACTATGGGTAAGTGCCAGCAAATTTTCTTTTATGATTGTGTAAATGCACATAATAATTATCAGGTACTACCAATTATGTGAAAAGAAACTGAGGTAACATGGTCAACTTTAAAGGAATTTGTTGTCTCTTCAAAATCATTTTTCAAAATATTCATTTTTTATGCCTCCGCCACCGTCAGGTGGTGCCGGAGGCATTATGTTTTCGGGGTTGTCCGTCCGTCCTTCCGTCCGTGCGTCCGTGTGTCCGTCCGTGCGTCCGTCCGTCGGAAACTTGTTACCACGATAACTTCAGAACTACTGGACGGATTTTTACCAAACTTGACACAAGTATTTATATACATGTGAGGATGAACTGATTAGATTTGGGGTTTAGGGGGTCAAAGGGCAAAGGTCACAGGGCCAAACAAAAATTGTAAAAAATTACCCGAAAAAAGCTCGATATTGCTATAACTTCAGACAAATTGAACTAATTTCTTTCAAACCTAGCTCAATTATGTATTAGCATGGGAGGAAGAAGATTTTGGGTTCACGGGGTCAAAGTTCATAGTGCCCAAAATTTGTAAAATCACCCAAAATGTTTCGGATTTCCAATGGCATGGAACAAGCAATAATATCTTTCTGATCGCATGATGGCAGAGGCTTAAATTTTGACCGTGCGTGGTCGAAGATTCATCTAGTTTTAAATGTGATTTGCACATGATGGTTATCAGGTATTACCAGTCTTGTGAGTGACATTTTTGGGTCATTACGTTAAAATAGATTAATGCCGTAGATGTTAGCGGCCTCATCGTCATGAGGCCTCACTTTATAAATGTATTATGAACTAACCATGTGATATTTTGAGATTTTAAAGTAATAAAAAAATACTAAACTATAGCAAATTATATGATGCAGACGAGACCACTAGGGGTATGCTACTTGTTATCAACATACTAAGTTCTGTTTTAATAGAGCCAGTCATGAGTCCATATGACTGTAATTCTCATACAGGAGATGTGCTTTCTTATTTCACAGCAAACATCCAAAAGCAGCTATGAAAACCAAATATGCCATGGGGATAGTGAATCTGTTTCCAAGACTCAAGGATCCGTTTACTAGCACAGGTCATGTAAGTATTATAATCTGGGCCCATATTCAAATAAATACTTTGACTAAGTAAGTTTTTTTACTAAGTATTTTGGCTAAGGTATTTACTTATTTTGTATTCAATTCAGTTCTTAGCATTTTACTTTAGTAAGTCAAAATTTAAGTAAAATACTTATTGAGAGGCATTGTGACATCACGATTTTGTGACCAAATGATGCGCAATCAACACATTGCACCAAAAATGCGCTACTTCATAATTCTCCGCAGCTGAGAGTGACTGCGCACATACATGTAAGCCTTCATCTACCAGTTAAATTTGTAAATGCTTTGGCTTAAGTCTCCTCTAGAGGTGTCTTAAATTTAAAGTAAAATACTTAGCCAAATTTATGAATTGAATACCAAAATCTGCAAAGTATTTTATCCGAGCAAAAATCTAAGAAAAAATATTTATTTTTCTGACTGAAGTAATTGAATATGGGCCCTGCATGGTCCTCTCTGATAAGAAGGTATTGCATTCCATTAATCAAAAGAAAACTTATGATACTCTGATAAGATAAAAATACCCTCAAAATCTCTCTAAATTATATTCTGAGAAGAATTTTTTTTTTTAAATTTTATCTTGTGTAGGTCACACTCCACCATCTTTGGCACAATATCCAATAAGAAATGTATGATACCATTCTACTCTCCTTCACAACCACTCAAAACTCTTTTTTTCTTGAAGTGGGGCAGAGTGATGGCTGCTTCCTTGTATCAAAGTCAAGATGCTTGCATTATATGACACTAATGCTACTTTGCTAAAATTTCTTTGAAAACTACAATTTCTCATCACATCATTTTGTGCATCATTTCAAGGTTAATATTATCAACAAAAAGCTTATACATACATTTTCAACCACGCGGTCAAAGATTCATCTCGTTCTTTCACTTTAGGAAGCTTATTTTGATGCAAGAAGTAACACGGGATTCCTGGCTGCTAGAATAAAAAATGTTAACCGCACAACAGAGGAGAAGACATCCAACCCATTACCCAAGCCATCAAGCAGAGATGGTGGTCCTGGGAAGGTCCGAGAAGGTGACCAAGAATCTGCTCCAGGCTGCACCTATGATGAAGACCTCAACTGGTTACGACACTGTCCAACATTAGAACGTGATTCTACCCTGGTTGTTGAAAAGATGAAATCCACTTTTCCTGTTAGACAGCATATGGTCAGGGACGGACGCTCCGCATCGGATATTTTGGAACAGTTTCCTTTTGAAACTGTTCCAGGTTTGGTAAGTGTTACAAAAAAATTTACTCCTAATTCTTGATTTAGCCTCTCAGGCCTAAGGCAACAAAATTATGTGTATGGGAATTAAAGCATCAGAATTATTACTTGGCACTGAGGCATCAAATTCATATTTCTCTGTTTTATTATATATGTTTGAGATTTTGAAAATATCAGTCCGAAGATTCTGCCAGTTTTATCCTTCAATCTGTATCTGTATTTACCGCATGTGACTGTCTGTTGGTGAACAATCACCATTACTGGTTGTCATGTACCTTTGGACAGTGAGCATCAACATGAGTGATATCTAGCAAATCTAATCTATTTCAAAGGTCCAGCAAGTTTCATTCATGTATGGATTTTGTGTAGAGAGACCTTCAAAAGTACTTCTTAGTGGTTGCTATTCAGATAAATATTTGAAGAATCCCCTTTTCCTGGATCTGGGGTGTGTATATATGGGGGTCTGAGCTTTGACGGTACCTTATTATATTGCTGATTTAGTCTAACTGGGGTATCTGTACTGTAAAATTATGCATAGTTTATTTTTTCTCTCTTTTCCCCGTTTTCCTTTTACATGTATTCTTGCAGATTGAGGTAGATTTTCGGAAACTTTTTCCTGAAAATCACTCGCGTTTCCTGACCAAATGGCCCGAGTTGAAGCCCAAGGTTGTTACACTTGCAAGACAACTTCTGAAGCAGAAAGGAAACTTGACAGTGATGGAGCTTCTGTCATCTTATGACAGTTCTGATCAAAATAAAGAAGGTATTTTTGCACATTCCCTTGAATGCACCCTCCGATGTCATAAAGGGTGGAATTCTTGATGGTGGTTTATTTGAGACCATGGATAAACCATTGATAGGTTAGTTTAAATTTGAGCATATATGTGCTTCACACAAGCATGTTCATTGGACAAGTTTTAGAATACATGCAAATCTAATCCAATCCATGGTTTTGAACCAAGTTTAGACCTTGGTCTTAAACCACCATTGAGAATTCCACCAAAGAGCTTGCAGTCTCATTAAAAATGTATATTAAGGGACAAGTATGCTGAAATCACAAAAAATGACCCATCCCAATTAAAACAATTCCCCCCCCCCCTTTTTTTTTGTCAACTCCTCCAACAAATTATATTTATCTGGAAGGCTGGGATACAGTAGGGTTATTGGGCATCTCAAATAATGTGGACTCTTGTTGCAATGAGAATTACAAAAAATTACATTACATGCCCACTTGGCAAAGTTATTTGTAGTTGGAACATGCTCTCCATAATTCTTTTATTATATTAATTATATAATTATGAAGAAGAAATTTATATAATTATGAAGAAAAAAGTTTGTTGCATGGCCCATTGTGGAATCTTTATAAGGATTATCACATTGCCAATCATTACTTTTGAAATAGAATGAGCTTCTGTTTTGAAACAAAGCATCATGTTTATATGTTCACTTTGTTATTTTTCTTCCTCAGATATGATATGCATGGCTTATTATCTTATAATATGAACTTGAATCGACCCCACAGGACCCTGCATTTACATATTAGCAGCTTGCTTGTGTTTACTCTGTCTTTATTTGAAGATAAATGCTTTAGAATTCAGAAAATCATGATATTTTTGTTTTTCTTCATTAGTTAACTTTGAAAAATATGGTGGCCCATAGGGGACATATTTGATAAATTGTTAATTGCAACATTTGATTCCAGTATTGATGCAATTTTTGTGATTTAATCATGAAAAGGATGTCAAATTGGGTAGAAGCATGTTAAATTCAGTAGAACAAGAAAAAAATTGTAAAAAAAAAAACATGAACTTATGCTACTAAAGAGTTTGTTATATATGTGTCAACAGAGAACAATCTAGGTTAGGTGCTTTGCCATGAATGTTGCCTTCTCCCATGCATAAATATCCCGTTTATTATTTTCCTATTGATTTCTTTTTTCCCATCCCCCTTTGTATAAATTCTCATAAGAAAGAAGAAGAAGGCGTTGCTATAAGTGTCAGTAAAATTTCTCCAAGGGTGCCAAGCTGGCATCAATTGGATTTTTGGTTTAGTACCCCTAAACTGCATTAACAGCCACTTGCATGCTTTGGCTATAATATTGATAAGTCCTCGACTATATACTTATTTCTTATAATAGTTTCTTGTTACAGGCTATTTTGATTCAAATTTTAGCAGGTCAGTTTGTAATTATTTTGGTACATTTAACTTCTATTTTTCACCTTGATCAACATGTAAGCCTGTTTAATAATAACCATTTTCATTTTGTAATGCACAGGATGGAATTCCAGCACATCTGCTATCCTCCTCCTCTTGTGCCTATTGCCTCCTGCAAGCCAAGGGAAGTCCAAAGCTGCGTCAGCAAAAGTGTCCATTTCTTCAGCTCTCTCGAGGGTTATTCAATTTCAGAAGGTATTTAGCTTTTCATTACGAAAGAGAACTGTAAATATTAAGTACCGGTAATACCCTGTCACATAAAACACATTCTTGCTGCATTAAAAAAAAAGTTTCAGAAAGCATCGTGATGTGTGTTCAAAGAGAACAATTATATTGGTTTATGATCTCTTACATGAAGAGGCTTAGACTGATTTGGACAGAGAAGGTGCTCGAGAAATTTAGGCCTATTCAAAAACTTCACCCGCCTTGAAATTGGTCGGAGTAAAATAAACTAGAACAGTAGACATCAAGATTTGCAAACAAATACTAGGAACATGTTGTGTATGAAAACATAGTAACAACTTGTGTGATATATCAGGCATGTTGCCTTTGATTTTCACAGCCCTACATGGAGAATCAATAAATGAAAAGGAATATTTCATGCCACAAATTTGCTGCAAGTTAATAATAGTGCAGAAATTGCAGTATCTTTATTTTTCGTACTCCTTTTGTGGAAGTTGAAATGTCTTGACCACATTAGAAAGACCCTTTTTAATCATATACATAAAACAAGCTTTGAAAGTACTTGCATTTTTACCCCTCTACAGGGTAAGAAAAATTGTATTTCATTACAAAAAATATCATCTGATATTTTGATGTTATATCATTTGATGGACCAATTCCAATTCTTTTCTTTGATGTAAATTTGATTTGGTTTTATGTCCTACATTATTGTCCAATAACCCTTTTGTAAAAACACAATTTCCCCCAGTACTACATGTAAGGCTGTCTTTTAAAAATGTTGATCGAAATATGTTGTTCATTGAAATGCGTTGAGTATTGAAATGCGTTGAGTGCTAGTTACATTCTATACAAATAATTTGTTTTCAACACAGACAGGAGGGAGTATTCAAGCATTCCTCGACAACACAAAAGAGACCAAGAGTCAACCGTTCCTTCTGGCAATTGGCAATTCCAAGGCCCGAATCACCAACTACATGATCATTGTGGATCACAAGGCCATTCCATGTTCGGCACGCACGGTCGAAGCAGCAGTAGATTTACTCTTCAAGACCCACTTTGTCTTTGGCCTGCAGTACTGCTTGTCTCTGCGGCAGTTCTGGACTTTTGTCCAGACTGCCATTTTTGAAATCGATATCGGAGTGTCCCGGGAAACACCAAGAGTACGTGAAATTAGATCGAAATTGTTAGCACCATGATTTGCTTCAAATGCCACAAACAGTTTGCAATACCCAAATTGGTTCAACATTTGAGATTGAAACATGGAGTTATTGAAGATGGTAAAGAAGTATTGACCTGTGGGCAGGGAGCTTGTGCGAGAACATTTCATACTTTTCGAGGATTTCGGGGACATTTGCAGACTCACCTTAAAACCGATTTTCCAGATAATAAAGAGCAGTCTAATGAAAATGATAAAGTGAGTGACTTTCCTGAAGAAAGTCTTGAAAGTCTTCAAGAATACAATATTAATAATGATGAGATTGTTGAAGATCAGGATGTATATGAAGATGACATTTTATCTGTAGATACCTTGAACAGGCAGTGTGTAAATGTAATTTCAAAATTTTCAGCAAATAGTGCAAACTCTGGAAAAGTTGTAAATGATGTAGTAAAAACAACCAGTGCGATTGTAGGTGATGTAGTAAAAAGTGCATCGGCAGCCGTTACAGCTGCTTTCTTAAAACATAAGCTGCCTATAGAATCCGAGGCTTATAAGGAGATTCAAACACATTTTGCTATGCTTGAAAAGCCCTTTGAAAATTTGAATTCAGAATATAAGCGGACAAAGTATTGTGAATCAATTGGACTTGTTGAACCACAAGAAATCAAGTTAGGCATCCGATATGATAGTCGTCTCAATAAAAGAACTAAGCAGTATGAACAGATTGCTATTGAAGATACATTTGTTTACGTTCCCATTTTAGATTCTTTGAAGCAGCTTTTAAGCAATAAAGATATATTGCATTTTGCTACTCATGACCATAAGAGCACAGATGGTGTAATGAGAGATTATTGTGATGGTTCACAATTTGAGAAAACCCCTCTTTTCCATGAAGATGAGAATGCCCTCCAAATTCACTGTTTTTATGATGATTTCGAGACTGTGAACCCCATTGGTTCAAAAACAAAAATTCACAAGATAGGTGCTTTATATTTCATTTTGAAAAATCTGCCACCAAAGTATAATTCCAATCTTTCCAATATCAATCTTATAGCTCTATGGTATGCTGAAGATGCCAAGAAATATGGATTTAATGCTATTCTCAAGCACATTGTAAAAGACATTAATATCCTGTCAACAGTTGGCATTGCTCTCCCTAATGGAATTGTGAAGAAGGGGACCATTACTCAAATAAGTGCTGATAATCTTGGTGCTAATTCCCTACTGGGATTTGTAGAGAGCTTTTCTGCTCATTATTACTGTCGATTATGTGTTACAAGTAAGGAAGAGGCACAGAACAAATTCAAAGAGGTTTCAATGGATATGCGCACCAGGCAGACTTATGAGCAACATTTAGAAGAAGCTGAAGCTCAAACTACCCAGTCACATGTGTTTGGAGTGAAACAAAAGACTGTATTGAATGATTGTATTTACTTTCATGTCTTGGCAAACTTTTCACTAGATATAATGCATGATCTTTTGGAAGGCATAGTTCAGTATGAGCTGAAACTTGTTCTAGAGTATTTCATATATGAAAGGCAACCGCCCCTCTTGTCCCAAGATGAACTGAATCAGAGAGTCGCCAGCCATTGCTTAAACCGTACAGATAACAAGAACAAACCATCCTTTATTAAACTTAGGTCAGCTAGGAATGATGTTGGACAGAAGGCTATGCAAGCATGGTGCTTGATTCGAAATCTGCCATTCATAATTGCTCAAGACATTGAAGAAGGAAATGTCTACTGGGAATTGCTACTTAGATTACTAGATTGTATGGACATTATTTTTGCTCCTCAATTGACAGCAGGCTTGATAGCCCAATTGTCTATTCTTACTGAAGAACATCACACACATTTCCAGAAAACCTTTCCTGACAGAAGGTTGTTGCCAAAACACCACTTTATGGTGCATTATCCAACGTGTTTGAGAGAAGTTGGGCCACTCATACATGTATGGTGTATGAGGTACGAAGCGAAACATCACTATTTTGGCCGTGTTGCAGAATCTGTGCGTAATTACAAAAACATTTGTAAATCACTTGCCAAAAAACATCAGACAGCACTAACGTTCCATCTTCAGTCAAACCATCCTTTGGAATATCTGGAGGTTGGGCCAGGTAGTTCACTACTTTTGTCAGATTTAGATGAAAATATTGGACAGATTGTGCAAGAGCAAATCCAAGTAGAGGATCTTTCTACTGAATTATTTGATGCCAACTGGGTTAAAGTACATGGAACACATTATCAGTTGTCACTTCTGGTCTGCCATGATGTTAGCGAGCTTCCTCTGTTTGGTCAAATAGAGCATATCATTGTACACAATAGCACTGTATTTTTTGTACTTGTCCAATTAGATACAGTGTATTACAATTCACACTATCATGCCTATGCAGTAGAATTTAGTTTTCCACGTTGTCATGTAGTGAAGAATCAAAAGGAACTTGTTGACTACAAACCACTAGATTTGATGACAACTTTGTCGAAGACAGACTCGAGGAAGTATGTAGCACCAAGGCATGTACTTTTTAAGTAATTTAAAGCTTTCAAGCTAATGTCTGGTTTTGCTTAGTGGTATCAATTGGTTTTAAAAATAATTTTGATCAATAATATTTTGGACTCTTAATTGTTAACATCTTTAAATTGGTTAATTCGAAACCAAATTGAAGTCAAATAGCTGTTGTATATTTTCTTTTTTTTTCTTACAAGAAAAACAATTCTATGATGTTTGTGCATGAAAGCCAGTGAACTAGAAGTGCATGGACTGATTTTTGTTGTTGTTGTTTATATCCTGTTGGAAAAACGAGCAGCGAATTAGTTGATATAGAAATGCATAATTTTACTTTTTGATTTTTTCTCCCAGGAGTAAAATGGGAAATACATGTTTGTAAACAGAAAGCTGTAAAAGAATGTTCACCTATATTAGAATGAATGTGGAATTTATAGTGTTTTTTTAATGTTTTTGAAACATTTGTTTAACCCTTTACAAGCAGTGAAGGAGATAAAAATCCCCTGAAATAATTAAATCATCCTGAATCTCAATGGTTGCAGGCCTGTGGTAAAAAAAAATCTTGTTAAACAAAACTGCTGGATAAGATTTGTTAGTTTTGCTATTGTTCTTGAAGGCTGCTTCCTAGCATAAGACATTAAAAAGCCTTACTATAATTAGTCTGCGAGCACAGACCATTGGCTTCGGTTTTGCAATTTGCATAGTGCACGATGTAAAATGGAATATGTTTGTAAACAGAAAGCTGTAAAAGAATGTTCACCTATATTAGAATGAATGTAGAATTTATAGTGTTTTTTCAATGTTTTTGAAACATTTGTTTAACCCTTTACAAGCAGTGAAGCTAGGAGATAAAAATCCCCTGAAATAATTAAATCATCCTGAATCTCAATGGTTGCAGGCCTGTGGTAAAAAAATCTTGTTCAACAAAACTGCTGGATGAGATTTGTTAGTGTTGCTATTGTTCTAGCATAAGAAATTAAAGTCATACTATAATTAGTCTGCGGGCACAGACCATTGGCTTCGGTTTTGCAATTTGCATAGTGCACGATGTAGAGTCTGCATTTAGAGACTACATATACACATACAGTTATGCTCCCTTTAAGGGATCATGATATGAGTGAAAGTAGTCTCTGACTGCAGACTCTGAAATATGCACTACGAAACTTGCGAAAAACCGAAGCCGAGAGTCTGCCTGCAGATTATACTAGCAGTTTCCAAGGTTTTTTTTTTTGGGGGGGGGGCACTCTGTATATTTCATATGAAAAAGATTCTGTGATATTTTCCTTCAGCATGCATGTACTAGGATTCAAGGTGAAATGTGTCAAAATTCTTATTAGCTACATAATTCACTCTGATGTAGAAGCATAATGTTTGTTGTTTTTTTTGTTTTGTCTTCATTTATACATGCATTTTGCATCCTGTTTAGTTTCTATTTATTAGAAACGACTTTGATTTTTCATTCCTTGAAAGGAATTATGACATTGTTTAAAGTTTTTATATTGGAAAATTTTTAGTTACTTGTTTCATCCTTTTTTTTTTTTACTTATAAGGGTGGATTCATAATAACAGATTTTGAATGATTTTTAGTTACTTGTTTCATCCTTTTTTTTTTTACTTATAAGGGTGGATTCATAATAACAGATTTTGAATGATTTAAAAAAGTGTGTTTTGTTGTATTCAGACAAATGAGTCACAGATTTTGAATACATGACAAAAGGATTTAATGTTGAACCATACAAGATAAAAACGCTAAGCATCATTGATTTCAACATGAATGAAAACAAGTTGTTTAATTTATTGATTAAACAAGCACCATGTGTTTTTGTTTACGAAAAAAAATTGTTTCTTTTCACTTCTTGTGTGTATTTGAATATTTTCTGTGCATGTGTTAAGATGGAGTGAGCTGGAATGAATTGTTGGTGTTGAAAGAATGGTGTGTTGAGTTTTTTAAACACTGAGACTAGCATTGAATTGCAATACCAAGAGTAGAAAAGTAGTAGACCTTTAGTGTTATATAACACCAAAAATAGGATTTATTGCAACACCGAAGAATGGTGCTGGATTTTATATTAACACCATAAATAGAATTGGATTGCAACACCAAGAGCAGAATTATACTATTTAATTCTAGAATTGGTGTAAAATAACACCAACAATAGAATTGAAGTGCAACACCAAGAGTAGAATTAAAATTATTTCATTCCAGGCGGTGGTGTTAAATAACACCAGAAATCAGATTCATTGTTACACCAGAAAATGGTGTAGGATTTTATATTAACACCAAAAATAGAATTGAATTGCAACACCAAGAGTAGAATTGAATCATTCAAATCCAGACCTTGGTGTTAAATAACACCAACTGGTGTTTTCCGATATAGATACCGGAATGGTGTTAATATTAACACCTATGGTGTTGAATTTAACACCACTGTTTTTGCAGTGTAAGAATAAACAAAGTCTGCAAATTAGTTCTATGCTCACTTATCTGCATAATATATCACCACCGAATAATTACTTTAGTGCCTGATATTGAGACTTATTTAGAAATAAGCCTTCCATAATCTTAACTGACATCACCCGTGCCTGCGTTATGTGTCCTTTCACATACTATGACTTATGTAATCAAACTCTGTAACTAAGTACTTTATCCTCGTATAAAGATATTTGTTTAGATTTAACGAATCAGTAATTACTGCTATTTCATATTGAGTGGTGTCTTTCTTTTGTTTGCTCTTTGATGTGAGATACATTAATACATTGCAAAAAATAACGTTAAAGGTAATTTTTGGAAAGCTCTTATTACCAATCATGTAAAAGAATATTTTTTGACTAATACGTGATGATACAAATTTTGCCGGAAAACCGCCTACTAATGATTAAAATTATAAGAAATTAGCCCAATAATTATTATATCGCGCACGTGTCGCGTAGTCCCATATAAATCTTTATGTGTACAGTGCTTGTAAATTTACCAAGACTGGGCCAATTTCTTATAATTTCGATGATTCCAGAACCTTGCAGTACACACTAATACTTATAGTGCTAGAATGCTATATAGATGATCAACCTTTTCTGATCGACCTTACAACGTTTCTTTCAAAATGCAATCGCATGACCAGAACTGGTCTTTACCTTTAACGGTGTTTGCTTTCTAATCTTCCTATTATGATTAAACAAATTATGAAGTGAAATTTATTTTCAATCCCAAGTTTAAGAAGGCTTTATGAGTCATCGTCTGTGACGGTGAGTTTACTTGCTTGCCTGGAATACGTCACATTCGAATGAAATGTACAAAACATGGATAAAGGATAACTTACCTACATGCTTATGGAGGCCTATAAACATACACCGATAATCTTTACAAATAAATTTGTGTCGGAATATAGATACATAATTATATGAATATGCTTAAGGCAGCTTGAAAAATAATTAGATTATAATCATTATGATTGAGCAATATATAAATGAACATTGAATATTGAATTACTACATCAAATAGAATCTCCAGGATTAACCCCAATGTCCCAGTGACCTGCTGGAAGAATACTACACCATGTATTATGCAAGCGATATGATATCTATACATCAGTATATCACAGACTAATCTAGTATGCTATACGGATAAACTTACCCCATTAACCATATCGAGAGTAAGAATACTATACCATGTATTATGCAAGCGATATGATATCTATACATCAGTATATCACAGACGAATCTAGTATGCTATACGGATAAACTTACCCCATTAGCCATATTGAGAGTATTATGTAGTATATACTGGCACACGAACAGCAGTAACTATATCCCGGCCGTGTAGTGCGTATGTAGCATCACTCTCACCGAATAGTATATGCCAGCAGGACTGTATTGAAGCAGTATAAATTATGTCCAGCGTATACAAGCACAATTTTCTGACCTGCTCGGTTACGATGAGGTATTGAACATTCTTTATCTCGGAACAAAACCTACCGCTTCCTCTCCAAAGGGAAATGAGCAGATAACCTGACAGTTGAAATTAATGAGGGGAGGGAAGATAAGACTAAGTTGGTGAATATTACGATGTAGCGCTATATATATCACGGTACTTATGATGATGTCATGTGGAATCACCGGATTAATGAATATTCATGAGGTCGCGTGGATGGCACGCGAGCGGTCTCGCTCTACGTATTTCCAGCTCTGTAGATAGCCGCAGATGTAATGCTGTGTGTCCGCAAATAACACACGGCACGCGACTCCCAAATGATTGGCAAGTCGGTCGCGTGCCTTGAATTGATATGAAAAGAGATCTAATTTTGATGGGAGGGGAATTTCCGCGTGTAGGTAGTCTGTATTATGTGGCAGGGTTCTTCTTCGTTTATGAAAGAAGAAGACATATTCACGAGTCTCTCTCTCTCTCTCTCTCTCTCTCTCTATATAATTTAATAAGTTTAAGTTATAGTCCAAACATTCTTATATTTATTCATGATCGTATATATATCCCTTTATTGTTGATATGTATATGCCTACATTTCTTTTCATACGTTTATCACCATAATTTTATGATTATTATTCAAATCAGTTCAGTTGCATGATTTCGATTATACATTTTCAATAAAACCTTTAAAAGGTAGATAGACTATCGTGTAGCAAAGGAGGAAAGGAAACATAATTATATGTTCGGCTTCCATCCTGATATCAAATTGATCTTAATATAGAAGGGAAAAAAATAGAGAAGAAATTGGCAGCGAAATGTTGACAAAAAAAATCGGACAACAAATAAAAAAAAGCTATGAATCTGTTAAAATCATGGAATCTGTGAGTTTAGCAATGCAGTCAGAATGTTGTGATATCATCCCCTCACTATTCACCACTGATCTGAATGACTGAAAATCTCCATTTCTTATAAGGGGATGCATGAAAGAACATGTATCCGTGATAAACGATCGAGATAGGCACGAAAAAAATATATCTTTTTATCAAAACGGAATTTAATAACATTTCTTGCATTCAACAAAGGGTAAAATGTGAGGGGGTCACATCATATTTAGAGACCGCGTTTCCAATAAAAGACTCACAGATTTGAAGTATTTCATGAAAATGCGTGTATGGATTTAAAAAATCCATAACTTTCTTATTTATTGTCCGATTTCTTTCAAATTCTCACTATCTGTTCTTCTCATTTTTCTCCTATAATATTAACACAAACTTATTATCAGGGTGGAGTTCCCCTTTAAAGGTACTATGTCCCATTTGCAGGCCAAAAAAATGAAAAGGTTAAATACCAATGGCATTTGAAAGATAATACTAATTTAGAACTCCCCTTAAAAATAGGGGGCTTGAAAATGTCTTTAAGTGGGAAAATAATGACTATTAGTTGTCAAATCGACTTAGGAGCTATAGAACCAATAAGTAATAGTCTTGATTTTCAGACCATTGTACCGCATGGTCGTACGTTTTATGCTGCGCAAAGATTCAGTCAGTTTGATTTTGGCCATTACAAGAAGTGGGTTATTGATGTAGACAAATCCTTTACAGCTCATTTTATGTATGTTATTACCAAAGAAGAAAAAAAGCCAGTCAGTCACTCAATACTGACAATAGTGTCTGACAGTGAAGTCTAGCAAGTAAACGGGTTTCCTTGCATAATTTGAATATTAGGACACTGCTAACGTTTAAATTTCACAGATAGGACATGCATGACATATTCATAATTCCTGCAAAGTTCTACAAAATTTGAGGTTGGCTGCAAAAGGGACATAGTATCTTTAAAGTGACTCGGTAACATCGTTGCCGGTTGATTAAAAAATCGCGTAATTTTTGAATGAAATGCTTCTTATATTCCTTTTACTGTACTTACTCTCTAACATGCAAGAAATCCTGAACAAATTCTCAAACCACAAAAAATAAGACATAAAGCAGACTTTAAAAAAAAACTGTTAACACGCACATGTCTGAAATGGTATATACTATATATGGCTAATTCATAGCTTTGTGACAATTTACATTCACCTAAAATGTAATTAAATTGTAATAATATAGTTGGGAGAATTAAGGAGTCGATCAGATCAGTTTTCCCTAATTTCTATCATCTATAATGGTTTGTTTTCACTCAAACTTTCAGATTATCTTTAATTGTACATTTAGCATTGAAGTTACTACTTTAAGTAAAGTATCTCTCATTTGAACAATGTTACCCGGACCCTTTAAAAGCTGCGTAATATAATAATCGATAATAATACATGTCTTTCTTTTCTTAGTAGTTTTTTTTTGTCTAGCAACTCGAAATTCCCCTCCATCAAAAATAGACCTCTCTTCAATAACTGGCACGCGAAAAGTAGACCTCTCTTCAATACCGGCACGCAAACCTGATTCTCGATTTCTAATCATTGTGTTCTATTTGAAAAAGTTCTCACGATCATCTTTTGTTAAATCGTTGTTCTGGTTTGCCCCTGTGTCCCTTAGTCCCTTTGTCGTTGGTTTTATTTAGCTTATCATCAGCCCAAAGAACAATATAGCAGCAGGCACGTGACGGTACATATTTTCAAAGCTTTAACATGCTCTATTGAGTACCGAAGCTGTGACGTTATACAAATCTATTTTACGAACCAGAGAAAAATAACAGTGATTTCCTATTGAAAATCAATTGAATATGCTCAGTATTGGCTGAGATTTTGACCATCCGGATAAATAGATTTCAATAGCAAATCACTGTTATTTGGCTTTGTTTCGTAATGTTACGAACCAGAGCAAAATAACAGTTCGGATGGTCATATCTCAGCCAATACTAAACATATTTAATTGGTTTTCAACAGACAAACATTATTTTTGATGCTCTTTCGAAAAATGGAGTTCAAAGTTGAAAACTCTAAACAAAAATGTTGTTAATTGCACGGTCGTAGCCAGAGTGGGTTTTTTTTTTTTTTTTTTTTTTTTGGGGGGGGGGGGGGGGGGGGGCACATACATGTACATGTAATCGATCGACGTCCTGGGGAGGGGTCTAACACGTTCAACCGATCTTGGCAAATTTTTGGGGCACGTGCCCCCCCCCCCCCCCCCCCGTGGCTACGGGCCTGATTTATTGCAGGCACACACTCTTGTCAGTCGTACGTAACAGTGTCTGCAATGTGGGACTACAAGGAACACGTGACACAGCCATTAACAGACATATCTATGTTCTGCTCAAGGTTTAAAGAATTGTGTGTGTGTGTGTGTGTAAGAGAAAGAGATAGAGAGAGAGAGAGAGAGAGAGAGCCGAATAGAAGAGACAAGAATGGCGAGAGAGAAAGATAGAGAGAAATAGAGAGAGAGAGAGAGAGAGAGAGAGAGAAAGAGAGAGAGAGAGAGAGAGAGAGAGAGAGAGAGAGAGGGAGAGAAGCATGTCATTGAATGGATAAGGTAATTCAATATCACGTAACAGCCAGGTATCAGTATTATATTATCGCAATCCCAGTGGCGTAGCCTCGAGGGAGGGGGAGGGGGGAGGGGGACGTGCCCTCTCGAACCTTAAAGACTCTCGATAAAGCAACTAGATGGCAATTTTGAAACCCGTTTTGTATCGTCTATATAAATCATCTGTGTTGGGATGTGTTGGGATTTCATAGCTCGTTATTGTAATGTCCGCACGTTTTAAAAGATGAAAGACAAAGCTACAGAAATTGCCGCATTATAATTCTTCAGTCACACCTTCAAACCGACTCCATACCGAGTCCGGACTAGAGTCGATTTGTAGAGGTGTTGTGGTCAAATGTGTTTTTCAAATTTTCGAGGGCCCCCCCAAAAAAATTAGTGCTCACTACCCCCCCCCCCTCCCCCACTGAACGAATTTTTGGCGGGCGCGATTTTCAAATTTTCGGGAGCAAACAAAAACAAAACAATTAGTGCTTATAAAAATGACGCCTGGCTGGAAGGCTCCCCAGGGAGTGGAGAGTGTGCATACATTGTGTGCGGATAAGCCTGAATCCGATGACCGGGGTAATATCTGTAAAGCACTTTGAGAGGGCCTTCGGTCCTGAAAAGCGCTATTATAAAAACTAGCTATTATTATTGTTACTATTGTTATCATTTTTATTATCATCATTATTATCATTATAATTGTCTTGGCTATTAATTTTTTTTATTACGAATATTATAATTGCTATTGTTATTATTATTAGTATTCTTCTTCTTCTTCTCCTTTTTTTCTTCATTATTAGTATTCTTCTTCTTCTTCTCCTTTTTTTCTTCATTATTACTATTATTGTTAGTAATATTATGCTTGCCATTTTTATTCTCCGAATTATCATTAAGAAGATGATGTTACCCCCGCTCCACCCCTCACTTCACTCGATTGCCTGTTTTTGTTCTCATTTCCGGTAGGCCCCCACGATACCCCCCCCCCCCCATTATGGCTGGAACCTGGCTCTGCCACGGACCCTGATAGAGATGACTTGGTGGTGAATATCAAGGGTATCAGCTATTCTCTCAACGCCATTCGCTTTAAGCCCTTCAGTTACCGACCCGAGTCAACAACGCTTCTAGACCATGGGAGCTGCGGAATCACATCTACCTTTACCTCAGCAACGTCGGGGCAGTCGACGCTCCAGTCATTGCAGCTTTAACGATGCCGAGTGCCGACTTCGAAAATCGTATCGCAAGTTACCCGACGTCATTGATTACGGTGAGGATGCGTTGGACTGCCAGCCGAAGTCGTCTTCGATGTCGTCGGACATGATGGGGAGTGCGTTGAACTTTCTGGCTGACGTCGAGTTCCCGTACGAGAATGTGGTGTTTGAAGGCGGTGGCAGTCAGGGGACAGCTTACATTGGGGCTATTATGGTGAGTTTTATTAAATTAGAATACAAATGATTAAATATCCTCTTCAGTCTCTCGTTCCTAGCCCTCACTTTAGTCCGATGTTGGCTTTGTTTCTACTTTTCTTTGTTCTTTGTTTTTTTTTGTGTCTCTGCATGTCTAAACGATTGAAATATATATTTTTACAGATTTCATTAATTTATTTATCAGTTTAATTTAAACAGGGTAACTCTCTTAGTATAGTAAAAAACATTTTTCCTCAGAGGCCCTGTACAAATTATAGGTTACAAATACAAAGGAAATCACACAAAGTTCAAATACATACATATCATAATTATCACGAATTATTATGCTTATTTTTTAGTATACTCATTGATATAAATACGATAAATTAGATATTTGACAAGCCTATATTATCAGAAAATAAAATCGGGAAAGCTGAAAATACGAAAATGCGATCGCAACTATTTTCGAAAAATCAACTCAAGGACAATTTCAGTCCCCGATTGTATGTCTCATAGTAATCATATTCTGATTACATAATACGTCATTGTCATGTTTGCACATTTCAATAGGTTATATTGGCCGTGCATATTGACATGGCGTTACGTTGATTTGTTTTAAAAGCAGTTACTCTCGTGTTCAGAGCAAATGGGATCATTGATATATATATATTCAGACTTTGATGATTTTCTTTGCACTGTGCTTCTCAATTCTAAAGAAAATAAAACTACCTACTTCGTGTTAAATGTATTATGTCCCTTTTGCAGCCAACCTCAAATGCTGTAGAACTTTGCAGGAATTATGAATATGTCATGTATGTCCTATCTGTGAAATTTAAACGTTAGCAGTGTCCTCATATTCAAATTATGCGAGGAAACCCGTTTACTTGCTAGACTTCACTGTCAGACACTATTGAATGCCTGACTGGCCTTTTTCTTCTTTGGTAATAACATACATGAAAAGAGATGTAAAGGGTACATGAGCATTTGTCTACTATAACCCACTTCTTGTGATTGCCAAGATTAAACTGATTGAATCTTAGCGCAGCATAAAACGTATGACCATTCGGTACAATAGTCTGAAAATCAAGACTATTACTTTTGGTCTCTATAGCCCTTTGACAACTAATAGTCGTTATTTTCCCACTTAAAGACATTTTCAAGCCCCACCTTTTTTAGGGAAGTTCTAAATTAGTATTATCTTTAAAATGCAGTTGGAATTTAACTTTTTTCATTTGTTTGGCCTGCAAATTGGACATAGTACCTTTAACGGATTGCAGCATAATTTATTCAGGAAGTTATTTCATCACGTTGATGCTTTCAACAGAGCGAAAGTGATAAACCGAATGAATTCAAATTTAATCAAACGAAACCGATTTAATCAAACGAAACCGATATTGTTAGACAAATGATACGTCATCGTGTATGCATACCAGTGATTGAATAACTGTTGCTGATTTTTCGTTGTCGTCTTCCTTACTTTCAACATACATTATAAGATATCGCATTATCGCTTAAGACATTTTTGTAGTTACATTTGTTGTGGATAACATAGAATAAGCACATCAAAGCACATAAAAAGTGCGAATAATCAGACGCCCGCAAGGCGAAGGTCATATGTTTGCAAAGAACAGTGAAATCTGATATATTATGCAACCTTTTACTTTTGGGAAAATGATCCATCACACTTTGGCCGATTAATTCACAGGGTATCATCGGTTCGTTCAAATGCAGGGTACCTGTATCACGGTGGCAAAGTTGGCAGCATGTTGCAAATTGTGTCTTGAAACAAAAACATGAGAGTCTTCGTCAACGTATACAGTCATGGCTACATGAGCCAAACATGAGTCATATCTCCTTCCTTCCTCTTCCTCTCCCTCACTTTCTTTTCTCTCTCTTTGCCCTCCTTCCCTCTCCTCTTTCTATTTCCCCGCCTTCACTATCTCTCTCTCTCTCTTCCAGTCTCTCTTTGCCCATTTCCCACTCCCCTTTTTTCCTTCTCTTTCTTTCCCTCTCTCTCTCTCTCTCTCTCTCTCTCTCTTTGTCTACCTACCTCTCTTTTTCAGACTGTTATGTCTCCTTTCATTACCTCTCCCTCACACTCACACCTTTCGAGCTCTTTCCCTTTTGCATTTTCGTTCCTTAAATTATTTAGTTTATTTATTTATTTATTTATTTATTCATTTCTGCATGGTTCATCAAATTACATGATGTTATCAAAATGAGATTAACCAATAACAATAGCAGTAGACATTAAAAAGGCAGTTACAATCATAATACATCACAAACACATGGAGGTTTGCACACGGAGGTTTGGTAATATGAGCCTATAGGGCTTGAGACGCTACCATACCTTTATCATCAATTTAACATAATATATTTAACATACTTACTTTAATCGTTCATACGATTTTCAGTTTCAGATTTTTTTCTTCTTAAAAAGTATTTTGTAAGTTTCATTCCATGTTTTTCTTTTATTGCCAATCTCGTTTCTCATTTTTCTTCTTGAAGGAGCTGGAGCGTCTTGGGCACCTTGAGAAGTTGCGTCGTTTTGGAGGGGCTAGCGTGGGCTCCATCACTGCTGCCTTGTTAGCCGTAGGGCACACTTCGGAAAAGTTCCTCGATGTCATGAAAAATGGACCTTTCTTTAACGATGCACTAGGTGAATTATCTTCCTCCTGTATTTTACTCTAATTATCAGTCAGAGCATGTATGATCTTTTTTTTCCTTCTAAACAAATATTGTTACATCCTTACACAGTGACTTTCACAATGATCAGAACTGATGATATCATGAGAAAACGAAGAGAGGTGGGATAGTTTTAGTAACACATAAGAATAAAAAGTGTTACCAATACAAACAATATGATCAAGAATTATTAAAGAGTAGCTGGAGAATGCACTCAGGCATTTTACTCGCAATTTCAATGTCTTTGGACAAAAAATAAGCTTTGTAATACATGTGTGAAACGTTGTTAAAAATTCACATGATATTTCATTTAATAAATACATTTCAGAACTCTCAAAAATAGTGATCGAGATCTTTTCATCGAGTTTGATAATCAGTTTGTGCCTTTTCCCCCATTCGATATAAAAGAAAGACAAAAAGAAAATGAAAGCATAATTATGAAGAAGATGGTGAAGAAGAAATCATAACGTAACAAAACAATACATGACTTAAGAAGAATAAGAAGTCGAATGAATAAAAAGATGACGGAAAGGCAATAATCGACAAGGCAGAAAAGAAGAAAAAATAATCTTGATCACATCAATAACACAACATAAGGTGAAGAAGAAAGAGAAGGAGAAAAAGAAGATGATGACTAAGAATGAGAAGAGGGCAAAGAAGGGAAAAACATACTTTTGAGGAGGAATAGAAGGCAGACTTGCAGGAGAAGGAGGAAGAGAAAGTAAAAATTAGGGAATAAGAATAAAATATGATTTACATAATTGTAATAACAAAATTGTAACCACTTGATTTTTTTGAAGATGCTAGATGTGGCCCTTGCAGCATGGTACCCAACTTCTTACGTCACCTTGGATGGCATCCTGGTAGATCTTTCTATCACTGGATGGGTGAGGTGGTGGAAGAGAAGCTGGGTAACCCGGATGCTACCTTCCGAGATCTCTACGAGGCTACGGGCAAGGAACTGTGTGTGGTGGTCACCAATCTGAGCTTGAAGATGGAGGAGTATTGCCACGTGAAGACCACGCCCCTCTTGCCGATTAGAGCCGCGGTGAGGATGTCCATGGCCATACCAGGTGAACTAGAACGAATGACGGGGAGAACGGAAAGATGTTGGTGGTGGAGCTGGAATAAATTTAAGGAAATGTATAGGAGCAAAGAGGGAGATTTGGGCGGGAGAAATGGGCAGGTAGACAATGAAAAATGTATGAGTATGTGTGTATTTGTATACGTGTGGGTATGTTTGTGTGTGGGAGGGGTCGTATGTGATTAGGATGACTACTAACGCTTAGAGAAAATTCTCTTTTTATCATTTAATGTACTTGTCCTGTCAGGCAGTGACTGAAAACACAACTGACTTTGACGGGAAATTTGGTTAGACACACTCTTTCTAACTTAATTAATCGATTTCGAAACTATACTTACTCCTAATGCACATAATATCATGAGTATGAAACAGAAAGAAGAACAAGAATCAGTTATATCAAGAGGTCTAAATTCAGGGCTGTAATCATGGTAATCATGCTGACAAGCTTCGGGAATTTGTTGTACTTTTAATTGGAAATGTGTTGACATGTGTGGAAATATCATACAATGTTTCAGTCTTTCATAGTTCACATATTTTTTAATTTGTTCCAACCCTAAAAGGAGCAGTTACAGTTTTCATAAGTGATACCTGGTCAACTTCTTCCATTTCCTCCACCTCCTCCAAACAGGTGTATTCTTCCCTTTCCAATGGAGGTACATTGATCGTACAGATGTGTATGTTGATGGAGGTGTGCTGTGTAACTACCCTGTTCACTGCTTTGATGGTAAGTCAGTCTTCTTCTTCTTGCCCTTCTTGTTCTTCCTTTTTTCTTGTTCTTGTTCTTGTTCTCGTTCTTGTTCTTCCTATTGTTCTTGTTGTTCTTGTTGTTGTTATTCTTCTTTTATTGTGGTTGTTGTTGTTGTTGTTCTTCTTCTTCACGTTCTTCTTTTCTTGTTCCTGTTCTTGTTCTTGTTCCTCCTCTTGTTCTTGTTGTTGTTATTCTTCTTTTATTGTGCTTGTTGTTGTTGTTCTTCACGTTCTTCTTGTTCTTATTCTTGTTCGTGTTCTTCTTGTTCTTTTTTTTTCTTGTTCTTCTTATTATCATTATTATTGATATTATCACGATTATTCTTATCATTAGTACCACCACAACCACCATCATCACCTTCATCATAATCAAATCCATCCTCATCATCATCTTTATTGTGATCAGTGCCAGGGAGGGGAAAGTGAACACAAGCAAAATAACCATTGGGTTTTCATGCCAGTAAAATAAGTTCAGCCAACACTACAACGGCCCTACAATTATTTAACTGTCATGGTAAAGTAGTTGACTCTCCACTTTAGGGTTAGGATTCGAATCCCTACCCGGCATTTACTTCATATGTTAAGATATCATTCCACATTTGCCACTCCCCACCCAGGGTGATAATCATTGCAGGGCCTGCTGGAAGAGCAGTATTGATACTGATGTAGTTACTCTGGGTAAACAAGACCAGCTTATCACCCTTTAACAAAGCCGAGTGCATTGGGTTCTTGAGGGAGTCGCTGCCCATGCAAGCGACCGCACAATATATATTTTTAATCATTATTATTGTTATTTGTTAAATATGTTTTACTATACCATCATATTTTATTGTTCCTATTCTGTCACCAGGATGGTGGTTGTCCATGAAACCAGAGGATAGTTTCCTGCGAAGGTTACAACCTTTGAACGACGTTGGTAAACTCCTCACCAAGAAAGTCCGATTTGGAACCTTCAACGAAAAGACCCTTGGTTTTATTCTGGTCAGTCAATATGCCACTTCTTTTAGACTCGTTTCGTTAAACTTTCTTATTTTATTTCGTCTGTTTGTTTGCTGTCGTTAATTGAATCTATGCATATTATTCAAATCGATATCTTAGATAAAGCAAAATCAAAGAAAGAACAAAATAAAGCAAATCTTGATTCTGATATAAAATGGGTTTTTAAAATTAATACCTCAGTCACGTAATAATAAACAAACTCTCAAATTCGCCATGTTTTTAAAGTCAATGTCATTTTATCATCAACACAATCATCAAAGATAGTCAGATCATTTGTTCAGTATGCTGTCTAACTGGTGACTGGGATGTTGATGATTGTGTGATTATAATGATTACGTTATGATGATTAAATGATTATATTACCACGATGGCCACCCCCTGTCAATTTGGAGTCCATTTGCAGTAGGTGTGGAGTCGGTTTCCCGATGGGACCCTGAAGACTATTTATAGGTCAACATTTCTTATTTTTAAAAATGTGTGTGCGTGGGTGTGATTAGCTGGTGTATAGGAAACTCTATTTCATATCTATTAATGAGAATAATTGAGGGTGCTTAACTATATCCACCGTATTTTTCTACACGATATAAGCTCTTGTATCTGATGTATGCACTGGCAGGAAGTTGATTTATATCTTTCAAACGATAGCAATGTATGGCAGAGCAATTTTTTCTGGTTGTGCATTAAGCTCTACAGTAATCAATCGCACGCCACTATTACTTGACTCGGGAGAAGCATATGAACACCCATTTATGATTTATGAATTCCACTTAAATTTAATTCAATTCAATTGTATTCGTTCAAGTTAAACAAATGGAATCTTTACATGTTTTTTTTTACAAGTGTTGATAATGCTTGTAAAAAAGCAAACCTGTACAATTTCTTTTTAATTAACTTAGACGAATAAAATTAAATTGAATAGAATTTAAGAGGTATTCAATCGTTTTTCACAATTCTTAGAATGTGGGTCTAGGATGAGAAAAGTTTAAGATAAAAGAATCTTCGTTTTATTATTTATAGTTCAGCGATCACGACCAGCACGTCCTGGCGACAAACCCAGCTCTGCTTCCATCTCCTTCTCCGATACCAAACACTCGACTAGCAAGGTAACAGGCTATACTCATATAATAGTCATGGGGTGTTTCACAAAGATCCTAAGTCGAACTTAACTCTAAGTTGGACTTAAACATTATGGAGAGCCATTTGTATTGTTAAAATTAGCGAAAATTCAAGTATTTTGGACTTTTTATAAATTCCACATCAAGAACATGAAATCTTCATGATATTAATAGAAAATATGAATGATTGGAATAAACATTTTATGCCTTTGAAAAAAAAAATTTAGAAAATATTTTCATAGATGCTAACGGCCATTTCCATAATTGTAAAGTCCAACTTATCTTTAATGTTCTTGATGTGGAATTTATGAAAGACCTAAAATACTTGAATTTTGTTTTTTAATATATTTAATTTTAAGGCTACAAATGGCTCTCCAAAATGCTTCAGTTTAACTAACAGTTAAGATCGACTTTGGAATTTTGTCTTATTAAAGAGTTACGATTGATCCAAATCAATCGCAAGTCCTCAAATCATTTGCAAGTTGCAGTCTCCTATCTCTTATATACACAGTTGCGATATAAGTTGCAAGTAAGTCAACTCTTTATAAGATGGGGCCCTGATCTTTTTTACATTAATACTTTTTGCAAGATTTCATGAATAAGTTGTAAATTCACTCACTGGCGCAGTTTAGTGAAACTTTGACAATATAACAGTTTAATAATATGAGGAGTTTATCTTACGAACTGTATTCTTTTTTATTTGGTTGAAAAGACATTCATCGTCAAGCTTTAATTTTCATATATTGTAATGGACATCTGGTACTATTCCAAGAACCATTTTCCCAAAGCAGGGTTTGGTTGCACGAATCATCCGTCTCCATTCTCTTTGTGCCCTGTTTGAGCCGCTGTATTGTAAATAAACATGTAGATTTAATGCTAGAATTCCGCTAGAATAGCTTGAGAAGATAATTTTTCTTTAGAAAAATACATGTTTTATTATATAAATAGGCCGATTGGTCAATGGCCCTAAAGTACATGTAGACGTTTTTGTTGGTACACAGAACACTTTGAATTGGGGAAAGGGGACGGGTGGGTTGTCGGTAAAAAACTTTCAAAGATTTACCGGCAGCAATACAAATAATAAAGAAACAATTTAAATAGCAACATAAAGGTGGCCCGCCCTTTATACAGCGATGCTGTCATCTTGATATTCATTTATCTTTCGTTGCTTCCATTTGCTCAGAGCACATCAAACATTCATGAAGCAACATGAGATGGAACTGAGGAAGCATCGAATTAAAACGGACGCCATGACTCGTTTTGTTAAAGTTCTCAACGATAATAACCTAGATGGAAACGATAATATCGACATCGGCGAGTTTAGACGAGCTTGTGCTCAGGTAAGATGTTACAAATAAATGTGGCAAAATAATTGGTATAGTTTTAGTTTCCTTTTTTCTGTTACTAATGTTGAGAAGAAGACCTTACCCAAGAACATAATAATCAAAAATAGAAAAGTGGGAAAAGCGGACAAAGATGGGGTTATGGAGTAAAGAGAGAGAAAGAGAAAGAGAGAGAGAGAGAGAGAGAGAGAGAGAACCTGTAAGACATGAGGAAAAATAATACTAGATTCCCGGGCCCTATTGCATAAAACTTACCATCAATGGCAACTATCATAGTAACAGGGCTCAACAGCCAATCAAAATTAAGGTTTCCATGGTAGTTACCATCAATGGTAAGTTTTATGCAACGGGCCACAGATGTTGAGTTTCACGTATTTCTGTTTTCTTCACCTTCTCTACTTTCAGACCAACGAGTTTACATCGTACCATGCGAGGGCGCTGTTCGGTGATCGTTTGATGTCTGCCACAGAAATGTTTGAACTTCTGGATATCAATAAGGACGGCAGGGTAAGTGAGACCTCAGAAGTCACAAGGTGTTGATAGAGTTGAACAAGAACAGAGGAAGAGGAAAAAGGAAGAAGAAGAAAAAAAAAAGAAGAAGAAGAATATACCACAAAAAGAACAAGGACAAGAACAACAACAACAATGACAAAAAAGAACAAGAACAAGAACAAGAAAAATAGAAACGAGGTGAAGAAGAAGAAGAAGAAGACGAAGAAGAAGAAGAAGAAGAAGAAGAAGAAGAAGAAGAAGAAGATGAAGAAGAAGAAGGAGAAGAAAAAAGATGATGAACAAGAACAGGAAAAAGAACAAGAACAAGAAAAATAGAAAAAAGAGAAGAAGAAGAAAAGAAGAAGACTGACTTAGTATACCACAACAAGAAGTGAATAGGGTAGTAACACAGGAGAGTTATAGTTCGGGCCGGGGGTGGGGGAGGGCCGGGGGTTGTAATTGTCCTATATTAAAGGGGTTATACATTTTGTATGGAGGAGTACGGAGTTGACGAACTGTCAGCGTAAGGATCGAATCCCAAATTGTCCTACGATCACTTGCCCTGGATGTACGGGGATGATTGCTCTACAGAGGTAGCTGTGACGTCATATAATTTTTTTTTTTTAGAATTTTTCAATTTTTCTACATTTTCCGAAAGAGCACCAAAAATGTCGAAACCAATTGAATATGTTAACTATTGGCGGATATTTGACCATCTGAATTAATATATTCTCAATAGGAACTCAGTGCTATATGCTCTGGCTCCTAACTATTATGCTCTTTCGGAAAATGAAGACAAAATTGAGAAATTCTAAAAATAGATTTTTGATGACGTCACACTTCACCACTCTATAGGTATAATGCGATATCTATTTGCCTTGCTCCGTGCAGTTGGACTATCACGAGTTGATGAACCTGGCCGAGTGGAATGGGGTGGGAATTCAGACCCATCTCATCGGGGCTGGGCGGACGGACATTAAGAATCCAACGGATCTCATCACAAGTCTTTTCCAGTCGCTCGTGATGAATGTCAAGAGATCGTTCTTAGAGGTTAGTCATGTTAGTAGACGCAGCGAAGGGAGGGACCCCAGTGGCCATGAGATTGAAATAAAAGATATTAAATTGAAAGAGAGAGAGAGAGAGAGAGAGAGAGAGGGGGGGGGGGGGTAGACATTAAGAACCCAACGGATCTCATCACAAGTCTTTCAAGTCGCTTGTTATGGACGTCAAGAGATCATTCCTAGATGTTTGTAGCAGTGGTGTAGCGCTGAGAGAGAGAGAGAGAGAGAGGGAGAGAGAGAAGAAGGAAAGAAAAAAAGGGGGGGGGGGGGCTAAATCGGCTGGCTAAAAATGAGAAAGAGAGAGAGAGAGAGAGAGAGATAGAGAGAGAATTTTGGAGGGAGGGAGGGTGAAGGTAATTAATGTGGCAAGAAGATGATACACTTTATCCATTTAGAAAAGCCAGTGTCCCCCATGACAACTGTGCCTCCTCGAGGCGTGGGGGTAGGGGTGTGGTGTCGTTGTGGTGATGGTGATGGTGGTGGTAGTGGTAGTGGTAGTGGTAGTGTTAGTGATGGTGGCATTGGGTGATAGTGATGATGTTGATGATGAACTTCAAAAGGAACTTGATGAACTTGATGAAAGGTTGCTAGCTGGTTTTCATCAAATAAACTAAAAATTAATCAGACCAAAACAAAGTTCATGATATTTAACTTTGGTAAAAAAAATGATACTTTAATTGAAAATGTTAATCTGACAATAGATGGTAACTGTATTGACCAGGTACAATTTGCCAATTTTTTAGGAGTTGCCATTGACAACAAACTTACATGGGCAAAACACATTGAATTAATTTCCAGGAAGATTCGGTCCCAAGTCGGTGTAATGAATAAGCTCAAAAGTTTTCTACCATCCTCTACCATGCTTTCTCTTTACTACACTCTCATATATCCTTACTTAACGTACTGTAATTTAGTTTGGGCGAGAACGTCTAATAATTTATTAAAGCCCCTTATCATACTTCAAAAGCGGGCTGTTCGGTTGTGCAGCAATGCTTCCTTCAGGGCGCACACCTCTTCATTATTTAAATCCTTAAATTTATTCAAACTTCCAGATATTCTTTCTCAACGGACTTTATTATTTATGTACAAACTCCAAAATAATTTGCTACCAGTAACGTTTTATGACAGTTTTCATTTGAACTCGGATGTCCACTCCTTTAATACAAGAAAAAAAAAAGACTTTCATCTACCAAAATTCACTAACTCATTTTTGCAAAATAAATCAATTAGATATCAAGGTCCTCACAAATGGAACTCCATGTCAAGTTATTTAAAGGGTATTAAGAACCAGAACGCATTTAAACTTAAACTGAAAAGAACAATACTTGCCACTTTTTGATTTATTGAAATACATAATTCATTCATATATTTTGTTAGCATGTAACATTATTATTATCGTATTGTATTGTATTGTATTGTATCGTATTTCATCTTATTGTATTGTATAGTATCTGTATGTTTTTATGTTTGGGGTTGCTTGTTTACAAGTTTTTAACTTATTTTAGCAATCCCGGTATTTATTTATAATGATTTCATTTGTAATGATTTCATTTTGATGTTTTTATCTTTTGCCGAATAAATGTGAATTTGAATTTGAATTTGAATTTGAATTTGATGATTGTGTTGATGATAAAATGACATTGACTTTAAAAAGATGGCGAATGTGACAGTTTGTTTATTATTGATGATATTTGTGTTTCGTGCATGTACAATGATATTTACATGGATTTGTTTATAATTTTGAATCTTAGAGTGATGACAATGAACGAACAGTCTTGATCAACACCGTCTACATGAAGTGTCTGGATTTTGACGGTGACCCGGAAGACTGGGAATTTCTTGTTGAGGTATGCTTTCCTAGCTATCAGTCCATGGTGGAAACTCCTGAAGTTCGACACAGTTTTAAATGCCATCCCCCGATTTTTAGTCTTTCACAAAGCAAAATGGACGTATGTGTCCAATTAATGCTGGATACTCACGAATTGAGTTTCTTTTTTTTATTTGTTTTGTTGGTACTGTATGGTGTTGGTATTCCGGAGAAATTTATGGTAAATAGTAACCCAAATAATGTGTTAACACGATGATCATTTTTTTCTTGTTTGTCATAAAATTTTAGAGCACAAAGGCCCCTAAAATGGATAAATAATGTGTTCCCCTCTTATTTTTAAAAAGTTGTTTTTCTCGCCAAATATACGGCCTAATGATGGAGTGTGGGGACAGATATGCTGACATAAAACGGTGGGGTGCGTGAGGGGGGGGGATCCTTGTTCCTCTAATCATGTTAAAATGACTCATAGTGTGATTTTTCTGATAAGCTGTGATAGTAGACGGTTTTCCCTTATTTTTCTTTCTAAATTTCAGCAAGGCAGACGGGCGCTTCAAGCTTTCTTACACCTCAAGAGGACGCTTGCAGAAAATACAGGGAAAGATGACACAGAGAAATGTAACATGTAAAATAATGGATGAATAGATAAATAAATAAATAGATACATTTAGAAATCGCTAGATGTATAGATAAAGCTGTATATAAGCCCTTATTTGATAACAGGAAGGTCACAGTGCCTTTGTCATAAAGTATAAACAGATGTGTTTTATGATTAAAAGTTGTCGTTTTGATAATGTATAAATAAAATTGGACCAAGTCAATTTCCCTGAGGAACACCACATCGTTATGTAAACTACAATGGTTGCAGGGTAAAATTTCGAAATTTTATCTTTACAAATTCATCACCATTCAAAGCATTTCCAACACCACTTAAAAACGAACTGCTCTGAAAATCCAATCTTTAAAATGTGAATTTTGACAACGACGTGACATTCCTTTTTACTGTCATTCTTGCTGTTATACTGTATTAACGATGTATAAAACATGGAAAATTGCTTATTAGATATTTTTGTCTCCCCGGAGTTGATGCCACTTTTTGTTGGACGTCTCCATGAAGCTTAACATGATCCATGAATGTATGTTTATACAATTAAGCTATCGTTGATTAATGATTTGTGATAATATGAGTCTATATACATGATATATATTTACTCTTGTAATAAATGTACAAAAAATATAATGTTTGTACTTTACAATTCGTAACACATATGATTATAGTTGTTTTACCCACTTTTTACCAAATTTTGCCAGTCGATTGTGATGTAGTTATGGATTACTCTCCCGTTTGTCGTGTACAAACAATATCACTATTTTATTTTTTACTCCCTAGTGCCTTCACCCTTGGGGCACTACTCAAAATATATTTTGAAGAGTATATTAGTACAGGTCCTCTCATAAGTAAAGACCATCCCGAGTCATACAGTCTTTGTTTAAATTGAAATTTAAGTCACTTTGTGTGTTGGAACAAATATAAACAAATGGCCCACTACTACATCACAGAGACAGCCGGTTTGAAGGGCCCATACATATAGTGGTTGCAAATTCTAAAAAAAAAAAATCACCACTTTCTCATTTTTTCCGATTTCATTTAAACTTTCTCCAGTATGCTTTTGTGATTTTTGTCCTTTCTTCTGTAGAGTAGTTTGCTAATAAGCTTGGATTTCCCTCTAAGTATAAAATAGATTTGCATTGAATTGAATTGGATATGAATAAAGCAAACGAAATTAAAGACACTAATTGTTCAAGTGCTTTTGTTTCCGAACTGGAAAAAATCACTTTAAAAGCGTCATGTACAATTTATCATCAGGAATTTGTTTTACTTACCCCCGAATTTAGGGGGGTACATTGAGCATTTTTCCTGATTTAGGGGGGTCTCCAAGGCAGGAAAAGCCCGCGAAAAGCCCGCGAAAGGGGGGTTCGGAAATGTTGGCAGTCCTCAGATAGGGGGTGCTTTCAAAAAGAGGGTACCAGCATATGCGTACGCTAAATAACACTGAGTGGGGGGCCGGGACTCTATCCAGATCTAGTCCTAACCCTAACCCTAAACCATAACCCTATAAAACTGGTCTGTAGAATTACTGTCCTCCTAATGACAATGTCTACTTAATGACTCCTTTTTTCGCTCCAAATGTCCGTCTTATGACGTAATAAATATATATTTAGAGAGAGAGAGAGAGAGATTTATATATAAGTATGAAAACTTTAAGAGGACACGAAATTGTCCTCCTTATTAATGTCTACTTAATGATTCCCCTTTTCATTCCAAATGTCCGTCTTATGACCCCTTTAGTAAAATATACACATGTGTATATATATATATATCAGATATAAACATATATGTATATGCACATAATGTTTAGCTGATATGGATCGCATGTATGTATGTATTTACTTTGCGAGCGAAGCCTTTTGTCGAGACTACAGTACGTCAGACTTGACAAACATTGCAATGCCATTGATCTGGATATATAGTTCATGACATGTCAATGGTACGTTGAAAGCACGTGTAGACTGCTCATGCATGTACAGCTGTAGTATATACCCAGTGATGCCCTGGATATACATAACACCGTTTAACCAGTCCATTCCAACTCCCCCTTGTTTAACCATTTGATTGATGTCTAATGCTGTAGGAGCGATTGCTACACGAGACAACATGTCGGTACGAGTGGCAGTGGTAAGTATCGTGATTATAATGATACGTGTTTTAGTGTAAATATTATGAATCGTTATACCAGGGAGGTGTTTTAAACTCACATACCCTGGTTATACTGCATTATACCTCACGTAACCTACTGCTAGTAGTACTATCGTACCACTACACACAATAACTCGGTATATGATTAGTTGTAGTGTATACAACTTACAATCAAAACCATATGTGCAACGGCGTCTCAGTTATTATCCGAATCGTGTGATTTTTCTTGCAGCCTCCCTATTCTACTCTCTCTCTTCACCTTTGCTGTCTATAGTTTCTCGAGGATTGTATCATATGATAAGTATGTAAAGTATAAGTTGGTATATGTTTTAACGTATTAATGAGCACTCGAGCAGTTGGGGGGGGGGGGGGGGGGGAGGCCTGTGCATGGGCAATGTTTGGCTTTGACCTTTTATTTCCCAGCCTGCCTGGTCGGGTACTAAAGTGTAGATTATTCTGTTATTGTGCTAACTCCTTTGAATAATTAAAAACAAAAAAGATTTATCATTATTAAAAGAGCCAAATAGTAATATCAGTATTAGTAATTTTTATGATAACAGCATAAACAACAACACCTCCAACAACGATGTCTCTAAGCGCTTTACAAATATATTAACTGGAACGCTTTTGCTAAATGATATTCATGAGAGTGTAGTACTAATAATGGTTAACATAAACAATAACTCGAAGGAGGGATGAACCTTACCGAAGAATATAGTTCGCCTCGATCAGAGCTATTGTTTTTACAGCCTGTTACTAACGCTGATATTATTAATGTGGTTTTGAATTTTGATGAAAATAAAAGTCCAGGATACGATGAAATTCACCCTAAGGTATTGAAAAACTCGATTTATATGATTGTTACACCTTTGTGCAATATCTTAAACTTTTCCTTTGAACAAGGTATTTTCCCCGATGCTCTAAAAATTGCAAAGGTGATTCCTGTTTTTAAAAAAGGCAATAAGTCACTTTTAAATAATTATAGGCCGATATCTGTGTTATCTGTTTTTAGCAAAATATTTGAAAAGATTTTATGTGATCAATTGACTCGTTTTATTAGTAAAAATAATATTCTGTATGAAAATCAATTTGCTTTTAATGGGATACAGTACTTGCCATGCTCTTCTTGATTTTATTGATAAAGTTGCAAATGCTTTTGAACTTAATGAATTTTTAATTGGTGTATTTCTAGACTTATCCAAAGCTTTTGATTGTATTGATCATAATATTTTAATAAATAAGTTATGTTTTTATGGTATAAGAGGAATTCCTCTTCTTTTAATTAAAAATTATTTATCAAACCGAAAGCAATATGTTAGCTTTGGTAATTATTACTCTGATCACAGCACTATTTTAACTTGTGTGCCGCAAGGTTCTAATCTTGGCCCGCTCCTGTTTTTACTGTATATCAATGACTTGCCAACTGTAAGCAATATTTTATCTTCTATTTTATTTGCTGATGACACCACTCTGTTTTTATCTGGTAAAGATCCCGTAGAAATAAATATTCTATTGAATTCTGAAATTGTTAAAATACACAAGTGGTTCCTTGCAAATAAATTGTTGATTAATTTTGAAAAAACAAACTATGTAATTTTTAAAACAAGAAATAAATATGTAAATGAAGCTGCTATCAAGATTTGTATAAATAGTAAAGAAATTAAGCAAGTACACCAAGTTACTTTCTTAGGCGTCATTATTGATGAAAACTTAACGTGGAAGGACCACATTTATTTTATTTCTAACAAGCTGTCAAAGGTCATTGGTGTTTTAAATAGACTCAAAGATATTTTACCATTACGCATACTTGTACAATTGTATAACTCTATGATTTTGCCTTATTTTAATTATTGTATCATTGTATGGGGCAACTGCGCTTCGTATCTGCTTCAAAAGCTATTTTTATTACAAAAAAGAGCCGTCAGGGTTATAACAAACTCATATTATAGAGCACATACAGGTACATTGTTTTTTAAGCTGAAGTTTTTAAAACTTTATGATCTATATGATATAAGTATTGGAGCTTTTATGTTCTCTTACATGTACAATATAACTACTTTACCTGATTGTTTTAATAATTATTTTATTTTCAATAGAGATATAAATCAATATAGTACTAGAAATTCACACAAACTTTATGTTCCTTCATTTCGCTATAATTTGTCAAGAACAGTAATAAAATATAAAGGATCCATTATTTGGAATAACTTACCAGATTCTTTCAAAGCATGCCCAACATTGTCTAGTTTTAAGCGTAATTTTAAACACAAACAAATATCAAGTTACAATATACTTTTTTTAGCTTTTATTAATTCTGCCTGTCCTTGTATGTGTGTTTATATGTCTTAGTTAATGTAATGTCTATATTGTCAATATTTTGCTTTTAATTATTGAAGATTTTACTTTTGGGGTTGTAGAAAAAGGGGACCAGCCTAGATAGGTCAATGGCCTTTGCTGGTCCCTCACATCCCTACTCCACCCATTAATCAATTTTAGTGTTACTGTTGTTGTTTTATTTGTTCTTATTATATTTTATATATATTGCATTTTGTATAATTGTATTTTTAATGTTATAATGATATTTTTATTGGATGTGAAATAAAATGAACTTGAACTTGAACTATTAACTTGGCATATAATGTACAGGCATTAGGGGAAAAGGATAGTTTTCACTAACAGGAAAATGATAGATCATTTTATTGACATTTTCTTGACAATTATGCAGGTAGCTAAAAAGCCCCCCACTTGCTGGCATTTCCGGCATTTCCGGCAACTAATATTTCTCGCTTAGTCTTTTTCTATAATGACTCGGTATCTAAGTACTATTATCATGCAGTAGTTTATCACGTTTTCAACATAATTTTCTTTTGATGAAAAATAAATCATGTTGATTAATAAAAGTGGGCGTAATTCTGTGAAAACCTTAACAACATATTACTTCTTATCGGTGCCTAGTTTGACTTAACTGAGAGAGAGAGAGAGAGAGAGAGAGAGAGTGAGAGTTTTATTTCTCAAATTTCTCAACAGGTTATTTTGTATTCGTTCTATTAATACAATTGGAAGCAGTATCCTAACAGATGCTATAGGGGCGTTGATACAGAGGGCTCAAAACTGTCTTCTGCCGGGAAACAAATAGAATAAGGAGTTCCTTTTGAACATTCAAAATTTAAGAATGCTTTTATTTAAAATCCGGGTTACTTGGCTAATTTGTAAATCTGAGGTTTTTCTATTCATTTTGCACTTTGACAATGTCGGCTAAACAGTAAGCAATGTCATCGTTATTTTCTTCCGTTATAGGTGACAGGCGCAAACAAGGGTATTGGTCTGGAGATCGTTCGAGCTCTATGCCGCCATTTTGGACAAGATGGCGTGGTTTACTTGACTGCACGCAATGAAGGGCGTGGTCGAGCCGCTGTTGAGCTCCTCCAGAAAGAGGGACTCGATCCCAAGTTTCATCTTCTTGACGTCACTGATCAAGCAAGCATTGATACGATTCGGAATCATCTGGAAAAGGAACATGGTGGAATTGATGTTCTAGTCAACAATGCTGGTATTGGTACATCGGTAGGTTTGCATTTTTTAATAAAATGGATAACGGGAATTAGTGGAAATGTTACAATTATGGTACTCAAATGACAGGGATGATTATGATATTCATGACCTCGAGGCCAGTCATCTTTGTATTTCGACTTTTAAAAGGCAAAAGGCAGGTCGCAAACAATGATTGTTGCTATAAATAATTGCAAGCCTTTGAAAAAAGGGAAGAGTTAATGAGCATCATTAAAGTAACATGTCAGTAGAGCCATGCGTAACCGAAAAAAAATAACCGTTTAGTGAACTGATCTATTGATGACAAAATATATGCATGTACATTTCTAGAATCAGGTAACTTTATATAATGCTAATTTGGCTCAGTACTACCCGGCTTGAGTCTCACGTACCCTTGACCTGGTACTAGCAGTTTTGCATTCCTTTCCATGACTAGATGGAGAGAGGTACTTCGGTTGAACCGTTCTGCTGGATACGCCATTGCTTTCTTTAATCATTTTCACAAACTTTGTTTTACAGAAAGACAACAGTTCGTTTTATGAGAAGCAATTCCGCGTCATGGAAGCAAATTTCTTTGGACTTCTATCCGTCTGCCGGAGTCTCACTCCTCTGGTGAGGTCAGGTGGAAGGTATGTTTTTCATGCAAAATGTTTGTCCTAATACATGTAAAACAGACAGGGTAGATACATTTTGCTTTTATACTTAAAATTAGAGAATTCAAACTTTTCATCTGTCTCAAAGCCTCTTCTACCAAACACGACAAACGACTTAAATATGTTTACACCATGCACACTAAGAAAAAATGGTGCAAGTTTGCACCTTTAGGGGTGCAAACCGATGCAACACTAGCAGCACCTTTAGGGGTTAAATCCTGCACCCTTGAAAAGGGTGCCAGATTGAACCTTTTAGGGGATATGTTAGTACTCATTATGGTTCAATCTTGCACCTTTAGGGGTGCAAACCGATTCAACACTAGCAGCACCTTTATGGGTTCAATCCTGCACCCTTTAAGAGCCTAGAGGGTTCCAGCTTGCACCTTTTCGGAGACATGTTAGTACCCTTAATGGTTCAATCCTGCTTCATTAGGGGTGCAAACCGATGCAATAACAGCACCTTTAGGGGTCCAATCCTGCACCCTTTAAAAGGTGCAATCCTGCACACATACTCGAGGAATACTCATTAAATATGTTCTTACACAAATACATATTAAACATGCACGTTGTGTCTTGGTTAGTAATCATATAATGATTTATAATCAATATATCTATTGCTAAAAAGTGAATGTAATTGTAACATGATCAGACAAAATAATCTACTGGTTAATGATTGCCGAAAGAAAATACAAATCACAAAATTGATGTGCATTGTCATAATTTGCTTAACAAATCATGATAAATGTGTTTTTATGTGAACACGTGTAAAGTAATCATGAATATGCATGCAATATGCAAACTTTTATTTTGGACCCTTTTTGGGTCGATAAGGGTCATTTTTGTGGGAAGGGTGCAAAATCTGACCCTTTTTTTTAACCCCTTTTCCATCAATAGGGTTCATTTTTATGTAAAGGGTGCAAACTCCGAATTTTGCACCCCTTTTTTCTTAGAGTGTATACGATAATAGCTAAAAGGTCGTGTATGATGTAATGGCGATGTCCAGTTTGATGGTGAGTATGTCGTGATGGAATTCATTTGAAGTATATTATGATTGGAGTCACAAACACATTGGCAAAACAAGGTAGAAATTAAGTTTTTATTTCTAAACATTATTTTGTATTCGGGTTTGGTAAAGGTTTTTTAAATAAGTAATGTAAGTGACTATGACTAACAATTAAATAAATGATCTCTGCTAGTGTTAAGTGTCATTTTGGATTCTTTTCATTTTAGTAACAAAATTATATTTTCGCATTAAATTAAATTCACTACCTCCCTTTATAGGGAGGGGGCATCGCCCATAATATATTCACATTAACAGTGATTCCTTATATACGTCCTTGGTACTGGTTAGAGTGAATATCTTTATCTTCGTCGAAAATATGTCGGGAGAGGAAATTGTCCCTTTACCCCTTCGTAAATTACGCTAGTGTATTATATTGTAAACATAACAAATTCGACCGTTACTCTTTTTTTGTCATCTAGGATTGTAAATGTAGCCAGCACGACAGGATATATGGTGTTTAGAGAGCAATTAACTGAAGAAATTAGGAACAGATTTCGACAAGTTAAGGAAGAGCAGGACGTTGTGAACCTCATGAATGAATTTCTTGAGTAAGTAGAATTGAACTACAATTATAATGCAATTGAACCAGGGCGGCGTTTCACAAAACCATCCTACGTACAAGTTCACCAACAACTCATGGAACACGTGAATTAAATCGAACATGCATTTCAATGGGATGTCGGTGAACTTCTACGCCTACTTATGAAGGTTTCTAGAAACGATGCCAAGGTCTCAAATCAGTTACCATGATCCATTATGGGCCACCTTTACTTGATTAATGTCCTTTGACAAGACATTGATGTATATTTTCCACTCTCCACCCAGGTGTTAAATGGGTACCCGGTAGGATGCGAAAGCTAATGTGCTTAGATTAGCAAGTGTGCGCTTGTAAAATTACGCCTGGCTGGTATGCTCCCCATGGAGTGGAGAATGTGCATACCGGTACATTGTGTGCGGGTAAGCCTGAATCCGATGACCGGGGTAATAATATGATTACAGGGCACTCAAAAAGAACAGTATGAATACTGATGAGGCTACCCTGGGTAAACAAGACATATTATTATTATTAGAGGTGACCGTAACAAAATTGAATGGTACATGTGTAAACAACTGTATTGATTTTTTAAAAGTAGTTTTTCTTCACCCCCCCCCCCGAAAAAGAAAGAACAACACCCACACAACTGTTATAATACGTCAATAGTTTGTACGGTAGTGGCAGTCGAAAACTTTACTTGGTATGATGGTGTGTTTATTTTAATTGACTGCTAAGAACGCATGTGTATTCTCGTAATGGGAAACTATGACTTTAAGGCCTCTCCAAGGGCCTCGACAATTACAATTAATGCCTTACCAAAGGGCACTTGCGCATTTTCGAACCCGGGATCTCCCAGTTAAGAAAACACTGCTCTACCACTGAACCATCTCGCCTCTTACCTTGGTCGTTCACTTAAAGATGAAGTTGAGTTCTGGTCATGCGATTGCATTGTGAAAGAAACGGTGTGGAACCGACAAGAAAGGGTTGATCATAATTATAGCATATAAGAATTTGTGTGTATTGCAAGGTTCTGGAATCATCAAAATGATAAGAAACTTGGCCAAGTCTTGGTAAAATTACAAACACTGTACACAGAAAGATGTATATGGGACTACACGAACACGTGGCGTAAAAAGCCGGCCCCCGATTTTTACGATGTTACATGCATATTTAGAATATGAAGGCATTTGAAGAGCCATGCTTTTCAGGGAACATGTCTTATCTGATATTCTTCCACACTTGCATAATAAGAATGAGTAATGCTCACAAATTATTTTTCACCTCTTCCCAGAACTCAACCTTCTCTTTAAATAAACAACCATGCTTCCTTTTAATTACGATTAGTTCATGACGTAAAAACCACTCTTTTGGGGAGGTGATGTCATTTTGGATGACTCTGTCAAGCCAAATATGATGCTACATCCTAGTACATCCCCTCCAAAGCGTCGAAGCACGGGTCTGCACATTGTTTTGCAGGCACGCTTAAACGTGAAGCATAGAGGCAACTTATATAACTTGACATAGGCGTTTTGTTTAAGGCGAAAATGCGAGAGGTCAAGTTGTTAGCCAATGCGTCTTGTTGAAGTCGAGAAGGTGACTTGATGACCTTTAACGATTCGCGTTCTTCCCTCCTCTTCTTAAACAAGGCGCCTTTGTGAGTTTAAACAACTCACCTTCTCGCTTTCTCGACTAAAACCAAGCATCTTGGCATGTTAATCAAGTCGCCTTCTCGCTGCAAGTTTAAACTTCCGTACAGGCTCCTGTGGGTGGCTGTTGAACATGTCCAATAATCTCCGCCTGTTTGTTGATGAACGTAGGTGACACGTGCTTATATTCCTTGTAAAACCGCAAAAACTTCTTGCGAATATCGCACGGGCTTCCTGTGATTGTGTGGCGCCGTAAACAGTCATAATTATGGAGCCGTAAAACATAGCACGGCAGTAGCACGGCACCTGGTGAGCGTAATCAAATCTATTAGGTACGTGTATTCGCTTTGATTTACAATGATTTATGCCAGAGGAAATTCTAACATGTATTATGGGGACTACGTGCATTTTCATTTGCAGGTGCTGCAAGATGGAAACTAACGCAGCAAACGGATGGTCAGAATGGTCCTATGGGGTTGGTAAACTCGGTGTTATCCTACTGTCAAAGATGCAGGCTGAAAAGATATCACTAGATGCATCGAAACAGGATATACTTGTCAATGCGGTAGGTACACCGATATTATGGTCCACTGAGAATATATCTTTGACGAATCCCTCTCAAACATTTATATTAAGAAACTCCTCCCCGCAGACTAAGTAAAGGGGCGACCGGACATTTGCTCCTTGTCTCATTTTTTTCAATTTCTTCTCCACTTGCATATTTTTGTGAAAAAGTAAACAATTTAAAAATGAACTACAGTTAACCTCATCGGGAGACGTCACGTGATGCTCACCTGTCGTGTAAAGCAAAACAAAACTGACCCCCGCGGGATCATATTGGTGGACCAATCTTTAATAATTCTGAGAAAACGTAAAGCAGACGCTTAAACCAAGAATGTGAGTAGCCTTTGATTCCATTATACTTTGTTTCTTGTTGTTTCCAGTGTTGCCCAGGCTTTGTACAAACCGACATGACCGCTCACTTACCGGACAACCAATATGGATACAACAAGGTTACGACCGTAGAGGGCGCAGATACTCCAGTTTTTTTAGCACTTCTTCCACCAGGCGTGAAAGAGCCAAACGGACAGTTCTTATTGAAAAGAAAGATATATGACTTTATCAACACTGACGTCTCCATCCAAATATGACATCCAGTAGAGCTGAATTTGTCAACTGAAATGGACCCAAAGGATGAATATTTACGCATGATTATGATGAAATTATCCTGTGCTGTTCGGACTAATGTACTTTCGTGCCGCAAGTAAACTGTAATCTTAACCTCAAACTGTCTACAAACAGTCTGAACCGTGGACATAATTTAGCTTTGTGATACCATGAGAGCAATCAGACAATTTAATAAAAGGATTGCAATCCCATAAGTCGAATTGACAGCTAACGGTCGTTATTTTCCCTCAAAAAGACATTTTCAAGCCCTTTCGTTTTGGTTAAATTCCAACGGCATTTAAAAGATAATACTAATTTAGAACTTCCCTAAAAAATGGGATGCTTGAAAATGTCTTTAAGTGGGAAAATAACGACTATTAGTTGTCGAATCGATCTAAGAGCTACAGAACCAGTAAGTAATAGTCTGATTTTCAGACCATTGTACCGAATGATCGTATGTTTTATGCTGCGCAAAGATTCAATCAGTTTAATTTTGGCCATTACAAGTAGTGGGTTATTGAAGTAGACAAAATGCTCATGTGCCCTTAAAAGCTCATTTTATTTATGCTATTACCAAAGAAGAAAAAGTCAGTCAGTCACTCAATAGTGTCTAACAGTGAAGTAAAGCAAGTAAACAGGTTTCCTTGCATAATTTTAATATTAGGACACTGCTAACGTTTAAATTCCACAGATAGGACATACATGACATATTTATAATTCCTGCACAGTTCTACATAATGTGATGTTGTCTGCAAAAGGGACATTGTATCTTTAAGCCTTGGATAATTCTTTTTGTGGGTCCTTTTAAAAATCAACTTCTGTTGACAAGGACGTTCTTCCCATAGACACTAAATCTCCTTTAACTAAAGGGTGTGTCATAATATATAATTCATTTCGAAAAGTCTCCTCGCTCTCTACACTAGGAAGTCCATCTAAATCCCTTGGACAATCGTGTATTACACCTTGTAAAGTGATCATCTTGGGATATTTTAGCGAAATCAAATTAGTGACAGGTAATCTAAGAAGAGGTAGCGATTTGGGAACATTCTTCTTTCTTATAGAGGGCGCTAATACAGTTTGGAATCGTGTGTAAGGTAAAGTAATACTAATCATCATTTTTATTTTAAGGGAAGGGGAGATGGGGGAGGATGTTATAATTATAATTCATTTCATTCAATCGTTTCTTTCTTCTTCTTCTAATTGGTGCTCAATGTAAATAGCCAAATGAAGGTGGATTGTCGTAGCTGAGATAAACAAGCAATTATTTTTTTATTTCTGTTCTTACCGTTTCTTGGCTATTGTATACAAGGTGAATTGTTTATGTATGAATGGCATCATTAAAGAATAATGAAAAACTAAATATTTTGTTTCGGGTAATATGTTTCTCTGGAAATGGTAGACCTATTATATGTACACAAAATAATTCATATGACAGATTGTTATAATATTTTCATCAAACATTACTTGTTCGGGGTCGGTGTTATCATTTAAGTTCAACTATACAATCTCAGTCACAGTCAGGATAATGTCCACTGGTAAAATAAAAAAAGGAGGGGAAAAAGGGCATATTCTGAGGGGGAATAATAACATAGGATTTCTACGTAAACATAGTGTAAAGGGACACTACGTATAAAACACACACACGCGCGCCCTCTACAGGAAAAGCAAATCAAATCGGAAGCTCATCTCCATTGCTCTATGTTCGCTATTATTAACCGTATCAGACATCTGAGCAGGGTAATTTTTAAATGTTATTGCCCTCAAGGTTTGATGGATAAGTCAACAAAATTACAATAAATTAGTCCGCTCAGAAAAGTCAATGGGGTTTTGTGAGTAATTTGGCGGGCAATATAGGTTATACAGAAAACCAATGCGCAAATATTTTACCCCGCTCAGAAGAGTCAATGCGATTTGTGTGTAATTTGGCGGGCAATATAGGCTATACAGTAAGTCAATGGACAAATATTTTAGCCCGCTCAGAAAAGTCAATGGCAAAATGCGTGTTAAACTAGTGCGCAATAATATAGTGCCAGTTGTAATTTACATCGCGCATCAGCTATTGTAATCTACATCGCGCATCGTGTATAAGAAAATGCGCACTTTGCGCGAACTCTCATTGTGACGTAACAATCACACCCAAGGCAAACTGTTTGCAGTGTATCGAAAATCTGTCAAACACTGGATGAACAGTGCTGGTTTGACAATGTTTTTGCAACTTATAATGCTAGGAAACCCTGTGTAGCCTACATAATTTAAGAGTATAAGATAGTAAGAGTTTCTTGTTTGCTCTAGATGTCTGATGTGGTTAATAATAGTAATATTGACTGCCTAATTCAGGGCAATACGACTTGTCATATATCACCCTCACCTTCGGTTCGGGCGATATATGTCGTATTGCCCTGAAGGCAGTCAATATTACTTAAATATCACTCGACCGGGCGTTGTGGCGTGCGCCTGTAATCCAGCTACTTGGAAGTCGGGGTTGGTGGATCGCTTGAGAGCGGGAGTCCTGGATGTCGTCGTTCTATGGCGATCGGGCGTCCACGCTAAGCTCGGCATCGATATGGTTGATTTGGTCGGAAGACTGGCCAACCAGGTCGTCTAAGGGGGGACGTACTGGCCCAGGGCGGAAACGCAGCAGGCAAAAGTCCCCGTGTGGAGCAGTAGTGGGATAGCGCCTGTGAATAGGCGGCGACTTGCAGCCTGTTCAACATAGTAAGACCCAATCCTTTTTGGTGTTCAACGATCTCCCCCCCCCTTTCCCCCTTTGTGGTGAGCACTAATTTTTGGTTTTGGGCTCAATAGAGGGGGAGGGGGGGGGGGGGGTATGGAGCTCTACTTTTTGTTTACTCATCACCCCCCCCCCCTTTGAGCAACAAAATATAAATAAAAAATAACAAAAAAATATTTGTTTGCCTATTTGTCAGGGGCCACCATCCGTCACTGCACTATACACACTCCCAGAACAAGTGTTAATATGTTTCAATCTTTTGCTTACAAAATAAGCACAAGTTATCTTCAACAAAGCCGAATCTCAATCAGTGTTCTCTAGTATATATTGCTCCAGGAAGCAGTTTATATTGAATTTCTCTTAGTCTGTTAACAAGAGTAACTTTCTTAGGCCTACTAAATATCTCCCCACATACCTCATTTGAAAAATCTGAAAACCCCTGTCCATCATTAATCTTCAAAACAAATATATTTTGTAACTTCTCCATTAAAAATATTCATATACCTTTCTCAAAAATAAATGTCTGAGGAGCTTCACAGTACCGTTAAACTGCATTAGATTATCATATTGTTTTACATCAACTGAACTCCAGTTATCCCCTTTTCCGCTTCTCAAAATAGATTCCCCAATATTCCGGACATCAACAATTTTGTTTCCTTTGACCCCAAATGTCAAAAATGATATATTGACTGCATGCCCTTTTCAACAAAAATATCTTGGACTGAAATTACATTGCATGTAAACAACTCATCAAAATGTAAACAACTCATCAAAAAAAAAAAAAAAAAAAATCCTCAATCTTATTTACTGGGTGTAAGCCACAAATTATGGTTAAATAAAAGAAATTGTTACTGTTAACAATAATTGGATTATTCTTTTCTTCAAAATTCCTACAAACTTCTAATCAAACTCTTCCCATGCTTTGATCAATTCCCAATAGAATTTAGGTACTTTGAAACTTAATAACTTGAAATCATAGTTACACAAGAAAATAAATCTACCTCCTACCATCTTGAAGCAGAAATCAAAGTGTAGCTTTCATCTCATTGACTTTTCTTCGTACAATAGTCTTGTCTCCCACGTTATCCGTTGGGTTTTTACAAACGAATCAAAATTAGTCATTCGTAACCCTCCTTCATTATAACCTTGATGCAATATTAATCTCTTAATTCGATCTTTCCCCTTCCATATAAATTCGAAACATATTTTCTGTATTTCCGATATGACTACACTACCAGGGATGATATCAATATTTGTTTCTTTCTGTACGTGGTACAAGATACTGCTTAATTAAGCAACATACTTTGCAGTTGGGTGTGATGGTCTGAATATTAATTTTCGAGCAAGCGAAGCAAGCTAGCAAAAATTATAAGATTTGCGACGTCCCAGTGCGAAAAATTACATCTTATAAAGAAGACAACCCCCCTGAAATCTTATCTATTTTTGAGGGTTTCCTAGAGGTGCTTTGTCCATTGCAGGTTGGGAGGTTGATTCGACATAACGGGTGTTTGTTTGTTATATATAATGTCAAATAGTTTTACTTAGGTGTAATTATAGGTGCATTGGTTAACTTTCCCATAAATATTTTTTGTCATTTGCCTATCTACTTTGTCATTTATTGTTGTATTAATGTTGTTTATATATTCAAATATGTCATGATTGTAAAGCGCATAGAGAAATTTTGCGCTTCATAAATATTCTCTAATATTATTATTATTAAGCCCAATTTAATGAAGAAAGATTGAACATTTCTTTTATAAAATTAACATAACTATAACATCTATAAATGCGAGCAAGCTCTATATAGGGAAAATTAAAGAAACGGGGCTCTAAGTCGCCTTGAATTAGGGGTGCATGTTTTGGAGAGAGGAAAAGTAGGTATGTATCAAAAGGGAAAAGGACAGTTATGAGAAAAGAAAAAGTGCTCGTGTCATGATAAAAGGGGCACTTTTCAGAGGTGAAAAGTGGCATTTAAGAGAAAGTGAAGGGGTTCTTATTAAGAAGGAAAAATTAACCTTATTTACAAGGAAAAGGGGCACCAGTCAAAGGAAAAAAAAGCACAACTATCAGGGGTGAAAAGGGGAATTTCTCGCACCTGAAAAGACGTACTCACCAGAGATGAAAAGAGAGGAAAAGGACAGTTATTAGAAAAGAAAAGGGGCACTTGTCCTATGTAAGAGGGGCTTTTGAGGGGTCCCTGAACAAGAAATAAACCACGTTCATTTGGGGGCTTAACTGCCCCCTCCTCCCATCAGTACGCCGGTGTTCCTCCCCGAAACTAGAACGAGCATTGCCCCTTTTCAGAATAATACTGCATACTTTAAACAAAAAAGTGAGTTTCATATTTCTCAACATATCATTAAGCATATACAGAATTGAAATTATGAGTTTTTCTTACATCACAATTTAACCCAAGCCCTGGGAGCCCCCCCCCCCCCCAATACAAACTAAAGTGATACATTTCGAAAGTAGGTGAAATGATTGGTTTTTGGCTTTGCTCACTGTGCTGAACATACTTTCAAAAACTAAAAATGATCACGTAATTTGCGTATTCATAATTCATGCAAATTAACTATGAATTTTCAAATATGAAAATTATGTTTCTTCATGAATTTGAAACGAAGGAAACATTTATTCAATACATTTTCTAGATTCTTCACAAATCTACAGACAAATATGTAGGGTCTTCTGTAGAATGCATAAAAATTAGCATTTTGCATAATTAATTAGGCTAACCGCTATGACGATAAAAATGTGCATAATAGGAAACAATTTATTACACCATCTTGTTACTTTCGTGAACATCTACAAACGTGCAACATTTCGTGTTCATTCAACGTTCGACGGCTGAGATCATAGCCCCCCCCCCCTGTAACAAGCTGTGCTTTTTTAACAGACCACCTCTTTTTCCACATTTGTTAAAGTCTTTATAACTCTTTCATTGTTAATGTATTTAAGCTAGTTTACGATGAACTTGTTACTACTGTTACTGAATGAAATGTTTTTTTTATGCAAGTGGAAAGAAATAAATAAATCTTGAATCTTGAATCTTGTAACGGGGAGCTCAAAATACAGTAAGGGTAATGTTGTTGACTTCGTTCCACCTCTACTCGCTCTCCCATGCAGTGCTCCCTCCCTAAAAAACTTCCTAGTTTTTCCATTTCTCAGATGTAGGGGAAATTTATTTCCCGTCTTGTATAGATTGACAGATCGATAATTCGATTTCTTTTTGTATAGTCAAGACCAGTTCTAAGTATACATCTCTCCTGCTGTGGTCCAGTGAGTACAGGATTATGCACACGGCACGCAAGCGGGTAGACCCTGCTCTCCAACATGGCGGCCGTTCCGGACCGGTGCGTACTTCACTCAATAGCACGTACTTTCTGGTGAGTGAGCTATCTTGGTATAAGTACCATCTTTGGTATAAGTATTGTACTTGTACTAATTAATCTGCATATGGCAACATCACTGGTTTGTATGGATTTCCAATTTCCAATGTGAAGGCATCGGAAATTAGAAGACTTGGATACTTCTTGAAAACAAAGTTCAATTTATTTGTATTGAATTTAATTTAGTTTAGTTCATAGTTAATGTTTCCCTTAGTTTAATTTAATGTAATTGTAAATGTAAATGTCCTAATAATTGGCAATTTATATTTTGTAGTAATTTCGAATTGAATTGCCTTTAACGAAACCATTAATAATTAAGAAATATGCCGTAAATTCAGATAAATTGTTAAAAAACATAGATCTGCACGCACCCCATATTCAATATGCAAATTAACTGGTGTAAACTGGTTCAACTGGAAATAGGCCCACGGACCAGTCACGGGATTATCAACAAGGAACTTAAATGGTAACTGTGAAACCATTTAAAAAAGTGTTTAAGACACCCAAGAATTACTCATTCATTTTTCACACCTAAAAATTCACAGATTTACACCTAAGATTAAGAATCAGTATTCGGAGCTCGCTAGCTCGTGTGTGGGGTTTACGTTCAGGGGGTTCAGGGGTCTGAGAGGTGTCTTGGAAAATCGCATTTTACGCCTTTCCATGATATCTATATGATTTCTGAGCAAGTTATTTGTGTTTTTTCAAGAGAAAATCTTCTCATCCATATGTAATTTGTTCTAATTATCAGTTGTAGTGGATATTTCTTAGTGTGATTCCTTTAAGTCACGAGATCAGTACCGCGGAACTTATGGGAACTTTGACTACCATAAAAAAGGTGTTATAAGACACCGAAGAATTACTAATTGTTCACATCTAAATATCACGGATTCACAGCTTAGATAAGTAATCAGTTTGAGCCACGTGATCATCACCAAGAAATTCATGTTAACTTTGAAACCATTTAAAAAAGGTGTGTAAGACACCTCAGAATTATTGATTTAATACAACCAGAGATTCACGGACAGAACAATTAGACGATTAGCCGGTGTAAGTATCGTGATTATTACCATCAACCTTGATTAACCTGTGACACCAATCAATGAAGGTGCTTAAAAGACCAAATAATTACTTATTTATCACCACCATCAGTTAACGGATAAAAAAAAAATCGTTGCTTGGTTTAAGTGCTTATTTGGTCATAAACACTTGATTTACAGAGGTAAGTGGAATTACGTTACTCCAGCCGCGTGATAAATTGGTGGTTTTTAGGTGAGATGAAAACGTGAACAGGAGTACACATTTTTTTTTTAAACGAAGGTACTTTTAAATTTTGTTCAAAAGGCACCATACTTTAAAATCGCTTAAAATACACTCCCTAAAGAGTTTTTTTTTTAGTGTTCTGCTTATTGGGTTACGTATCGCGAATACTCCTTTTTAAAATATAAATCTGTCCGATTTCGTTCAAACTGCCTCCAGTTTTTTTCTGTGAACATTATGCTTTCTTTTAGAGATGCTTGCTTTTGAGGTGGGATTCACTTTAAGGATGGATCCGGGGAAACAGGAAATGAAATCCTAGATTTAGGATTTCAGAAGACTGGTCCCAACACTCAATTTGGCCATAGCGAACTTTCTAAAGCTAGTCTACTTGAAGTCGATCAAAGATCAAAACTACTTGTACTGCACCACGTGCTTAGATTATATCATGCTAGGGCACTTCATTGTACATGTATTGGCACCAACCTCAATCTTGTTACAGACTTACATAATTATGATACAAGAAATAGCCAATATAACGTTATCTTACCCGAAAGATAAGGCAGTATTGGAGATCGTTTCAATTATACTGGAATCAAATATTGGAATGTCCTCCCTAATTACGTTAAAGCAATATAAAATGTTGCATACTTTAAAAGAGAACATTAGTATTACCTGTCACTTGTGAATTAGATAACAGAAACAAAGGGTGTGATATAAACAAGGATATGATCTCGGTTGCATATATAAATCAGTTTTTTTTCTCCGCCGTGTAGATTTGATATTTTTGCTTTCGTTTAATTTTGAATATTTTTGAGAATGTCTTTAAAAAATGGAAGATATATTCTCCATGTTATCAAACATTGCTCTAAATGTTCGACATCAGTTCTCTAGATAATACAAACATTCGACATGTTCAATACTGATTCTCTAAATAGGACATCGTTGTAAATAAGCCCTCGACTTTTCATGGGCCATCCTGTCAAGTATATTTGTATTTTCTCGTGTTTCATAACTTTTTACCCTTGTCTTTTGTACCACTCTATATATGTAATAATAATAATAATAATGTCAATTTATAAAGCGCACATATCCATTCTAAAAGACTGCTCAAGGCGCTCTTGTACAACATCAAAATAATTATACAATATTAAAACTACGACATCATATGATACACTATAAAATCTACGACATAATTTTACAATATTAAAAATACGACATAAACAAATGGTGCTTAAGTTTCTTCTTAAATATTTCAACTGATGATGATTGTCTTATTTCTAATGGTAAAGTGTTCCATAGTTTGGGTGCAACGTTAGCAAAAGCCCTGTCCCCCAATTTGTTATTGGTTTTGGGAGTACATAACTGGAGCTGTGAACCTGAACGTAAATTCCGTTGTGGGGTGTACGGTTTCAAAATCTGATACAAGTAATGGGGTGAAGAATTAAGAAGTGTTTTGTAAGTAATGAGTAACAGCTTATACATAATTCTTTTTGAGACTGATAGCCAATGAAGAGATTTTAATATATTTGAAATACTGTCTGATCTACTGCGGAGAGTGACGAGCCGAGCTGCCACGTTCTGAACTCGTTGCAGACGGGCTATTTGATTTTGAAGAAGGTCAATATACAATGAATTACACATATCCAATGAATTACACATAATGTAGTAGATAGCACATTACACATATGTAGTAGATAGCATCGACAAATCTTGAATTTGTCGTTCATCTTTGTTTTGTGAAACGGGATGTCCGCACCCTGACATCTCCGTAGGTCGCAGACAAGGATATGGCTGTTATGGAGTTGGTTTCATGAAACGATCCCCATGTATTGATTTTTCTAGGCAAACAATTATTGTAAGCATAACATGTAGTTTTTAGCTTCTACCAAACTTGAATTTGTTATGCAAGCTTTTGTCCACTCATGTGGACTTTTTCAAACTAAGTGATCAGTCTGAGTCACACGTTTGCTTCACTGCACTGCCCGGTGTCCTGTGATCACTGGACCAAAGATCGGTGACAATAGGTACCCAGAGTCTCTGTTTAGTGATGTAAGCACTTCTATTGTGATTTCCCGCAGGTCCTTGCAGTTGTTGCCTCTATGAATCTATAAGATTACCTTGGCATGGATAAGCCATGCCCAGTTAATTATCTCCCACGTCTGATGGAGAGTGCGTCGTAATATTTTAAGAATATTTACCTTACATGTCCACGTTTCACGTGTACATGAATGACTCGTTACTCGTACATCCTATCACTTCAATCTCGGAGAGCAAAAGTAGGCGTCAGAAGTTCTCCTAATCTCCCCCAAAATGGGATCGGATGTATCGACAGAGGCAGAACCTCCAAAGAATCTGGGCAAAAGAAAATTATCTCGTAGGACTTCACATCGCCTTATTGTCGAGAAAAATAACTTAAGGTAAGCACTTTTATATATCGACACGTTCGAGGTCCAGTCAGAATCCTTAATTGCCGACAATATCAAATAAATGCATTTATCAGTCATGTTAGTACCTGTATTGAAAAATATATGGTACAAATTTATATTGTCGACCACGATAAGTTTGTTCTTGTTGCTCAACTTTTGCTCTGTGAACGATTGCACCGGGCTTTATTTGTACAAAGATGTAAGAGATAGGGTTGGGGTACAATCGCATGTTAGGTTATGGTCAGCGTTAGGATTATGTAAAGTCGGGTCCAGTGATTAAAAAGTGTTAACAAAAATGAATCTAAATTTGGGAATTAATAGTTTATGTATTCGCTAGTTGTTGAGCAAAGGTGTTTTGCCCTTATTGTCCCACTCGATCCAGGTAAATGACAATGATAGGGGTAATGACGACTGCAGGGCCTACAGGAAAAGCAGTATTTAGAAATTTAGAAACGTATGACAAGTTCAGAAGTAATATGAAACATATCTATTTACCACTTTGTAATATCTCACAGTTATTACCCCGGTGCACTATTTCCACTAATTCTATTTTCTGTTCTGCAAAGCGCATAGAGAGATGCAATTACGCATAATGTATATGCGCTATACACACTTAAACAAAATATTATTTCTAATGATGTACAGTGTAGTTATACTTTTGGTAAAGTGTAAAGTAGACCACGAAAAAATACTGTGGTCATAATAAGCAAACTTTAAATGATTTTATCAATCAATATCCTAAACAAAAGGGAATGAAAATAGCACATTTAAATGCTAGAAGTCTAAAGCAGGGCTCCCACTTAGCCGAGTTGGAGCCTCGAGTTGTGGCGAACTGGCGCGATCTTATTGCAAGCAGTTTTATCATTAAAACATATTTCTTGATATCAAGAATTCAGTTCTTGATATCACGAAATCGAATTCTTGATATCAAGAATTACCATTGCTTTACAACGTAAAATTATTTCTTGATATCCCAAGTGGGAACCCTGCTTTAGGAATTAAATTAATGAACTTTAAATTGTTCTGGTTATCGTGCCTTTATGATATGATTTCGTTTTCAGAAACGTGGTTAGATGATAGCATTGCCTGTAATATGGTTTTTAGTCAACGGTTATAATGTGGAGAGAAAAGATCGTGATAAATACGGTGGTGGACTTTAATGTTATATTCGAGAAAATGTTCCATATCTATAAGAAGGTATGATTTAAAGAAAAATGAACTTGAATTAATACGGATTGAATTGTAGCCTACAAATCAGACTTTTTTGTAGGTATTACTATATACGTAGACAACCTAAGAGTCTTTCATCCTACTTTGATTTGTTAGAAGAGGACCTTTTGTGTACATTCAATTTCAGACATAATTGCTCTCTCAGGAGATGTTCGTGGACAATAATCTATTAAAAAAAATTAATAGGATTAAGTAATTTGATAGGCTTATCCCAACTTGTTCAACTTAATCCACAAGGGTAACGCCTACTAGTAGTACGCATTGTGTCAAAGTCAATGGAAGAGCTTCATTCTGAGGTACAATCAAAGGGATTAAGCGACCACTCACTGGTGTATGTAGAGTTCCCGGATGTATAGTCACAAGCTAAAGGCTCAAAGGTTTACACCCAAAATCTCGAAATTTCGTTCCTTTCGAATCTTTTGGGAGCCATTGACTGGGATAATATGTGGTCACAACTGGAAAATGCAAACGGACAAATGTCTTAGCGTATTTTCAGAGCTGTATGTAAGGCCTAAACAAAAATATGTTGTATTGCCCTTTAGGTGCCAAAACATGGGTCAGTCGGTCGGAAATCTTTTTTTTTGTTTTCTTACTTTTTTTTTAAAACTCCCTCTTTGGGCTGATATTTCTCAGTTTTGAATGATGTAATACATATTCTCTAAAAAAGCGGTTAAAGCTAAAGACCAGTTATGGTCATGCAATTGCATAGTGAAAGAAACGTTGTGAAATCGATCAGAAAAGGTTGATCATCTAGCATAGATGTACTGCAAGGTTCTGGAATCATCAAAATTATAAGAAATTTGGCCAATTCTTCATAAAGTTAGAAGCACTGTACACAGAAATATGTATATGGGACTACACACACGTGCGCGACACGTGCATTTGTATTTCTCAACCGTAAATAGATACTAATTTACCAAATATATCAATTAATAGGCGGTTTCTCGTCAAAATCTTTATCGTCATGTAATATTCAAAACATATTCTTTCACATGATTGGTAATAAGAGCTTCCATTTCATTTTCTGAAATTGGGGCGCTTCCAATACTGGTCTTTACCTTTAAAAAATGGGCAATACAACATTTTTTTTTCAGGCCTAACAGCACGGACAAACGAAATGGTTCACAACGGATTAATGATGAATGTATTATGATTGCTAGAGAGCGTAACTATAATAAGAACAAGTTTGATAACAACTAAAGAAATTATGTACCATGAAACGTTCAAACACCATAGAAATAGATCAAATAACTTAAATAAGAGTGTAAAGCGAGCATATTATCAGAAGAAATTGACTGATTATGGTGTTGATATGAGAAAAAAGGAAACTTTTCTACCTAGCAAGAATGTTAAAAATGATTCAAATATTTCAATAAATGGAAAACCTGTAGATCATGTATATAATGTAGCCACTGACTTTAATGTGATGTTCAACCAAGTTACCAATTGAATGCTGGCAAACTGGCAAATGATGAGGCCTAAAATAAAAACTTGTTGTATTGCCCTTTGCGACCGACCCAAAAATCAGAAAATCTACGGTCGGCATTTAATTTAATTTTTTTTTTTTTAACCGTTTTTAGATTTTTTTAAAATTAATGAATAAAAAAATAAGTATTTTTTGTTTGTTTAAATGGGATATAAATGCATAAAATCAAACTATTCCAAGATTCTCACTCGTGAAAATCATGGATAATTATGAGGTGATAAAGATATCAATGGAATGATGACGTTGAAACCCATGTATTAAAGCATTAAAAACTGAGAAATATCGGCCCAAAGAGGGCGACGAAAAAAAAAAAAATTTTCCGATCGACCGACCCATGTTTTAGCACCAAAAGGGCAATACAACAAGTTTTTATTTTAGGCCTGATAGCCAGTCACCTGGGTTCCACATGCAAACAAACAAACGACTCCCAAAACGAGAGTAGATTAGCATTTTTATAAAGGGAAAGGATACGGAGTCTGGTTGCTATTCATAAGGACCATTATTCGTAAGGGCCGCTATTCATAATACGATATCGGGGTTGTTATTCATAAACATGAAGAAAGGGCGCTAATCATAATTTACATTTAGGGTAATTACTCATAAGAACCGCTAATCATAATAAGAAATGAGAGTCTCTACTATTCATTATAAGAGAAGAGGGTCGCCATTCTTAATAGGAATGTTGGTGCTATATGAATTTGACATATGCCCTAGCACAACTTCTGGTGACATAACTACCCCGACTCTACTAGCCATGGTTTAACAATATGTCGATTGCAATCTAAACATGTCTCGAAAATCGAAGGTTTTTTAATATTAATCTCCAAATACAAAACGATATATTTGTTGAGCTATCATGCAATCAATAGTTGTTACTGTTATGTTGTTGTTGATGCTGTTGTTGTTGTTGTTGTTGCTGCTGCTGCTGCTAACTATTTGTTCTGACCACGACAGATTAAACTTCTTTAGGGCTTGACAAACATTTGTTCTCAACCTGTTACATGCCAGATTCAAGAGGAGACTCAGTCTTCTAAAAGGAAAAGACGAAATTGACGCATCAACTACGACCGATCAACCAAGAAAACCTGCGAACGGATTACAAGAAGATACATTGTCGAGTATTGCTGAAGACATTGACGATGTTGATTTCCCGTATGAGAACCTCGTTTTGGAAGGCGGTGGCAGCCAGGGTAATGCTTATATTGGCGCCATAATGGTAAGATGTGTTTATTGTATTCCTAATTCTATTACTACTTATACTAGTACTGCTACTCCTATAGGTTTTCCTATTCATTTAAAAACCTTTTTCAATCAATTTCATACTCTTTTCATTTTATTTCGTCCCAAAACTTCCTAATTTTGCACGTCTCATAGTCAATTTCGTCATTGGTCATTCATTTGCTAACTTTGTCCAATCATTATTTAATAAATTCGTATCCAATTTCGTCAAAGTCAAATCGATCTCGTCTTTTTGGGCTGCCAACGTAACATGGCGTCATTTTGCAATCGACATCGTCAAAGTGTCATTCGAATTCGTCACTCGTTGCTTATATTAAGGTCTTTTCTATGCGGTGGATTTCGATGAAACTCTCTTGATATTGGTTTCACAAAGACGAATTCGAATGTTACATTCTGCAGCTGACCGCCGAGTGAGACGAATTCGAACGAAATCTGACGAAAATACATGGACAAGTGTTGAAATTCTTTTAAAATGACACATAACTGCCCACAAATTATCGTTCATTTTATCAGAACTCTAGCACTCTCTTTAACTCTTTGTATCAAATAGGAGTTGGAGCGACTTAACTTCTTGAGCAAGATTCGCCGTTTCGCTGGTTCCAGCATTGGTTCGGTGACAGCTGCTTATCTCGCCGTAGGCCACGGGTCTAGCAAATTTCTCTCCATTATTAACGATGGACCTCAATTCGAAGACCTCTTAGGTGAGAAACAAATTATAGTATCTACACGTATGATTGCAAAGCCTTTCGAGAAATCAACTTCAAGCAATTTCAATAGCCTTACCCAGCATTATCCGGTGGATATGTGAGAACATTATAGTGACGTATTGCGTCATTTTAACATTGCCCCCCTCCCCCTGTTAATATCCTAAAGTATTTGCGGTCGTGCATGATGAACAAATATGAAATGAAATCGAATCGATTCTCGGGAAATATATCAGTGATAAAATAGGCAGTGGTAAAGCTACCGGGGCAGTTGGGGTCATGTCCCCCACACCATCTAGAAGTAAAAACAGTAAGACACATGAGAAAAGAGGGAAAGAGAGAATTCAAAGCGGGGGAACGGGAAGGGAAACATGACGAAAAGACACTACGATCTTTTTCTACAACCGTATCAATTTGCATTTCAATCATCATTAATCGAGGAAGACAAGTACCCTCCATCAAGCGTGTGCCCTATACATGCCCTATACATTCGAGGCTAGGAGTGTCAGCTGCATTCACTTAGGTGGGGTAACCCCTTTGAAAATTGCCCCAGTAGCACACAACCCTCGGAGAATTCCCCACAATTACGGTTAGAGTTCTTTGAAGGGTGTGATTTCTTGACCAGTACCTGTCCGGCGGTAGTCGTCCGGGTGAGTGTTTAAGCGGTAATTGAACGGGGGGAGGGGTATTCGTCTGGGAAAGTTATCATGAGTGTGTAGTCTGGTTGCATGAGTCGTCCAGATCGGTCCTAGTACCTTCGTCAAACCGCCAAATCGACCGATACTTAGACAGTAGAAATAATGGACTTTCTTGTGCAGTTTGATGGCTGTCTCGATGGTGTGACAAAGGCATTGGGTAGTGTGGCCAATGCACGAGTTTTATACATATTCCAGAATGTGAAAATGTGCGTAAAGGTGGAGACAAAAGTAGTTTTTAAGAAAAAGATAACAATTGAATAAACCAGCCAAGTATGTATAAGTGCAGTACTGCATGTATTTATGGTTAATGAGTGGTCGATGTGCGTGATCCGCAAGATAATTTAAACGCATCACGTCATAATAAGGAACAACGACATAATGAACAATCACAATATACTCATTATTTATTCCTCCTCACATGGTTTCTCTTATTGAAGACGCACCATGTGGAAAGTGCAGCCTGGTGCCCAACCTGTTTAAGTACATGGGATGGCATCCTGGAAGGACCGCCTATCAGTCCATCGGTGAGGACATTGCTGAAAAGCTAGGAGACCCAAACGCCACATTCAAGGTAAGTCGGCAAAAACAGATAATACTATGCAGTGCACTGGTTAAGTCACAACGAGACGGACAATGAGCTCGACAAGTCTTGTTCATTATCTTACTGTGACATAACCTAATTGCAGTGTATAATCACTAATCCACTCGCAAACATGAGTGATTTGTATTTTCATGTTTATACTATGGGAGGCTAGTTTATCCATTTCTTAACCCCAGCAGTGGGTCCATTTGTTTGTAGAATACGAATTCAAGACTTTGTTTTCATGATAAAGAAAAACAAATTCTCTGGTCTCTATAATGATAGTTATAATCATTTCTCGGCTACACCAGCGAACAACTCTTTCGTCCCTTGCTTCCTTTAATAGGACCTTTATGTTAAGACGGGTAGAGAACTATGCGTGGTGGTTACCAATCTAACCACGATGATGGAGGAATATTGTCACGTCAAAACCACTCCCAACATGCCAATGAGGACAGCTGTCAGGATGTCTATGTCTGCTCCAGGTGAGAACTAAACAGTTTTCTATTTGCACGACAACTTCAGATAAACCGCTAATACGCAGAACCAGCATATATCAATGTAGGGCCCTCATCCTGAATGAATAGTATAGATATGTCGACTGCTATGCGAGGCCTGGCTGTTTTAAAGGCTAAAGGGAACATTACATCTTCCCATGTCCCCGAGGCGCGCCTGGATAATAGCTTCAAATGGTAAACATGCGAAATGAATATATACACTGATTTATTTTCCAGGAAATCCATTATCAACATGTACGCCAAAAAACCTAAGTTTTGTGTTCTCTCATCATTATGCGACTTCAAACACATTAATTTGTTTTGAAAATCATTGCAGAAATATGATTTAAATGACATCTCTTTCACATTATGCTACAGTGAAATTTTGCAATCGTTTTTTGGGGGGCTCCGAACACTTTAGTGTGTGCATTTAATTTCGATAGTGCTCCGAGAATATTACCGTAAATCTTATTATCAAAATACCCTGTGTTAATGTTTCACATTAATTTACGAGCACGAATCTCTCTTATATGCTACGTTTTCATGTCTACTGTATGAGGAATATAATCATATGTAATACTCTAGTGTATCAACGTAGTAATAATAATATAGTAATTTACCTATAGAAGCCCCGTTTGTTAAAGCCTCGTTCATGAATGATGCAGTTAACTGTTTTTTTAAATAATGAAGTAACGGTAAAACGCTTCTTATTTCCGTATTTTATGTTTCAACGCGTCATATCTAAACGAGCCTTATATCTCATGAACATGGTGAAAGTAGATGAATACATTTGTATTACCCTATTGTTTTGTTGTTGTTGTTTCTTACCTTATTATTGCGCAGTTGTTTTCGTTCCTGTAAAGCGGCAATACATGGGTCGAACCGATCTCTATATCGACGGCGGTATTTTGTGCAACTATCCAGTTCACTGTTTCGATGGTAAGTATACTCATTTGATAATTTCGAATATCGAAGAGTAGCCACGAACAGTGGCGTAGCTATGGGGGCGGGGTGGGAGCACGGGGGCATATGTGATCCCAAAATCGAATGCCCCCCCCCCAAAAAAAAGAGGTGAGAGAGAAGGGAGAGACCGAAGGAAAAGGAAAAGGATGTGAGATAATATAGGGAGATTCGAATACGTACCGTCAACATCATGGATACAACGTTTCAGAAATCACAAGATGCTCAAAAGGACATGTACATAGATATAAATTACCCCATTTCATTTGATTATATTAAGCAGGGCTCCCACTTAGCCGAGTTGGAACCTCGAGTTGTGACGAGCTGGTGCGATCTTATGGCAAGCCGTTTTATTATTAATTGATACCAAGAAATTAATTCTTGATATCAAGAAATAATCTTACGTTGTAAAGCAATGGTAATTCTTGATATCAAGAATTCGATTTCGTGATATCAGGAATTCGATTCCGTGATATCAAGAATTGAATTCTTGATATCAAGAAAAATGTTTTAATGATAAAACTGCTTGCCATAAGATCGCGCCAGCTCGCCACAACTCGAGGCTTCAACTCGGCTAAGTGGGAGCCCTGCTTTAGGTATTGTAACTTGTTCTTGATAACAAGTTTCACGAAACAGGAACCTTTCTTTTTCTTCGTTGATAGGGTGGTGGCTTTCTATGAAACCTGAAGATGCTCTCCTGAAGAAGATGCAACCTTTGGAGGATGCAGCCAAACTCCTCACAAAGAAGGAGAGGTTTGGAATGTTCAACGACAAAACCTTTGGCATGATTATCGTAAGTTCATGTCGAAAAACATTAAATGCTCCGGCATTCAATATAACAAATTATTTGAACCCCCAAATTCACACTTTCCCGAGTTATGTAATATTTCACCGAGGCCGCAGACCAGTGTTGATAATGACTGAGGCGAAGTTTAGTTTAAACAACGAAATTGATGCGATGATGTTTGTTAAAATAGGGGATATTTGCGATCAAATACTTTTAATGTTTCTAATCTTTGGAGTCAGGCCCTCTCAATTACATTTAGGTTGCCTTCGCAAGTTGTCCCGACATAGCTTGTGATCCAACTAATAAACTGTCGAATGTTTCAAATTAAAAATTGTATTTTGCTCTTCTGTCAACAGTACAGTGATTACGACTCCCATGTACTGGCTACCAATCCAGATTTAGAAGCCCCCATTGCACCTATACCAGATACAAAACTTGCCAGGTAAGTTGACGGACAGTCTACGTCGAATGTTCTCTTGTCCACCGGGAATGTTCATCGGACTGTGGTTCACATAGTTCGAGGTTCGAGACCCGCCGCGGCACCAATATCCTTTAGCAAAACATGATCTACATTTACCACCCTTTTACCCTGGTGATGTAATTGAGTACCCGATATGGACAAATTTCCAAAGCTAGAGCGCCTTATCTTGGTAGATCGGCTAATGCCGGGGTAATAATAGTTACTCTAATATTAAGTGCTATATAAATGTTGTTATCATTATTACTATTATAGTAATATTATTGTTGTTGTTGTTAAAGTACTCGATATGTCTAAAATCTTGTAGAATAGATAACAAGATGGGATGACATTTCTTTGTTCATATACGATATCTGTCGCTCCTTGTGTTTAGCATGCCTACATGACTTATACCATAATGGGAGCGTATTGAGACATTTTAAATTACTCTCGGCAGGCTAGGTAACAGATATCAGGTCTTTTTTTCTTATTACAGAGACCTAAGGATATATCTGTAAAGCGCTAAGAGACTTCACCGCTGTATTAAGAGCTATATAAATGCAACATATTATCATTATGGATTTCTTCTATCCAGCGCATTTCAAACGAGTCTGACTTTTTGTTTCCTGTATGTTTATTTTTCTTTATGTATCTAACTATTCTTACCGACTTTGGCCTCATTTAGAGCTCACGAAAAAATAAAAGAGAAGCGAGAATTGAACTGTAAACAGCATCGCCTGGTGACAGACGCCATGACCCGGTTTCTGAAGGTTCTGGATCAAAATAGTATCGGAGGTACTACGATTAATATCAAGGCGTTCAAGCAAGTATTCAACAATGTACGTATCGTCTTTTACTTTAAAAGGACTTGGTTACATTGTTCAGATGAGAAAAAATGGTGCTAAGGTAGTGACTTGAAAAACCTGTTATTTTCATGGAAATCGGTTGGGAAATTTTCAAAAACTGGTTGGGAGAATTGAAAGAGCATCATAAATATCTTTGTGGTTTGAGATTTTTTCCAGAATTTTTGTTTGCATGTTTGAGGTTTATAGTAGAAGAAATATTATAATATAAAAAGTAACATTTCATCCAAAAATTACGCAGTTTTTTCATCAATCTTCAACAATGTACGTATCCGTCTTTCACTCAAAAATATCTAATCATCAAGTTTGGTAAAAGTAAAGTAAGACTAAATTAGAAAGTATTCAAATAAACCACGTTTTTATCCTTAAACCACTTATATTTTTACAAAGATACACACGCCTCCTTATATATGAAGTCTGACATTGGAATGATATACCTCTATGATGTAGGAAAATCTACTGACGTAACCACATTTTTCTCTTCTATTGCCTTTACTTGATAGGCCACCTTTTAGTGTCATTTTACCCAAATCAATTTGTTTACAATTAATGAGAATTATCATCTTTCTGGCAGCTAACCCTTTTTATTCGCTAATTTCTACTTCAAGTTTCTCAGTCCCTTGTTTTAAGCCGCGTGTATTTCTGTTTCCGTTTAGTTTCGATTTTTGATCTTTACTTCTCTTTTCTTCTCATAATAGAATGAGGAGTTTACATCTGACCATGCTCACCTTCTGTTCGGAGAAGATATGACTGTCGACGAAATATTTGACAGCCTTGATGCTAACTCCGATGGAGAGGTACATCCTTTTTTTAACCCCTTTGAATTCAGAATTATCTCATTCACATTACCTGAATACCGTGACCACTCGGGTTTCGTAACACATGGGTTTACTTAGAATAAATTGTAACTGATACTCTCTTTAACATCAAATTGTATACCAGTGTAATTATACCAGAGTCCCACTCTCTTTACTTTTTCCTAATTGCACTGCGTTTCATTCTAAACCTACTCTCAAATTTCTTTCAATTGCTATGCAGAACAAACGCATCCGTAGATTTGTAGTTTTCCAGGAGCTTCCTGCAATAATGCAAAATTTACTCAAAATTAAATTGTCAAATCTAAAAGATTTGAAATCTTACTGGATAGTTACCAGGAACGTCTCTCCTTAGAAGGTGAAAGATATTATCTGTTAAATGAAATCAAAAATAGGGCAGCTCGTGATGGCCGGACTAAACACCTACAAGATCGAACAATCATTTACATTCGCCCTTATGGCTAAAGGTTGGTCGGTATGGAGTTGGTTTGGCGGTGTAATGGCTTTTAAAATAGATATGACACAGTAAAACGCCACACAAAATAGGGCTGCTGCTTATTATTGTTTTTTAATGTGCAAATAAATAGCAAGTAGATACTTTACGTATTCACTTAAAGCTAGGAAACATAAAGCATATTGCAATTTACATCATTAAAAAACGCCTTTGTTTATCGCTGCTTAACTGAGGTATATAATAAAAATAATAATATGACAAATTTATATAGCGCTTGTGACAAAAGTTTCAAAGCGCTGTACATGTACACAAATCAAAATTACTTCAAACAAAATCGATATTACTTATGGAATTAACATTACTCAAATTACCAAGAAAACAAAATATTACCTACATAACTATATATAATGCAAAAGAGAAAAATTATTACTGATTAATCTCATTTTGTTTGACATGTAGATTGACTTCAATGAGCTGATGTCCTTAGCGGAGGTGGAGGGAGTAGGAATCCAGACCCATCATATTGGAACGGGGCGGCTTGATATCAAGAACTTAACAGATTATCTCACTGGAATCTTCAGCATGCTGCTACTGAACGTCAAAAGAGCTTTCCTAGAGGTAAGTTGTTTTGTGACAAACAAATCTTTCTCTATGTTACCCGGAGTCACACCAACAAAACCGAATCTGGCTTGACCGAATTCAAACCAAACGGACAATTACATTACCTGCAATGACCAACATTGTTCGGATTGGTGTTCATCTTGTGTCGGATTGGTGGTGGTGGGACTGAGATGAAATACCTTGGTCACACAATGAGACAGAGGTCACGCTGATTTCAGACCGAACAAAAAGAAATAACATTGCCCAGCTCGAGTGGCCAAGGGTGTAGAGTCGCTTTGACAGTGTGAACAAGACCTCAGTCCCACCAACATGACCGACTTAAGGAACATATCATTACCTTAAACGGCCAAGAATAGGTCAGTATTGAGTCGGTCTTGCGATATAACTGAGGTATAACTACACGTCTTACGGGCCCGAATTCACAAAGCAAGGTTTGAGCTCAGACCAAGGTTTGAGCTCAAACCTCCTTTTGTTCCGCCAAACCTCCTTTTGTTATTTTGTAAATAACAAAAGGAGGTTTGGCGGAACAAAAGGAGGTTTGAGCTCAAACCTTGGTCTGAGCTCAAACCTTGCTTTGTGAATTCGGGCCATTGTGTTTGATGCTCAAGTCACATCGACGAGGTCGCCACCAGACCTACCACAGACCAAGCAAAATATTACATTACCCCCAAATGGACAAGAATCAGTCGATCTGCAGTTAATTGTCTATGCGATCTTATTCCTGCACTTTTCTTCCACTTATTGAACCTTGGGACTACAGGGCCAGGACATTGAGCGTACGGTACTCATCAACACTGTCTATGTGAAATCCTTGGACTTCAGCCCAGAGACAGAGGACCTGGATTTCTTAGTAGAGGTACTTACTCTTCTTTTACTCAAAAATCTTATGAATACTGAACGAAATAAAGATGGTACATATCTGAACTGTCCTTTCATACAATTTTGAAAACTTAAAAGAAAATCTCATTGTGAATTTACTGGTAACCATTTGAAATACACCAATTTTCGGTCTGCCTCATAACTTTTCTAGTCCTCATTCCATCCTTCTAATTCTACTCTTGATCTCATAATTATCCATCTTTTTCCGGGTGTGGGTGGGGTTGGGGTTCATTGCAAATTGAATGTACAACTATAGACCATAACTGGATAAAAGTCTTATGTCGTAAAGAAAGCATTGAAGGGAACACCCTAAAGTTGTTTTGCAGTTTTCTCTCTTTAGTCGTTACCGCTCCATTGACAACATGTTGAATTCATTCTCTTTCTATCTCTCTGTCTCTTTGTCTCTCTCTCTCTTTTTTCTGTCTGTCTGTATGTATGTCTTTTTATACCTATCCGTCTCTTCTATTCACGCAAACAGCAAGGCCGCCGTGGAGTTCAAACGTTCCTCAAATACCATAACAAGGCTGCGAAGGAAGAAGCATCATAAAGTCACATCACGAATGGTAGGCAACTCGGTGAACTGTAAACGTTAAAGGACACCTCACCCAAAGAAATAACTCTAGTTATTCTGAGAGGTTTATTGTACTCTTGCCCATTAATCTACAAGATTCCCACCAAAGGGTATATTTAGAGAGGCATAGAGCAAGAATAATGTACAGTTTCTCAGCACGACATGGACATCGCTATTTTCTTGATAACGTGACGAATTATGCGAAGTCGTTCATCACGTAAATGTATTCAAAATTACGAAGCATATCATTTACCTGATATTATCCCTTGTACTACAATTACCAGAACCCAAATTTACGTAAATAGGAACTTTTAGGAACGTCCATAATTCACGCATACTTCGAATTCAACTCTCAACATAAAGTCCTTTATCTGGGATTCAAAACGTGCACATCACATCTTGGAAATTCCCCTTATCAGTATCCGGGTGTACCACGTTGGAAACGTTTGCCAAAAAATAAATCGGTGCCAATTTATGCTGCTGGAGTTATTTTGTATTTTTAGATTTGGCGGAGTTTTCCCTTTCTTTCTTTCTTTATATATTGTTTAAAATCAAAATTCTAGCAATACTATCAAGACTGAAATATTATACTCTATTAAAGAATAGCCAATCAAAACATTCACAAATGTTTGTACCATTACAACATTTTGGTATGTGGCAGTTGGTTCTTTTTCCTAAGCCTCCGTTTATTATTTTATACGTAAGCGGACTAGCATATATTTGCAAAGGGTTGTTTAAAATATTTATTTTCACGCATTTCTATACATATATAAAACGAGATTGCAGTATTTCTTGTATAATGATAACAATATAAAGCACACATATAAATAACTATATAGTCAATGCAGCTGTTTGTGAATAAACCTTTCATGTCTTACACGAAGTGGATGTTTATATGGAATATATCAAGAGTGGGATCATGTGTTTTGGACTATAAACCTTCTTTTTGTGCAATTTTCATAATTCGTCAATAAAACATTGTTGAAACATTTTACCATTTTATACATGTACTTGACTTTTCATTGGACTTTATACACTGTCGCTCATAAAGGTGGAATATTTTAATTTTATCCCAATTCATGGAATTATTTTAAAAATTATTTAAAAATAATAGATCTAGATATTAGTATACATTCTCAGATGATATTGAATAATAATTTGTCAATGTGTGTTTTGCGGGACTGCTAAGGCATGTGTATGCTACTATGCTTATTAACTAGAGGACCTACGCCCTCAAGTCATAAATGACAGTAATGGGGATTAATGCCCCACAAAAGGGCACTTATATAGCACATCGACACGGTTTTGATCCTGGGGCCTCACAGTTACGAGGCCATTGTTTTGTCACTGAACCATGATTGTACGCAGCGGGGGCTAGGGTAGGGGGCAGTTTCCATAAATAAAATAAAAAACAGAAAATGCAATAAATTTTCAATAATTTATTGCATTTTACCCCGGTCCCCAACATAAACAAATTCTCTGGACGGCCATGCATTATGGCTCAAGGCATGGGCACACAAAAGATTTGTTTATGTTGGGAACCGGGGTAAAATGCAATAAATTATTGAAAATTTATTGCATTTTCTGTGTTTTTTTTTATTTATGGAAACTGCCCCCTACCCTAGCCCCCGCTGCGTACAGTCATGGTTCAGTGACAAAGCAATGGCCTCGTTACTGTGAGGCCCCAGGATCAAAACCGTGTCGATGTGCTATATAAGTGCCCTTTTGTGGGGCATTAATCCTCATTACTGTCATTTATGACTTAATGGCATAGGTCCCCTAGTTGATAAGCATAATAGCATACACATGCTCTAGCAGTCACGCAAAACACACATTGGCAAATTATTATTCAATAAAATTTGAGAATGTATACTATTATCTAGATCTATTATTTTTAAATAATTTTTAAAATAATTCCATAAATTGGGATAAAACAAAAATATTCCACCTTTGTGAGCGACAGTGTAGTATATACAGTGAAACCTGTATACAAAGACCACTCAAGGGAGACAAGCAATTGTAGGCAGGTGGTCTTTCTATACTGGTGGTCACTAAGGCAGGTTTCACTGTACATACGAGTTCTGTTTAGAAGATATAGTCGAGTACTGGTCATGCGATAACATTTTGAAAGATTCTGTCTGGATGCAATTGGAAAAGCTTGATTATGTATATGAAGTGAAGTGTATTGTGAGGATTCGAATTACTATGAAAATAAGAATAATTTACTCGGTGTTCATGAAAGTCACGTGCCATGCACATATGAATAGACGTAGCCGGACACAGCTACCCCCTGGACATCCATCCCCCGGATAACTACCACTAGGATAACCACCCTCTAGGACAACTACCCCTAGGGCAACCGCCCTCAACGACGACTACTCCCTGGGACAACTACCCCCGGACAACTAAAAGACTCAATGAATGATGTGTACACTTAAAGATTTATTCCGGTTTAGTTTTAATCTTTCTTTGTAATTTTCTCGATTCATTCCATTGTCAGATTTATTATGAATTTAACCAAAATATTCAACTACTCTAAAAGAATTGTTGAAAGTTTCAATTAAATCTGACAAATATAAGAAAGTTATAATCACTATACGTATGGGCACTTCAAATTGACTGAAACGGTATATGTCAATGTGATGTAGTGCCGGAATACTTTCCCATCTGTTCCAACATATAAAACGACTAAAATTTATTTTTTTCTTCAAAAAATCACGGCTCAGGAAGACCCATATTAATATGCTGTCTTTACTATATTATGAGTAGTGCCATAAGGCCCAAAATAAATCATTTGGTTGTCCTCGATTGCTTTCCTGGAGCAGAGGCGTGCGTTTTTTTTTTTTTTACTTCACTTTTTGTGTGTCTTTTTTGGATTATTTTTCCCTCCCTATTTTTTTAGATTTTAAAAAAAATAATTTGTTTCTATTAAAAAATAATAATTTGGATGTCAAGCATTTAAATATACAAAGTCTATAAAAACACTTTAATATGGTAAAATACTAGTTTAATGTACAAAGAATATCAAGACCAACACAGAAAGTATTTTTGGCTACTTGCGCCCTCTATATAGCAAACAATGCCTAATCGGTGACCATTGGTCCCCCATGCTCCTCTGTAGGACCTTGATGGGTGGTCTAATCCCTCCTGTAAATTAGTACAGACAGTACTGGACAGGTGGTTATCTCATCAAATCAGCTGTCAGTTAACATTAGATAAAGAGGATCATGGGTGTTTTGATGGTCACCGATTAGGAAATGTTTGCTATACAGAGGGCGCAAGTAGCTATAAGTAGTACATTGGAGATTTAAAAGGTGCTGTAGGCCTATTTTAAAGCCAAAAACACTTTCTGTGTTGGTCTTGATATTCATTGTACATCAAACTATTTTTTTACCATATTTAAGTGTTTTATAGAATTTGTTTGTTTAAATGCTTGACATCCCAATTATTATTTTTTTTTTATGGACAAAAAAATTATTTAAAAAAAAAAAAAAAAATGGCTTGGGGCATATCCAAAATAAAATATGGGTAGCATATTACCATACATGTTGGTCCTCTAAAGAGAAAAGACCCTCCTGAGTCATACATTTTTGACAAACTGATATTTTAGTAATTGTTTGTGATGGAACAAATGGCAAACGTTCTTGCCACTACATCACAGTTACACTAATGATTCAACCATCTTAAAATTCCATACCTATCGAGAATACTATTTTTTTTAATCTATCCGATTTCTTTGAAACTGTCACCACTTTTCTTTTCTAAATGTTTTGCTGTATTTTAGAGATGCTTGGTAGGGGTGAGTAACTTTGCCTCAGATTCTTAAAACTATCCTGGATTTAGCTCATACTGCAATCCTAATTATAAACCTTTAGGCAATACATGAATCTCATGTCTGTCTCAATCGTCTGTCTGATTGGAATTATAAATAAAAGAATTCGTTTTCCTGACGGTTTTTATAACACTGCAGTTTATTAGGGAAAATAAGTAGAGTAAACCCGTTCACTCAAATATTTTAAACTTTTTTGAGGCACTTCATAATTATTTCGAAGCGCAATTTGTTTGTTAAACGGCTTCAATATTAAACAATTTCACAGACACTGCTAACACATAGGGCCATGCATCTCAGATGTATTGTTGTTAAACGATGCCTTTAACCTATTTGAGGTCTTAGTACGGCCGGGGGGGGGGGCATTATGGCCCCCTTAAGATCTCGACCGCGAAGCAGCCGATCGCCGCGAAAAGTTGCACGCATGTCAAGTGAAGTGTATAGAATAATATGATAATTTCAATTTTTTGAAAAATTCACTCATTTGCATATTTATGGTATTTTATGCAAATAAAGTCATACAAATCACATTTTTACCCATAAATCATATATTATTCATATTTAAGCATTCTTTTTCATTACATATATTCATTAGACAATTCTGAATAATGATACAACAAAAAAATTGGAAGAGCCAGCTTATTCCTTATGTTATTCCTTGTTTTGATGATTTCTTATGTATTTCATTGTTTTTTTAACTGATGTATTTCATTGTTTTTGATGTTTTATTTCATTTCGTACTACAATTCAACTATTTTGACTTCCATAACAAGCACCTAAACTTTAAACACGACCCAATAACCCATGTTTGATCTGTTTTTAGGAAAATTGACTGTTCCATATGTTTTGTACACAAATCACGAAAATGAGCGATTTTCGGGCCGACATGCAAAGACAAAAGGTCACGTGACCTTGTAACCGTAGGTCCGATTTTCAAAAAAAATCTTTTTAAAGTTGCGCAAGACTCGAAAGAAAAAAGTTAGGGAGCAGGGGGCGCCATCCATATGCGTTCCCGAGCAGTCGAAAAATCGTGGAGGAGGGGGGGGGGGGGGTGAGGGCCATAATGCCCCCGGCCTTATTAGGGTTAAGGTGGGATTCACTTCAATGAAGGATCCGGGAAACAGGATATGAAATCCTAGATTTAGGAATGTAGTAGACTGGCACAAGAACTCATGCTGACTATAGCGACGGAACTATCTAAAGATAGACTACTTGAAGTCGATCAAAGATCAAAACAACTTGTACTGCACCACGTGCATAAAATATATCATACTATGGCAAATCATTGTACATGTATTGGCACCAACCTCAATCTTGTAACAGACTTACATAATTATGATACAAGAAATAGCCAATATAACTTTACTTTACCCGAAAGATTAGGCAGTATTGACGATTGTTTCAATTATAATGGAATCAAATATTGGAATGTCCTCCCTAATTACATAAAATCCATATAAAATGTTGTACATTTAAAGAGAATATAAGTAGTACTTATCACTTGTTACTTAGATAAAAGAAACAAAGTGATATGATATAGACATTGATATGATATCGGTTGCGTATATAAATCGTTTTTTTTTCCTTTGCCATGTAAATTTGATATCATTGTATTGTTTTGATTTTGAATATTCTTGAGAGTGTATTTCTTTCAAAAGATATTCTCTATGTTATTAAACATCACTGTAAATATTTTGCATCTGTAAATAATACAAACATTCAACATGATTAATACTGATTCTATAAATAGGCCATCGCTGCAGATAATCTCTTGACCTTTCATAGCCCATCCTATCAAGTTGATTTTTATTTCTTGTGTTCTTTTTTCTTTTTCTCTGCTTTTTTCAAGTTTTTCCCTGCCACTGAAGTTTTGATCATTTCCGAGTTGCTTAGTTGTTAAGTTGTTCTTCAAGATAATTTTAATTATGTTTAAAGAAAAAGCATGCGATTTTATGGTTTAAAAAATGTCTAAAAGCAATTTGAATAGGTTGTTTATGTAATACATACTGATAGGTGTTTACTGTCACGACTGTGAGGTTTTAGAAACATCAAAGTGGCAAGAAATACAAGTTCGGTCCAATCTTTTTAGCTGTTTTTTAAATTTGCGATTATCACCTGCACTAATCGAGCTTGAGAGGGAAATTAGCACCATACCAAAACAGTGTCAAAGATGGCGCCAGCATTCAATAATAACGATAATAACAATGGTAAAAAATAATAATGATAATGATAATGATAATGATAATGATAATAATAACAATATATGATAATGATAATAATAATGATGATGATGATGATAGCAATAGTTATAGTAATGATAATGCTTATAATAATGATATTGATAATGATAATGATAACAATAATGATGATAATAATAATTATGATAATATTATTTATAATAATATTAACAATGTTAATGATAACAATAGTAATACCAATAACAGTAATATATTAATAATAAATTTATGCTTACATGTATATAGCGCATAAATACGGGAAAATCTCTTTGTGTAATAAAGAACGTTGATTAATCAACTGTAAATGAATCAGTAGATTAGTAAATCAATGATAAAGAAATATAAGAATCTGGTAGTGATAAAAGCTAGGGAATGTGAAATTGCATTTCTTTGGTAACTTAAGTAATCATGAAGAATGCTCATATATACTCCATGTTTAGTTTAAATCCTAGTTTTTTGTTTCATACTTTACACATATTTCACATTCTGCTATGATTAAACAAAATATATGCTACAAATAAATCTGAATTCATTTAATAGTAAGAGACAAAAAAAAAACAGAAAGTGAGTGTCTCATATTTATTAGTTTGAAAGCATTACATTAACAGATTAAACAAAATAGAAGGGTGATATATATATAGAAAGACCTATGGTAAGATGGTGGAAGATATGTTTGTGGGTTCATTTGTGGTACAAATCTTTTAGTTTTTTACTTTTTCAAAAAGTATGAATGACATTAAGCCTTATAATCTCTTTTGGTAATTCAGGAGAAAATCCTATGGATCGTGACAAAGACTATATTTGTTGTAGCCGATGGCGTCGACAATCCTTTGAATTTGTCGCTCGTCATTGTTTTGTGAAACGGGTTGGCCGCTTCATGACATCTCCGTCGGTTGCCGACAAAGATGTGGCTGTCATGGAGTTGGTTTCATGAAACGATCCCCAGGTCATGATTTTTCTAGGCAATGAATTGGCTCTATATAGCATTCCAGATATTTTAGTGTTGAAAGGTTTTATACAAATCCTATGGATCGTGACCAGGCGCGTACGCAGGATTTTTTCAAGGGGGGGGGGGGGGGGGGGGGTTTAACATTTATAAATCGGGCCGAAAATTTCGCAACGCTGAATAAGCGGGGGGGGGGGGGGTCTCGAAATTTGACATTTGGCTCCGTTGGGGGGGGGTAAGGTCACCTTTTTTTTCTTTAATTATTAAAAAAAAAAAAAAAAAAAAAAAAAAATCAAAAATCCAAAAGGGGGGGGGGGGGTTTAACCCCACCTCCCCTGTGTACGCGCCTGATCGTGACAAAGACTATATTTGTTGTAGCTGATGGCGTCGACAATTCTTCGAATTTGTCGCTTATCATTGTTTTGTTTAACGGGTTGGCCGCTTCTGGAAATCTCCGTTTAAGTCGCATACAAAGATATGGCTGTCATGGAAGTTGGTTTCATCAAACGATCCCAAGCTCGTGATTTTCCTATAGGAAAATAATTGTAACCACTTCAATTGTCAGTTTCCGCAGGTCCCTGCAGTTGATGCCTCTGTGACTCTACACGATTACTCAGACATGGATTAGCCTTGTCCGGATAACATCTACCTCCCGCTTATAATAGGGAGCGCTTCGTAACATTTGAAGCATATTTACTTTACAGGTCCATGTTTCACGTGTAAATTAAGGACTTGTTACTTGTACAGCCTATCACTTCAATCTCGGAGAGCAAAAAAGGGCGTCAGAAGTTCTCTTAATATCCAAAAAATGGGATCGGATGTATCGACCGAGGCAGAGCCTCCCGCAGAGCCTCCAAAGGCAAAGAAACCAGACGGGAAAAACATTCGTAGGACTTCCCATTGCCTTATTGTCGAGAAAAATAACTTCAGGTAAGCACTATTTTGTATAAGTTCGAGGTACTGTCAGAATCATTGCCGACAACATCGAATACATGAATTTATTAGAAATGTTGTATTGAAAAATAAATTGTACAGATTTATATTGTGGACGACAGTTAATATGTTCTTGTTGGTCGACAGTTGCTCTGGGAACAATCGCCCCGGGCTTTACATTAACAGAGATACAGGAGGTAGGGTTAGGGTACACTCGCGTGTAAGGTTAAGGTTAGGGTTAGGGTTAGATAAAGTGTTGGGTCCAGTGATTGAAAATGAAAAAAATCGCTACATGAGAGTCTAGATATGTGAAGAAATAGGTTGTGTATTTGCCAGTTATTGAGGTGTTTTGTCCTCAGTGTCTCTCTCGATCCAGGCATAAAAGGCAATGATGGAGATAATAACGACTGCAGGGCCCACATGAACGCCAGTATTTAGAAATTTAGAAACGTATGGCAAGCTCAGAAGTTATTTGAAACATATCTATTTACCACTTTGTAAGATCTCACAATCATGAACCCAGTGCACCATTTTCGCTCCATCTGTATCCTATTCTGTGTGTTGTGCGCTAAACAAAAAGGTTTAATTATTATAATTATTATTTATAATGATATAGCTATACCCTTGGTAAAGTGAAGAGTAGACCAAATTGGCGATTTTTTAAATTTAAAACATGAAGTTTAGTTAATTAATAGAATTCATTATATACCTCACTTAAGAAATCCAGCCATCTGATTAGTCGAAATTGCATTAATAAACTTTAACTATTTCTGTAAAATTCCCAGTAACCATGGTTAAAACAATTCTAAAATCCCAGTAACCATGGTTACCGGGAAAATAGTTCAGTCTCCATGGTTACCCCATAGGTTTACATGTTAAAAAATGGTTTGAGCGATCGAGGATACCGTACGTGTGCGAAGAATTGGTCGGTATTTTCATACAAGACAAGACAATTCCAAACAAGACAAAGATGGCTAAAGAAACTGTCCCAAGATTTCAACTTATCAAATGCAAGACTCGCTGACAGCAAGAACAACAACAAAGGTACGTGAAATTATCCATAAACATGTTCGTTTAGTTGCTAAAAATGGAGTACCAGCATAGACGTAGACGAAAATAGATCTAGTTGTCAGGGTGTCTGATCGCGCACCCGATGTTGTGTGCTATATTCTTCCCATAGAGATTACACGCAATGCAGTCTCTATGCAGTCTACATGCATTTTTCAATTCGAGATTCAAACTTTTATCTGTTGTGATCCTGAAGGTGATACTCAATAAGTGAGGTGTCATATAAAAGCGCAGGTTCTTCTCTCTATTCCCCACAGGGCCGGCCCACCCCCAAAATTGTAAAAATATCTTGCTTAGACTAGAATCTAGATCTAGTCTACTCTCAAAGATACACTCATAAAAAACAACCGTGCAGATAAACTAGAGAAAGGCCAAGGTGGTGTCATTAGTTGACTCTTTTGTTTTCGGCATATAAAAGGACTGCTTTAATATTCGAGAAATAGTTGTTTTTATACGCTCTCGGAAAGGTTACAATTGGGCTATTGCACTCGGCACGCCTCGGGGCAATAGCACAATTTTAACCTTCCCTTGAGCGTATAAAAACAACTTTTTCTCTCAAAGCAGTCATTAATACTATAATATAAACGACAACTGTGTACTCTTGCTAAGTGCATCCATTACATGAAAGGTGAGTAAAGGGGACTATGAATAGGATTGATTGTGGAATATACTGTATATTGTGTAGGTCAGCCGTACTCATGTACCTGTCTTTTTAATTTCATGGAATTTAGTCATCCACTTCGCACAATACTTCTTACGCTACTTTGCTTGGGTGATTGTGGAAACATGGGACCGTAAATTAACAGAATAAGAATGCAAAACGATGCCATAGATTGGCATGGAAATGACACAGCACACCATAATGAGCTTGTTATGAAATAGAAATTAAAAAAATTGGTGTCAGGTTGGATGGATATGAGATAATGGCCTTGTCATACAATCTCTTATTATTGTCAAGCCAATATTTACAGGTATTAAAGCACATGATGCCATTGTAGAGTAAGTCGAGATCAATAAAATGAAAACACGATGGTTTACTAAAATGTTATGGTCCGTTAGACAGAGACAATCGATGTACATATGTATCTATATAGGGGGCGTGCCTGTCAGTGGCGGATCCAGCCGGCGGGAAGAGGGGGGGGGGGGGCCCAATCCGTGAGAAAATATTAGTTGCAACTCAGCCACCGGTAAATAAGAGGGGGGGGGGGTGGGGGGATGGGGTAGGAGGCACTTTTTTTTGGTCCAATTTTTCAGGAAATATTTTGCGCCGACGCAGTCAGCCGGTGAATAAGCGGGGGGGGGGGGGGGGGGGATGAGACCACTATTTTGTTTTTTCACCTAATTCGTGAGAATTTTAAAAATTTTGTTGTTGTTGTTGTTGACCCGTCACCCCCCCCATGGATCTGCGCCTGCAGAGGATCCAGACGGCCTTAAGGGGGGGGGGGAGCCAAATCTTAATACAAAATTTAGTGCCGACTCAGTCGGCCGGCGAATAAGCGGGGCGGGGGGGGGGTGGGCGCTTTTGTTTTTTGTTTTATAAAGGCTAACTTTACGTTATTATCCTATTTTTTTTTATCGTTTTGGGGGGCTGGGGGGGGGGGGGGGGCCCGGGCCGGAATAATCGCTACGTGGATCCGCCCCTGGTACCTGTTGTTGGTTATACCCTAGTTGCACCAAAGAACTGACCCTACACCGACTTCAGAAAAGATTGCTTTATTTTTGTCTATTTTGGGTTATCCTCCATTTTTTCTTATTCTTCTTTCATGTTTTCTTCTTGCGATTAACGATCTATGAAAAGGCACCATGAAACTGAGAGAATGTGAATTCAAAACAATGTCATAGGTTAGCACGAACATGATACAGCACACCATAATGAGCTTGTTATGAAATAGAACCTTAAAAAGTAGATGTCAGGTTGAATGGATATGAAAAAATGGCCTTGCCATACAAAATGTCAGTATATTGTCAAGCCATCCTCTAAAGGTATTGAAGCACATGTCGTCATTGTAGGGTAAGTCGACATCAATACAATGGGAAAACGATGGTATACAAAAATGTTATGGTCCGTTAGACAGTGTCAATAGATAAATATACATGTATGTATACAGGGGGCTGATCTGTTATTGGTAATACCCTAGTTGCACTTAAAATAGAATGCTTTATTTTTTTCTATTCGAGATTATTCTTGTTATTTCCTTTTTTTTATTTTTTTTATTCTTTGTTGTTTCTTCTTGTGATTATGGCAACATGAAACTGACAGAATGTGAATTCCAAAAAATATTATAGATTAGCATGAAGACGACACAGCATACCATAATGAGCTCGTTATGAAATAGAAATTAAAAAAGGATTGGTGTCAGGTTGAATGGATATTAGACAGTGGCCGAACTCTCGTTATTGTCAAGCCATGATTGAAGCACATGTCATCATTGTTGAGTAAGTCAAGACCAATACATTGGGAAAACGCTGATACAAAAAAGTTTCATGGGCTATTGGACAGTGACAATTGATGTATATACATGTAGATGTATAGGGGCTGACCTCTTGTCGGTAATAGGAACTTTTAGATTCTGCACGACGAGAACGTGGACTGCCATTTTAAGGCAATGTGACGTCTTTTTAATGGTACTATGTCCTATTTGCAGGCCAAAAAATGAAAAGGTAAAATTCCAATGACATTTGAAAGATAATACTAATTGAGAACTTCCCTAAAAAACTTGGGGCTTGAAAATTTCTTCAAGTGGGAAAATAACGACTGTTAGTTGTCAAACCGACTTAGGAGCTATAGAGCCAATAAGTAATAGTCTTGATTTTCAGACCATTGTACCGAATGGTTGTACGTTTTATGCTGCGCAAAGATTCAATCAATTTAATTTTGGCCGTCACAAGAAGTGGGTTATTGATGTAGACAAATGCTCATGTACCCTTTACAGCTCATGTTCTGTGTGTTATTACCAAAGAAGAAAAAAGCCAGTCAGTCACTCAATAGTGTCTGACAGTGAAGTCTAGCAAGGAAACTGGTTTTCTTGCTTAGTTTGAAAATTAGGACACTGCTAATGTTTATATTTCACAGATATGACATACATGACATATTCATAATTCCTGCAAAGTTCTACAGAATTTGAGGTTGGCTGCAAAAGGGATATAGAATCTTTAAGGCACTGCATGGCAGTGGCGTCACATTGCCTTAAAAGGGCAGTCCATGTTCTCGGCGTGCATAATCTAAAAGTCCCTACTATAACCTACTTGCACCGAAGAACCGACTCTACACCGACTTCGAAAAGATTGCTTCATTTTTCTATCCGGGGTTATATTCTTGTTATTTCTATTTTCTTCTTTTTCTTCTTCTTCTTCTTCTTCTTTTTTCTTTTTCTTTTTCTTCTTCTTCTTCTTCTTCTTCTTCTTTTTCTTCTTCTTCTTCTTCTTCTTCTTCTTCTTCTTCTTCTTCTTCTTCTTCTTTTTCTTTTTCTTCTTCTTTTTCTTTTTCTTCTTTTTTCTTCTTCTTCTTCTTCTTCTTCTTCTTCTTCTTCTTCTTCTTCTTCTTCTTCATCCTCCTCCTTCTCCTTCTTCTTCTTCCTTTTTTTCTGTCTCTTGTCGGATTGGTGTCGGTCTCATTGGTGTGACTGAATATCCCAGTCATACCGACGAGATCGACACCAGACCAATATTTTTTTTTTAATTCACTGCGTTCAATTCCCCCCTACGTTTAGCCTTTATAATGGCAGGTTTAAATAACATCAATAGACTGAAAAAGAATGAACGCAATAGCTTTATGAATAGGAAAACTATTTAGTTAGCCTGGAATCTGATTCTATGATATATTTCCCCTAATTCCGGGGTGCTGAACACGAATCTACCTGTTGACTTTTTTCTTAATGACGCCTTTAGCTATTTCCATGGTTACGTATTTAAAATGATATACATTTTTCATCCAACAACAACAAAATATAATGTTAGTGGTTACATAAATCTTTTTCCAGCTACCAATTTCATTTTAATGAAAAATATCAGTCTTCCCAGTCAGGGTTATGCTCACGTTTTGGTGGTCGCAATGGTAACAGAGAATTTAAGAAAATAATAAATATTTCAAATGAGAAACTGAAAAAAAGATATATTACTAAAGTAAAATGATGCCTAAAGTTTGATTATAATCAAAACCATGGTCTTTTGAAATTTTATTTGTGCGAGAACATTATGTTGGTATGGTAACTATATGGCGGAATTTGATATGTCAGAAAACTATACTTGAAAAGGGTTGCCATAAAAACACTATAGTTCAAACATCAAAGTAGGTAGATGCTTGGTTTTAAAACGCTATGATAATGTGCATGTGCTAATAATGTCACAAATGTATCATTTCCCTTTAGTTAGACAAACGATAATCTATTCTCTCTTTGTTCATTTGTTTGTTTATTTGTACATACACGATGTCTCTAAGCGCTTTACAGATGTATTATTATCCCAGTCATCGGATTTAGGCTTGCCTGCACACAGTATATGTTCATACTCCACTCCCTGGGGAGCATTCCAGCCAGGCCATTCAGATGACATAACTAGCCCGACTCTACTAGCTATGGTTTAACTATATGTCGATTGCACAATCTAAACATGTCTGGAAAATTGAAAGTTTTCTAATATTAATCTTGAGATACAAACAAATTTGTTCAGCTATCATGTTATCAATATTTTTTGCCCTTTTGTTGCTGGTGTTGTTGTTGTCGCTGTTGTTGTTGCTGCTTCTGCTTTTTTTCTTCTTCAAACCACGACAGATTAAAACTTCTTTAGGGCTTTACAAAAAAATCTGTTCTCATCCTAATTCAATGCCAGATTCGAGAGGAGACTCAGTGCTCTAAAAGAAATAGACGAAGTTGACGCATCAACTACGACCGGTCAACCAAAACAATCTGAGAACGGATTTCAGGCAACTGCGTTGTCGAGTATTGCTGAAGACATTGACGATGTTGATTTCCCGTATGAGAACCTCGTTTTGGAAGGCGGTGGAAGCCAGGGAAATGCTTATATTGGCGCCATAATGGTGAGAAGCGATTAAATATTCCTACTACTATAGAACTACCTCTACCAGTACTATACTACTAGTTCTACTACTATTAGGTTTTCCTGTCCATTTTAACACTTTGTTTCAATCAGTACTCTTGTCATTTTTATTTCGTCCGAAAGCTTCCTAATTTTGCACATCTCATAGTCAATTTCGTCATTGATAATTCATTTTCTAACTTTGTCCAATCAATTTCATAATTTCGTATCCAATTTCGGTAAAGTCAAATCGATCTCGTCGTCCCCGGCTGCCAACGGAAAATTGCGTCATTTTGCAATCGAAATCGTCAAAGCGTCATTCAAATTCGTCATTCGTCTTGTCTATGCGATGGATTTTAATGAAACTTCCTTGGTATTGATTTCACAAAGACGAAATCGACTGTTACATTCTGCAGCGGACCGCCGGGTGAGACGAATTCGAAGTGTTGAAATTCTTTTAAAATGACCCATAAATGCCGACAAACTGTTGCTAATGTTATCAGAACTCTTGCACGCTCTTTAATTCTTTGTATCAAATAGGAGTTGGAGCGACTTAACTTCTTGAGCAAGATTCGTCGTTTCGCTGGTTCCAGCATTGGTTCGGCGACAGCTGCTTATCTCGCCGTAGGCCACGGGACCAGCAAATTTCTCTCCATGATAAAAGATGGACCTCAATTAAACGACCTCTTAGGTGAGAAACAAATTAGAGTATCTACACGTACGATCGCAAAGCCTTTCGAGAAATCAACTTCAAGCAGTTTCAATAGCCTAGTCCGGTATTTTCTGGAGGATATTTGCAAACATTACAGTGACCTATTGCGTTATTCTAACATTGCCCCCTGTTAATATCCCGGACATATTTGCGGTCGTGTAAGATAAACGAATATAAAATAAAATCGAATCGATTCTAGGGAAATATATAACAGTGATAAAATAGGCAGTGGTATAGCTACAGGGGCACATGGGATCATGCCCCCCTACCATCAAATGGAAGTAGAAACAGCAAGACACAAGGGGAAAAGACACTATGAACATGACCGACAAAGAGAGCGGACAACATATACAGTTCCTCAGGTGGACAAAGGAACATCCCTTCACTGCTATTATGTAAAAATGTGTAGAACAGGTGTCACATGCATATTCACCTTTTTACATAATAGCAGTGAAGGGATGTTCCTTTGTCTATCTGAGGAACTGTATATTTTGTCCACTTTCTTTGTCCGTTATGTTAATAGTGAGAGAAGTGGGGGAACCGGAAGGGAAACATGACCAAAAGACACTACGATCTCCTCTTAGTTGATAACCGAATTATTTTGCAAAAAAGCGTGTGCCCCATACATTTCCGGAATCACGCTACGCCGCTGAATATAGGCACCACGTACCGCAGGTTGTGATTTTTTTTAAATGTAGGCAGAAATGAAGGGCTAGGAGTGTTAGCTGCATTTACCTAGGTTAGCTAACCACTTTGAAAATTGTCCCATTAGCCCACAACCCTCGTAGAATTCCCCGCAATTATGCTTAGAGTTGTTTGAAGGGTAATTGGGTGTGATTACTTAAAGGATTATGTCCTTGACCAGTACCTGTCCGGCGATAGTCGTCCGGGTGAGTGTTTAAGTGGTAATCGAACGGGGGAGGGGTATTCGTCTAGGGGGAAGTTATCATGAGTGTGTAGTCCGGTTGCAAGGGGCGTCCAGGCCAGTCCTGGTACTTCGTCAAACCGCCAAACCGACCAATGCTTGGACAGTAGAGTTAATGGACTTTCTTGTGCAGTTTGATGGCTGTCTCGATGGTGTGACAAAATATCTGGTTAACGTACGAATTGTATACATATTCCAGAATATGAAAATATGCGTATAAGAGGAGTCAGAAGTGTCTTTTAAGAAAAAGATAACAATTTGTATAACATTGTATTTCTATTCATAATTTATCAATTTCATTGTACTGAATTTATTAATGTTCATAATCATGTTGAAAATGTATACAATCCAACCCTTTGGTTGCTATGAATGAATAAAATAAAATAAATTTGATAAACCAGCCAAACATGGTATAAGTGCAGCACTACAGGCATTTTTAATTTTCTAGAATTTTCTGAGTTGGTTAGTGAGTGGTCAATTCGCGTGATTTGCAAGATAATTTAAACGTAATTTAAACGATAATTTAAACATCACGTCATAATAAGTGACAACGACATTATGAATAATCACAATATACTCATTATTTATTCCTCCTCATGTGGTTTCTCTTATTGAAGATGCACCATGTGGAAAATGCAGCCTGGTGCCCAACCTGTTTAGGTACATGGGATGGCATCCTGGAAGGACCCTCTATCAGTCTCTGGGTGAAGGCATTGCTGAAAAGCTAGGAGACCCAAACGCAACTTTCAAGGTAAGTCAGCCGTTGTACAATACGTGTTCCTCCGACAATTGCTCTAAGATCATTTCCGAATTCCTTAAAAGTCTACCACATATACTATGCGATCTGATTACAATCCGATTTTTGAAGAGGTTGCAGTAGCATTTGATTAGAACATTTAAAATGCTATGATCCTAATTATTGATGATCTGAATATTCATATGATTTAAATTTAAATTTAAATGGATTTCAAGCTTTCTTGGTGGAGAAGAGGCTAAATCAGCTAAATTTGAAGCAAATTCTGTTTTAGAGCCTGAATCTTGAAGGTGATTGTTTTTTTTTTTTTTTTTTTTTTTAGATCTCTGTATCTAATGTCGTTGCCACTAATTTTTGTTGGGGGCCCTCGAAAATTTGGAAAATCGCACCCCCCCCTTGAGCGCCAGGGGGGGGGGGGGGGCCATCTCCAAAAAAGGGTAAATTAACGTGTTTTTACACGTTTTTTTCCCCAGGGGACGCCCCCCTGGATCCGCCACTGAGTAGTATGCACTGCACTGGTTAACCCTAAAAAGGCCGGGCTATTTGAGGTCTTAGTATGGCCGGGGGGGGGGGGCATTATGGCCCCCCTTAAGATCTCGGCCGCGAAGCGGCCGATCGCCGCGAAAATTTGCACGCATGTGAAGTGAAGTGTATAGAATAATATCATATTTTCAAATTTTTGAAAAACTTACTCATTTGCATATTTATGGTAATTTATGCAAATAAAGTCATAAAAATCACATTTTTACCCGTAAATCATATATTATTCATATAATTAAGCATTATTTTTTCACTACATATATTCATTAGACCATTCTGAATAATAATACGACAAAAAATTTGGAAGAGCCAGCTTAATCCTTATGTTATCCCTTGTTTTGATAATTTCTTATGTATTTCATTGTTTTTTTAACTTATGCATTTCATTGTTTTTGTTGTTTTATTTCATTTCTTACTACAATTTAACTATTTTGACTTCAAAAACAACCACCTAAACTTCAAACAAGACCCAATAACCCATGTTTGATCTGTTTTTAGGAAAAATGACTTTTCCATATGTTTTGTACACAAATCACGAAAATGAGCGAATTTCGGGCTGACATGCAAAGACAAAAAGTCACGTGACCTTGTAACCGTAGGTCCGATTTAAAAAAAAAATCTTTTAAAAGTTGCGCAAGACTCGAAAGAAAAAAGTCAGCGAGCGGCGGGGCGCCATCCATATGCGTTCCCGATCAATCGGAAAAATCGTAGGGGGGGGGGCATAATGGCCCCTCCGGCCTTATAAGGGTTAAGTCACAACGAGACGGACAATGAGCTCGACAAGTCTTATTCATTATCTTACTGTGACATAATCTACTTGCAGTGTATAATCACTAATGCACTCGCAAACATGAGTGATTTGTATATTCATGTATATAATTGGGAACGCTAGTTCGTCTATTTCTTAACCCCAGCAGTGGGTTACAATTTGTCAAGAATACGGAAATCAAGACATTATTTTGATGATCATGAACATAAACATGAATAAATTTTCTTGTTTCTATAATGATAGTTATAATCGTTCGTCCCTTGCTTCCTGTAATAGGACCTTTATGTTACGACGGGGAGAGAACTATGCGTGGTGGTTACCAATCTAACCACCATGATGGAGGAATATTGTCACGTCAAAACCACTCCCAACATGCCAATAAGGACAGCTATCAGGATGTCTATGTCTACTCCAGGTGAGAACGAAACTATTTGAAATTACGCGACAACTTCTAAAAACCGTTGATATGCAAAACCAAATGAATATATCCACTGATTATTTTTGCAAGAAATTCAATATCGACATGGACGCAGAAAACCTCAATTTTGTATTCTTCCATCGATATTCGACTTCAAACGCTTTAAAAAAAAAAGTTCTTGCAGAAATGTGTCTGAAATTACATTTTCTTTCACATTATGCTACAGTGAAATTTTGCAATCAAATTTGTTGGGCTCCGATCACTTTAGAGGGGCTTTAATTTCGATAGCACTCCGGGAATATTACCGTAAATCTTATTATCAAAATACCCTGTGTTAATGTTTTACGTTAATTTACGAGCACGAATCTCTCTTATATGCTACGTTTTCATGTCTACTGTATGGGGAATGTAATCATATTTAATACTCCGGTGTATCATGTAATCTAATCTATCATGTATCTAGTATTAAATTTACCTGTAGAAGCCTCGTTTGTTAAAGCCTCGTTCACGTATGATGCGTGAAACCTTTTTTGTATGGAGTAACATGTAAACGCTTCTTATTTCCGTATTTTATGTTTCGACGCGTCATATCTAAACGAGCCTTATATCTCATGAAATTTGCATCAACCTATTGTTTTGTTTTGTTGTTGGTGTTTCTTACCTTATTATTGCGCAGTTGTGTTCCTTCCTGTAAAGCGGCAATACATGGGTCGAACCGATCTCTATATCGACGGCGGTGTTTTGTGTAACTATCCAGTTCACTGTTTCGATGGTAAGTATACTCATTTGATAATGTCGAATATCAAAGAGTAGCAACAAACAGTGGCGTAGCTATGGGGACAGGGGTGGGAGCACGGGGACATGTGCTCCAAAAATCGAATGGCAAAACAACAAATAGATGAGGGCGAAGGAAGAGAGTATAGGAAAAGGAAAAAAAAAGTGAGATAATATAAGGAGATAGATTTGAATAACGTCACCACCACAAATACGAAGTATCAGAGACCGCTAGATGCTCAGATGTATATTTACTTGTACATATAAATTGCCTCATTTCATGATTATAAAATGTATTGTAAGTTGTTATTGATAACAAGTTTCATGAAACAGGAACCTGACTTTGTCTGCTTTGATAGGGTGGTGGCTTTCTATGAAACCTGAAGATGCTCTCCTGAAGAAGATGCAACCTTTGGAGGATGCAGCCAAGCTTCTCACAAAGAAGGAAAGGTTTGGAATGTTCAACGACAAAACCTTTGGCATGATCATCGTAAGTTCATGCTCCTGCATTCAATATAACAAATAATTTCAACCGACACATTTACAATTTTCAGAGTTATGTAATATTTCACCGGGGCCGCACGCCAGGGTTAAAATATAATGACAGAGGCAAATTGTTATTTGAACAACGGAAGGGATGCGATGTCTGTTCAAATAGGTGATACTTTCAATCAAATACTTTTAATGTTTCTAATCTTTGAAGCCAGACCCTGTCAATTACATTCAGGTTGCCTTCGCGAGTTGTCCCGACCTAGCTTGAGATCAAACTAACTGTCGAATGTTTGAAAGCTTAAATTGTATTTTGCTCTTCTTCCAACAGTACAGTGATTACGACTCCCATGTACTGGCTACCAATCCAGATTTAGAAGCCCCCATTGCACCTATACCAGATACAAAACTTGCCAGGTAAGTTGACTGATAGTATACGTAGAATATTCTCTTGTCCACCGCGAATTTTCATCGGACTGTGGATCACATGGTTCGAGGTTTGAGTCCCGCCGCGGCCCAATGTCCTTTGGCAAGACATGATCCACATGTATATATGCCAACCTCCACCCGGGGGATGTAAATGAGAATCCGGTAGGGAAAAATTCCTCTAATGCCAGAGCGCCTTATCTTGCAAATCGGCTAATGCCGGGGTAATAAAAGTACAGCGCTTAGTGCCTCTAGTATTAAGTGCTTTATGAATATTGTTATTGTAATTATTATTATTGTTATAGTGTTATTGTTGTTGTTAAAGTATTCGATTTGTCTAAACCTTTGTAAAGTTGATAACAATGAACATTTCTTTGTTCATATACGATATCTGTCGCGCCTCGTGTTCATCATGCCTACATGACTTATACCATAATGGGAGCGTATTGAGAATAATTCACTCTCGGCAGGCTAGATATCAGATATCAAGTCTTTTTTTCTTATTACAGAGAGATAATGATATATCTGTAAAGTGCTAAGAGACTTCACCGCTGTATTAAGAGCTATATAAACCAAAGTATTATTATTATTAGTTTCTTTTCAGCGCATGTCAAACGAGTCTGACTTTTTGTTTCCTGTATGATTATTTTTATGTATCTAACCATTCTTACCGACTTTAAATTGGCCTCATCTAGAGCTCACGACAAAATAAAACAGAAGCGTGAATTGAACTGTAAACATCATCGCCTGGTGACAGACGCCATGACCCGTTTTCTGAAGGTTCTGGATCAAAATAGTATCGGAGGTACTATGATTAATATCAACGCGTTCAAGCAAGTCTTCAACAATGTACGTATCGTATTTCACTTTAAAATATCTAATCGTCGTCGTCTAATCAAGGAATGAACGAAAAGTTGTAAAAGTGACCGAGAGACTTATTGGAAAATTTTTACTGAACCACGTCTTTATTCTTAAACCATATATATTTTACAAAGATTCATACTTCCTCTTATAACTGAAGTCTGACATTGGAAAGATATTCCTCTAATGTAACAGCATTTACTGACGTTACCACAATTTTTTCTCTTCTTTTGCCTTGACTTGATAGGTCACTTATTAGTGTCATTTAAACCCAAATCAATTTTGTTACAACTAATACAAATTATCATCATTCCGACAGCTAGCCCTTTCATTAGCTATTTTCTGCTATCTCAGACTATTGTTTTCAGCCGCGTGCATTTCTGTTTCCGTTTTGTTTCAATGTTTGATCTTTTCTTCTCATGATAGAATGAGGAGTTTACACCTGACCATGCTCACATTTTGTTCGGGGAAAATCTGACTGTCGACGAAATATTTGACAGCCTTGATGCTAACTCCGACGGAGAGGTACATCCTTTTCTTAACCCGTTGACTTCAGAATTATCTTATTCACATAACCTTAATACCGTGACCACTCGGTTTCCATAGCCCATGGGTTAACTAAGAATAATTTGTAACTGATACTCTCTTTAACATCGAATTGTATACCAGTGTCCCACTCTCTTTACCTTTTTCCTCATCGTACTGCGTTTCATTTTAGACCGACTCTCAAATTTCTTTCAATTGCTATGTAGACTAATTAGATGCGTATATTTAAAGTTGTCCAGTACCTTCCTGCAGCAATGCAAAATTTACTCAAAATCAAATAGTAAAATCTAGAAGATTTCAAATCTTACTCAGTAGTAAGCAGGAACGCCCCTCCTTAAAAGCTGAAAGAATATATATGTTAAATGAAATAAAAAAAGGGGGGCAGCTCGTGATGGCCGGAGTAAAATCATGGTAACACGTACAAGACCGAACAATCATTTACATTAGCCCTTATGGCTAAAGGTTCGTCAGTATGGAGTTGGTTTGGCGGTGTAATGACTTTTTTTTTTAAAGACATGACACAGTAAAACGCCTCACAAAAAAGGGCCGCTGCTTATTTGTTGTTCTTCTACATGTACGTGCAAATGACTGGTACGTAGGCCCCTTTACGTATTCACTTAAAACTGCGAAACATTATAGCGTATTGCGATTTACATCATAACAAATGCCGTTCTTTATCGCTGCTTCTGATGTATAATGCAAACGAAGAAAATAGTACTCGTGATTAATGTCATTTTGTTTGACATGTAGATTGACTTCAATGAGCTGATGTCCTTAGCGGAGCTGGCGGGAGTAGGAATCCAGACCCATCATATTGGAACGGGGCGGCTTGATATCAAGAACGTAACAGATTATCTCACTGGAATCTTCAGCATGCTACTGCTGAACGTCAAAAGAGCTTTCCTGGAGGTAAGTTGTTTTGTTACAAACAAATCTTTCTCCATGTTACTCGCAGTCACACCAACAAAACTGAATCTGGCTTGACCGAATTTAAACCGAACGGACGATTATATTACCTGCAATGGTCAACATTGTTCGGATTGGTGTTCATCTTGTGTCGGATTGGTGGTGGTGGGACTGAGATGAAATACCTTGGTCACACAAAGAGACAGAGGTCGCGCCGACCGTATCCGGACACCTACCCCCTGGACATCCATCCCGGATAACCACCCCCAGTCAACTACCCCCTAGGACAACTATCCTCTAGGGCAACGACCCTCTAGGACGACTAAACCCCGGACAACTACCCCCAGAAAACTATCCCTAGGACAAATACCCCCGGACAACTACCCCCGTTGTCCGGGGTACTTGTCCTAGGGGGTAGTTGTCTGGGGGAGTAGCTTTCCTAGAGGGTGGTCGCCCTAGGGGTAGTTGTCCTAGGGGGTAGTTGACTGGGGGTGGTTATCCGGAGGTTGGATTTCCAGGGGTTAGGTGTCCTAGAACCCACGACGACATCAGACCGAACAAAAAATAACATTGCCCAGCTCGAGCGGCCAAGAGTTGAGAGTCGTCTTGGAAGTGTGAACAAAACCTCAGTCCCACCAATAAGACCGACACAAGGAACATATTTTCATTACCCTAAACAGCTAAGAATAGGTCGATATGGATTCCGTCTGGCGAAATGACTCACTGAGGTATAACTAAATGTCTACTTGTGCTTGATGCTTAAGTCACATCGACGAGGTCACCACCAAAGACCTACACAGACCGAACAAAATATTACATTACCCCCAAATGAACAAGAATCAGCCGATCTGCAGTTAATTTTTCAGTGTGACTGACCAGCATTATCTCATGAGGTATGAAAGAACATATGCGGGGGTTGGACAACATTTTCCATATGAAACTATATAGCAGTGAGAACTTTCCATGGGAAAAATAGAAAAAATGGTTGTGACTTCAATTTAACATTTTTTCAGCAAATTGGGAAAACAGTGATCATATTTTTAATTTGTTGGTATGAACAAAGCCAAAGTTTGACGATTATTCGAGGGTGCGTCGGGGAGGTGGATTCGGAAGTACGTATTGTATCCATTTGTATGTTTCCCCGTTTTAATCTTCATCCCACTCATCTCTTATAAGAGCTTGATCAGTCTTTTTCCCCTAAAGCCGATCGCAAAGACTTTTGTTTTCAACAACCTTGTCCACCAAATTTTGAAATAAATTGTTGGCAGTGTAGAACGTAATCTGAATATGATTTCTTCGGGACTTATAAACAAAAACAAAACTGCCATTGAGTTGATTTATCGAAGGTCTATGCGATCTTATTTCTGCACTTTTCTTCCACTTATTGAACCTTGGGACTACAGGGCCAGGACATTGAGCGTACGGTACTCATCAACACTGTCTATGTGAAATCCATGGACTTCAGCCCAGAGACAGAGGACCTGGATTTCTTAGTAGAGGTACATACTCTTCTTGTATTAAATAATAGTATGAATACTGAACAAGATAAAGTTGGTACATATCTGAATTATCCTTTTTATACAATTTTGAATGCCTAAAAGAAAATTTCATTGTGAATATACCTGCGGTTACCATTTGAAATCCACCAATTGTTGGACTGCCTCACAACTTTTCCAGTCTTCATTCCACCCTTCTATAATTCTACTTTTATTCTCATAATTATCCATCTTTAGGGTGGGTGGGGTTGGGGTTCATTGCAAATTGAATGTACAACTATAGACCATCGCCCCACGGTATCATAATCTTCTGTTGGTCTGCTGTTTACTGCTTGTATTATTCGTCCACCTGCGTCAGGAGTAATTGATTGAATTGATTCACAGCTTTAGTAGGTTTAGGCGTTTGACATTGCACCAGGGTACACTTGTGAATCTCTATGTAATCATTTAAGTTCGGTTATTATTGTGTAGTAAAAAGCTGAAAAGATTAATTGAGGGTTTGATTAAATATATATTTCCCATGTTTTATCCTAAATAGTCTAATATAAAATAATTTTTACTCGCAAAGCATGTACCTTGAAAATATTCACGAACACGTATGAAGGTATCAAATCTTTAATACCATTAAAAAAAATTTAATATCATTACAATAATATTGTCAAATGAAGAGATTTTGTTTTTGTCTGTAACTGGATAAAAGTCATATATCGTACGGGACGCAATGAACGGGAATACTTTGAAGATGTTTTGCAATTTTCTGTCTTTAGTCGTTATCTCTCCTTTGACAACATGTTCCATTCACTCTCTCTCGCTCTTTCTCTCATTCCCTTTGTCTCTATCTCTCTCTGTCTATCTCTCTCTCTCTCTCTTTTCTCTTTCTCCTTGTCTCTCTCTCCATCTCATTATGTCTGTATGTCTCTCTATATATTATTCGCCTCTTCTATTCACGCAAACAGCAAGGCCGTCGTGGAGTTCAAACGTTCCTCAAATACCACAACAAGACTGCGAAGGAAGAAGCTTCATAAAGTCACATCCCGAAGTGTATGGCAACTTGGTAAAAATGTACAAGTTAAAGAAAACCTCATCCAAAGAAATACATTTAGTTATTCTGAGAGATTTATTGTACTCATTAATCTACGCGATTCCCTACCAAAGGGTGTAGGAAAGACTTAATGCAAGAATGATGTACAGTTTCTCAGCAAGGGCATCGCTATTTTCTTGATGACGTTACGTACTATGTGACGTCGATTATCAAGTAGAATTAAATGTATAGATGCTTCCTTCCCAGTTGTTTGGTGATGAAGCATAACTTTCACCTGATATTATCCTTTGTACTTCAATTACCAGAACCCCAAATGGCGTAAATAAGTTGGTGCTTTTCTGGGGTAAAGGTTTCGCCTAAGTGAAATTGACTTGTCAACTGCTATATTTTAGTATACGTGTAGTTACAATTTTCCCTTGTTATATATGTTTCACCAAATATAATGTTTTCCTTCTTAGCTATGATTTTCCCTTATTGAAAAGTAAAGGTTTTTTCTTTGAATTAGAAAGTCTTTGCTACTAAAGCTTGGTACGTTATACATGTACAACTACCCCTGGTACGTCACATTTTCAAGAAAATGGCTGCTCCCATGTCATGCTAAAGCCATTACATCATGCCAAGAATATCCTGATTCATATATATCTCTCTTGTACACTTTCGTAAGGAATATCATACATCAAAGGGTATGAATACATCTATTTTTTCATAACACCTACACTGATTATTTGGGTTGAGGTTTCCTTTAAAGCCCAAGTCCACTCCAAAAATAACTTACTTTCAATAGAACCAGAAAAATCAGACAAACCAATCAAAAGAAATTTGAGCAAACTCGGATAACTAATAAGAAAGTTATGAATTTTTATTGACATGAAAAACTTTGAAAATCACTACACAAATTGGCAACTCACTCATGAGTCTATGACGTATGGTCCTCACTATCCACTAATTATTTTCTGTATATTAACAATATAAATTTCCTATTTTCACCCTAAGAATCGTATTTCTTCACACCAGCATCCAAGTGAGATTTTTTAGTAATATGTGTTTGTGTGGATGCACAAATAAACAGTAATTTTTATCCAGTTAAATCATGACAAAAAAATGAATTTTTATAAACTATTTATATAAAAATCGATAATTATGAAATACAATATTAAAAAAAAAGTAACATTTTCCTTAAAATTCATAAAAGTTTTTGGGAAATGTCATGCACGCAATATGATACAAATCATATAACCTGGGCAAAAGCATGGGGAAATCAAGTTTTGGGGGATAAAAAGGGAAATTAATGGGATTAAACTATATAAAGCAATTGATAAGTTGTGAGGACATGACGTCACAAACTGATAACCATCTTGGCAATTTGTGTTGTGAATCTCATTGTTCCATAGTTTTACATACTTTTTCAAAAATTCATAACTTTCTTATTAGTAATCCGATTTTGCTCAAACTTTTTTTGATTAGTTTTTCTGATTTTTCTGCTTTTATTGAAAGTAAGTTATTTTTCGAGTGGACTTGTCCTTTAAAGACTGATGTCAGACGTAAAAGTGTCAGAGATGAAATGCGGGACTTTTAAGGAAACATGTCAGAGGCAAAATTATCAGATGTAAAAAATGTCAGAGGTATACAATTGTCAAAGATTGTGTACTTCTGATAATTTTACCACTGACATGTTTGCCTCGGCTCCAGCAATTTTACCTCAGATATTCTTACCACTTTAATTGTACTTCTTTTAACCTGGCACCGAGTTTCCGCACTATTCGTCATTTTACTTTTATAATTCATCTGTATTTACTATAATGTATCATATTTACTTGACATTTATGCCATATGTAATAGGGATAAATTGCATATACTGGATATGCCTAAAAGGCTTATTTACATGGTTTACAAAGGGAGGCACCGGTCTTTTTTCTGAAGGTTCGTAATTCCCAATCACAAATGTCCCATATATACCAGTGGGTTTTATGATTCAGAAAATAACACAGGATCCAGAATACTGAACATGTGTTATTCTGAAGATTCGTTTATCCGAAGGTTCATAAATCCGAATGCTCGTAATTCCGAAAATGAACTAGTGTTTGTTATTCCGAAGGTTCGTAATTCCAAGAAGAACAAAAATTAAACAAAGTTTTAAATCATTTTCAGAATTATGATCCTTTAGAATTATGAAGCCTATTTCATTTACGGAATTATAAACCTTTTTCATTATCGGAATTACGAACCCTATTTCACTTTCGGAACAATGAGCCTTCGAAATTATGTATTAGTATGTGCTTTTATCAGGTCTGAATTTGTTTTAATTGCTGTCCAGTTTAGTTACTAATAGTTTGGTTATTTTTTAAGAAGGTCCATATTTCATGCATACTTCAAATTCAACTGTCAACAAAAGTCCTTTATCTGGGATTCAAAACGTGCACACCAGATCTTGGAAATTCCCCTTATCAGTACTCGGGTGTACCACGTTGGAAACATTGTTGGGGGATTATATCAGTGCCAATTGCTCCTGGTGGAGTTTTTTATTATAGATTTGGCAGAGTTTTTTTTCCTTTCTTTCTTTCTCTAAATATTGTTTAAATTCACAAATCTAGCAAAGCTATCACGACTGAGATATCTAAGAACCTTGGTAAAGAAAAGCCCATCTAAACATTAAACAACATTGTGGTATATGGTAGTTTGTTCTCATTCAATGGGACCATTTGTAATTTCAGACGAATATTATGCGGACTAGCATTTGCATAAGGATGTTTGAAATATTGATTTATTTTCACGCATTTCATTACATATATAAATTGGGATTTCAGTAACTCTTGTATATTAAAGGTAATACAAAGTTTGGGGAAATTTTGAAAATGGGGTGGATAGTGAATCTTTACAATTTTGATATATTTGGATGCCCCTCTGGATGTATTATAAGCACTAAAATAATTGACCCCTAAAACACTTCTGCTTTCGAGAAAAATTGAATATCAAAATTTACCGGTGCTAACGGTAAATTTTGATGAATATCAAAATAGCGCCTACGGCCGTACAATGGTTGCTGCGACTATGGAAATCTCAGAATATGTAGTTGTGATATATAATTTTCAAACGGGAATAGCTAATCGGTCGATTTTAGTCAAAAAACATTGTTTCATAGCTAAATTGATATCTTGACCTTGAGAGGGAGCTATACAACATAAAGAGTTTAATATTTATAATTTCATAACTTTAGACTCGATTTCAACATGGAAAATGATCAATGAATATTGTAGGAACGCATATGCTTCCAATATGTTAATTTGAACCAAATTCATGACCCCATACCAAAACTCTGTAATATAAACCACACATATCAATAATAGTCAATGCAGCTGATTTTAATACATTTCATGTCTTACACAAAGTAAATGTTTATATGGAGTATATCAAGGGTGTGATCATCTGTTTTGGAATATATAAACCTTCTTCTAGTACAATTTTCATAATTCGTCAATAAAATATTGTTGAAACATTTTCACCTTGTAAACCTTGTATACATGTACTTGACTTTTCATTGGATTTTGTAGTATATATAGTGAAACCTGTATACAAAGACCACTCAAGGGAGACAACAAATGTAGGCAGGTGGTCTTTCTACACAGGAGGTCACTAAGGCAGGTTTCACAGTACATGCGAGTTCTGTTTAAAGATGTAGTCGAGTAATGTGCCCTTTATCACAAAACTTGTCATCAGTAACAAATGACCCCGGCCCACCCACTCAGTGTTTTTTAGGGTACGCATATGCTCGTTCCCTCTTTTTGAAATCACCCCCTATCTGAGGACTGCCAACATTTCCGAACCCCCCTTTCGCGGGCTTTTCGCGGGCTTTTCCTGCCTTGTAGACCCCCCTAAATCAGGAAAAATGCTCAATGTACCCCCCTAAATTCGGAATAATTTCTCAGGAGTCCAAATAGATGAGAGAAAAGAAAAAAAAACACCCCCTTTTTAAAGAAATCTCCGGGTGAAAAGTCAAATACACCCCTTTTTTTTACAATTCTCGGGCCGGACTTTGTCGCACGAAAAATACCCCTTTACCGGACATTTTGGCAACACGCATGCGGTCATTTCGAAACCTGAGTGAGGGGGCCGGGCAAATGACTCGGTGTCCATGAAAGTCACGTGTCATGCACATAGAAATGAACATGTGGGACTGCACACGCGTGTCGGTATGAGAGTTCGGTTTAAACTTTTTGAATAGCTGTTTCTCGTCATAATTCAAATCGAAGACCAATCCTTTTGAGGGAATACAGTATTTCTTTGATTTAAGTGATAGTCTAACAAAACTTACACAGAAAAAAGGGAAAGTTTACAAATTATTGGTCATCTTTTCCAGAACTCAACCTTCTCTTTAAGAAAACAATTGTGATATAATTTAATTTAAAGAAATTATTGTATTTGATATTTGTCTCAATAAATCCCTTTTCAATATAGTTCAGTTTTGTATTTTGTCAGATTCTTTTTGCAACATCTGGGATGGCTTAAACGGATTTGATTTTCATATACACAAACGATCGAACATCTATAACGAAAGTATGGTAACCAAAGAAGGAAAATGTAAAAACTATGAACACATCATCCGTGTAGACAGAGCTATGAATAGCAAAACAGTACTTATTTTAATGGCAATTCGTTCCGTTAAATGTAAAGATTGCCTTTTGTATACAGTATAAGGGAAGTTAAAGTTAAAGACCATTTTCGAACTAAAAAATGAAATGGATAAATCATATATCTAGCGCTTAGAGGCTAAGGTGGTAACAGCGCTTTATAAGCACCGTTTTATTATTATTATTATCATTAGTATATCAAACTGAACTGGGTAAGAGAACACTTTTTTTTTGGGGGGGGGGGGGTCTCGAAATTTGAAAATTTGACATTTTGTTCCGTTGGGGGGGGGGGGGGGGGGTAAGGTCACCTTTTTTAGGTCAGTCATTTCCATAATTTTTTTTTTTTTTTTTTAATTAACAAAAAAAAAATCTAAAGGGGGGGGGGGGGGGGTTTCTCCAAAAAACATACACATAAAAAAAAACTCAAGGGGGGGGGGTAACCCCAACCCCCCCCCCCTGCGTACGCGTCTGATCTAGACTATAGTCTACTGTTATTACTTAGGTTTACCGATTGGCGCAGGGGCGTACGCAGGATTTTTTCAAGGGGGGGGGGGGGTTTAAAATATTTTGATCCCGAAAATTTGAAAATCGCGCCGGCCGAAAAGTCGCTTAGTGGGGGGGGGGGGGGGGGGGGGGTTAAGCGGACACTTTTTTTTTTTTTTTTTGGAGGTCGAAAAAAATCGCAACGACTCAGCCAGCCGAAAAGTCGCTCAGTGGGGGGGGGGGGGGGGGTTTAGGTTTTTTTAGGGGGGGTTTACATACATAAAAATACCAAAGGAGGGGGGGGGGGGGGTTTGAACCCCCAAACCCCCCCCCCCCTGCGTACGCCCCTGGATTGGCGGACTTTTGACAACCGTACTGTTACTAAATTTACTCCCTTCAAATTTCAGATTTAGGATATAGTAGTAGATTTCAAAACTGTTCAAAACAATTACTCGCGCACAATTGTTATTTGTGGGAATTGTGTTATGTGTTATTTGTCGTCTAGCTGTGTACCCCAAATTCAGAGGGGCTGAAAATGAAGTCTTTGTTCAAGAACGAAATAAAACACAATTTTTTTGTGCATGTTTTTGTATTCTGCGTCAGATCAGCTTTCCATTTATGTATATTTTGTAATTTTTTTATCGTAATCATGGTAACCATTTTCACTATATTAAATACGGATTGAAGAAGAGTGAATAAAAGCACATTGGCCCAAACAGCACAGGATATTAGATTCATCATCGACATTATGGGTAAATATTCTTCATTTGGGTGTTCTAGTGGGTCTCATTTTTGGATGATGACGTCAGTGTTGAGAAAGTCATACACCTTTCTTCGCAACAAGAACTGTCCGTTTGGCTCTTTTACGCCTGGTGGAAGGAGTGCCACAAAAACTGGAGTATCTGCGCCCTCTACAGTCGTTATTTTGATGCTTACGTCGTGTTCGGTTTCCGGTAAGTCAGCAGTCATATCGGTTTGTACAAAGCCTGGGGAACACTGACAACAACAAGAAACAAAGTATAATGGAATCAAATGCTACGCACATTCTTGGGTTAAGCGTCTGTTTTTACGTTTTTATCTCAGAATCATTCAAGATTTGTTCCCCAATATGATCTCGAAAGGTTAGTTTTGTTTTGCTTTACACGACAGATGTGCATCACGCGAAGTATCCCGAGGAGGTTCACTATAGTTCATGGTATAGAACATGAATTGTTTACTTCTTCCACAAAAATGCGCAACTTAAGAAGAAATTAATTCTTAATTGAAGCTTAAAATGGTTGTCTCTCCTCGTTGTAAGGTGAAACTGTATTTTTTTTTTCATTCAGGAAATATTAAAAAATGGGACATGAAGTGCCGTAAAAGGTCTATGTGGGAGAAGATGCTCGTACACAGAGCTCACACCCACATCCATGCCAGGAGACGAGGAGAGAAACACATGGACTAGCTGAACATGCACGCCCCCCCCCCCCATCACCACCCCTGCACGTTTGCTCCTAGCCAAAAATTTAGGAAGCATGTAATTGTAAACATCTGGTAATTGTAAATATCTTCTTGACTAATTTGTATCTATTTCTTGTCAGCGGACCTTTTTTAACAAGTGCCCCCCCCTAATTTCTGATAGAGAATCCTAGATCTACCATCAAGAGAAGAAAATGTAATGTAGGCCTACAACCCAAATACAACCCTAACCCCATAGCAAAGACACACAAAAACCTGGAACAAATATCCCTGGAGCTAAATTTTGCCCGAGCATCTGTCGCCTGTGCAAAAGTCGGGTCGCCCCTATACTTTATACACGGAATAATCCGTCTGCGTGGAGGAGTTTCTTAACACAAACTATGTTGGAGAGGGATTTGGCAATGCTAGACGTAGTATCACTATTGGTGGAACATAATATCCGCGAACGAAATAGGCAGATTTTTCGGTGTAACCGCCACTGTACTTACCGCATTGACAAGTATATTCTGCCTTGATTCATCTAGTGATATCTTTTCAGCCTGTATCTTTGACAGTAGGATCACCCCGAGTTTACTAACCCCATATGACCATGTTGTCCATCCGTTAGCTGCGTTAGTTTCCGTCTTGCAGCACCTGCAAATGAAAATGCACGTAGTCCCCATAATAGAGGTTAGGTCTGTTATTAGAAACTGAGGATTTCCTCTGGCATAAATTATTGTAAATCAAAGAGAGTACACGTACCTAATGTCGTATCCGGACACCTACCCCCTGGATATCCACCTTCGTATAACCACCCCCAGTCAACTAACCCCTAGGGCAACCACCCTCTAGGACGACTACCACCCAGGAAAACTACCCCCCGGATAACTACCTCCAGACAACTACCCCTAGGACAACCTCCCCCTAAAACAACTAACCCTGGACAACTGCCCACTAGGATAGTTGTCAGGGGGTGGTTGTCCGGGGGGTAGTTGTCCTAGGGGTAGTTTACTGGGATAGTTGTCAGGGGGTATTTGTCCCAGGGGGGAATTCGTCCTAGAGGGTGGTTGCCCTAGGGGGTAGTTGTCTCTAGGTGGTAGTTGTCTGGGGGTAGTTGTCCGTGTGGTAGTTGCCCGGGGGTAGTTGTCCGGGGGTAGTTGTCCAGGGTTAGTTGTCCTAGGGGCTAGTTGTCCTAGGGGCTAGTTTACTGGGGGTGGTTATCCGAGGGTGGATGTCCAGGGAGTAGGTGTCCTAGAACCACCTAATGTATTTGAGTACACTAAGGTCGGAACACACCATGCGTCTTTTTTTAACGTGCGTGACCGAAGCCGCGGTAAGATTGTGGACTTAGCTGTAGCCCAACTTCTGCGATTCGTACATCAGAGGCGTTGTGGTCTAGTGGATGAGTCTACCGACAGCAGATCACAAGGAGTCCCGCCGCAGCACTAATGTCCTATGGCAAGACGTTAAACCACACCTTTGGTCATAAAGGTGGAATATTTTTTTTTACCCAAATTCATGGAATGAATTTGACAATGATTTATCCCTAAAAGATCTAAATAATAGTATACATTCTCAAATGTTATTGAATAATAACTGATGAGTGTCAAAACCCCAGGATCAAAACCGTGTCGATCAGCTAGAGTATGCAATTGTATGCGATTTTCCTCACTTCCGTCACTTCGTGAAAATAGGGATGAGTTAGTGTCCTTTTGTGAGGCATTAATCCCCATAACTGTCAGTTATGACTTAAGAGCGTAGGTACCCCAGTATTTAAGCATAGTAGCATACACATGCTTTAGAAGTTTTGCAAAACAGACACTCGCCAATTATTATTCAATAAAATTTGAAAGTGTATTCTATTATTTAGATCTATTAGGAATAAATCATTGCTAAAATCATTCCATAAATTTGGGTTAAAAAAACTATTCCACCTTCATGACCAACAGTGTACATTTGCCGCTCTCCTCCAAAGTGTTAAATGGGTAGCCGGTAGGATGCGAAAGTTAATGTGGTTTGACGAGCAAGTGTGCGCTTGTAAAATGACGACTGGCCCGAATGCACCCCAGGGAGAAGAGATAACCGATGACCGGCGTAATAATATATCTGTAAAGCGCTTAGACACAACGTTGTAACGATGTATTGGGCGCTGTATAAAAGCAGAATATAATTATTATTTTCCTTCTAACGATCTGCCGTGGGTTCTTTGCACCCTTCTTACATAGTATCGTGCAACTGCCGTGCGATGCGTTACGGCTGCATTATGTCTGTTCGCACCAAATCACAAGACGCCCGTGCGATATCCGCAAGAAGTTCTTGCGGTGTTTGGAAGGAATATAAGCCGCACGTGTCACCTGCAACGTAGTCAGAGGCAGAGAGTATTGGACATGATCAACAGCCACCCACAGGAGTCTGTACGGAAGCTTAAACGTGCAGCGACAGGACAACTTGTTTAACTCGCCAATATGCCTGGTTTTAGTCAAGAAAGTGAGAAGGTGAGTTGTTTAAACTCACAAAGGCGCCTTGTTTAAGTAGAGGAGACGAGAACGCGAGTCGTAAACTTAAAGCACATCAAGTCGCCCAAGGCGCCTGGGCGAACAACTCACCATCTCGCTTTTTGTCTAACCATGGCGCCTTTGAAAGGTATACGAGTTGCCTCATCGCTGCGCGTTTACGCATGCCTACACAAAAATATGTGCATACATGTGTATCGACACTTTGGAGGAGATGTTGCATCGTATTTATTGTTCACAGAGCCATCCCAAATTGACGACCCAGCCTCAAAACCAATCGTAATTAAAAGAAAGCATTGATGTATACTTTAATGGAGGACCAAGATAAGAGGAAATAGGCGAGATGGTTCAGTGGTAGAGTAGTATCTCTCTAACTGGGAGGTCCCGGGTTCGAAACCAAACCAATGGACTAGTGCCCTTTGGTAAGGCTTTAATCCTAATTGTCGAGTCTCTGGGAGAGGTCTTAAACCCGTAGTTTCCCATTACGAGAATACACATGCTTTCTTATGCCTAGGTCACATTTGCTTTTCGGCTAGAAGACGGCGGCCATAGGCCCTCGAAATCGAGAGATACCTGTGGCCGCAGCTTGTTATCGGCCGTATATATTCAGACCCAACGACCGCGGCGGCAAATATGACCTAGGCATTAGCAGTCAGGAAAAACAACCACACCACCAAACCAAATAGAGGTTTTGACTGCCACTACCAAACAGACTGTGGACGTTTTTTGTTTGTTTGTTTGTTTGTTTGTTTGTTTGTGTTGTGTGTTTCTTCTTTTTTTTGGGGGGGGGGGGGGGGGGTCTTTTTCTGAGGGGGAGGGGAATTTTTTTTTTTTTAGACATGTACCCTTGAAAATCTGTAACGGGTACTTGTACGTAGGACGGTTTTGTGAAACGCAGCCCTGGTTCAAATGCTCTATAGTATTTCAATTCTACTTACTCGAGAAATTCATTCATGAGGTCCACAACGTCCTGTTCATCCTTAACTTGTCGAAATCTGTTCCTTATTTCATCAGTTAATTGCTCTCTAAATACGATATATCCTGTTGTGCTCGCTACGTTTACAATCCTAGAAGATAAAAATAGAGCTAGGGAGTCGAATTTTTGATGTTGTATGATATAATACATTAGCTTAATTTACGGAAGGGCTAAGGGGCAATCCCCCTGGCAGATTTTCGACGAACATAAAGAAATTCACTCTTACCAGTAAAAAGAACGTAAGGTATCACTGTAAATCAAGAAATACACGAAGTGTAGGAGATATTGTGGCCTATGCCCCCCTACCCTCCCCCTCCCTCTCCCTACAATGTAAACGAATTATCCAATTTGTAAATGTAGGGAGTTAACGAATTTAAGTTAATGTGAAAGTTAATACAATAATAATAATAATAATAATAATAATAACGGTTTATTTACCCAGGGTAGACACTTCAGTTATGAAACTGCTCTTCCAGCGGGCTGTGCATAACATAATATGTTATTACTACCCTTCTCCAATCTAATATGCTGAGCGCCTAGCTAGAAGGCAGAAGGTCCCATTGTTATAAGTCTTTGGTATGACTCGGCCGGGGTTCGAACCCACGACCTCCCGTTCATGAGGCAGGCGCTCTAACTACTGAGCCACCATGCCAGGTAGAAAAAAGAAACAAAGAAAAAGAATCCTACATTACACCGTACACCAGCAGACATCATTTGTATCATTCACAGTCAAACATGACTAATCGATTTTTTTTTTACAAAGCCCTAATAAAGAATAATTTTGAAGAAAAAAAGACGTACTTTCTACCTCGTTTTCGCAAACAATATTGTGACTCAAATAAATGCCATTACGACATTCTCAACATCAAACAGGACATCGTCATCCCATCTTATAAGGCCTTTTAGCGATTATAGTGTGAACATATTTTTTTCGTTTGTCGTGTTTGGTGTGGAGAGACCTTAAGACAGATGGAAATTTGAATTCCTTAATGTTTAGTACAAGCAAATTGTATTTACCCTGTCTGTGTTTACATGGACAGTCAAACCTGTCTATAGCGACCGCCCAAGGGAAACACAAAAAGTGGTCTTTGAAGGCATGTGGTCTTTGTAGACAGGTTCCTAAAGTACATGTTTCAATGAGAAACCATTTTCAAGGGAAACAAACAATTTGGTCCGTGTAGACAGGTGGTCTTTGTGGACAGGCAGGGGCGGCCGAGCGACTTCCAAAGTGGGGGGGGGGGGGACCAAGAAAAAGGGGCACTTTCTGGAGAAAAAAAGGTCACCTACAAAGGGAAATCTCAAAGCGAAAATATACAATCTTTTAGACATAGGTATATACCCCTATATTGTTATTACATTATCAGGGATGATTTCAATAATTTTGTTTCACTTCATAAACCAAACAAGATATTCCTTAAGCATCATGCTTTGCAGTCGGGTGTAATGGTCTGAAAAATTATTTGCGAGCGAGCGAAGCGAGCAAGGACAATTTTTAATATTTGTGAGATCGCAAAATTTGGCACCGATCAGATTTTAATCGGAGGTTATCGGGGCAGTTATCTGAAGTGAAAAGGAGTATTTTCTCGTACCTGAAAAGGGTCATTACCAGAGAAGGGGCACTTATGGGAAGGGGCTCTTTTTAATGGGGCACTTATCATTAGGAAAAGAGGCACTTATTAGAAAGGAAAAGGGGCATTGGTTGAAAGAAAATGGACACCGATCAGATTTTAAAGGGGCATTATCGGAGGTTAAGGGGGCACTTATCTGAAGTGAAAATGAGTAACTTCTCGTACCTGAAAAGGGCAATTTGCCAGAGGAGGGGCACGTATGAGAAGGGGAAGGGGCTTTTTTTTAATAGCACACTTATCATTAGGAAAAGGGGCATTTATTAGAATTGAAAAGGGGCACATGTGAAAATATAAGGTGCGCTTATCCGAGTTAAAATGGGGGTAGTTATTAAAAGGGGTAGGGGCACTTATTATCAGAGGTGAAGTGGGCACTAATCAAAAGTGAAAAGAGGCCCTTCTCGTACCTGAAAATGGGCACTTACTAGAGATTGAAAAGGGCACTTATGAGAATGGAAATTGGACACTTATTGCAAAGGAAAAAGGTAACTTGTCGAAGAAATAGGGGCACTTGTCAACGTAAAAGGGGCGTTATTCAAATGTACAGAGGGGCACTTTTCCTAGGTAAAAGGGGGCACTTTTCGGGTGCTTGAAAAGAGGGGGGCACTGTGCTCCCCTGCCCCCCCCCCCGGGAGGGCCGCCTCTGGTGGTCACTAAAGCAGGATTGACTGTATTAGGATAAGAATGTTGCATAAAAAACATACCTTCCACCTGAACGCACCAGGGGAATGAGACTCTGGCAGACGGATATGAGCCCAAAGAAATTTGCCTCCATGACGCGGAATCGCTTCTCATAAAACGAAATGTTTTCTTTCTGTAAAACAAGGTTAGTGAAAATGACTAAGTCTAAACCGGCGTAGATCTCTCCATCTCTATATTGAAATGAACGGCAGACTGTTGTACGCTGAATGGGCCTTGGCGGGGGGGGGGGGGACCCGGGGATCTGGCGCGGGCGAGTTGGTTCGTGCGTCTCTGGTCTCTCTGGGAGCGGACATGTGTAGAATTTGATGCACGTTGATGATGGTCCATTATTTAATTTATACTGGGAATCTCGCTCAACAAGCCTAGCTTTTCTGAAATTCCCTTTTTTTCCCCTCTCAGTTAAATCAAGCAATTTAAAATATGTTGTTTAATTCTCAAACATAAATGTACTTTGTAAACTTATTTGATTACGAACATACTTGTCAGTTTTTCGTTACTTGTATAATTCACTTGTTCTATTATATATTGTATTACTGTATGGTTTATATATGTCATTTAATTTGTGGATATTTGAGTGGAAAATAAATAAATCAAATCAAATCAAATCAAATCAAATCAAACGAAATACAATTGATGCTAGATGCAGGGGACTCTCAGGCCAGGTAGTACCGAGTCAAATGAGCATTATTTAAAGTTACCTGATTCCAGAAGTTTACATAAAATTCACTCATTTTGCTGACTCAAATCACTCACTGCATAGATTATGTCATTAACTCTTATCCTTGCAATCCCCCCAGTGCCAAATTTATAACGAGATAATCGGATTAACGCGATGGTACTACCAATAACGCGTGCAAAACACTAGGCACAGCCCAATGGGCATGAACAATAACTGCTATTACGAATGCGTGCAATCATGCAAGAAGCAGAGTAGCAGTAGCTTGTTCCCATGTACAAAGCACGATAACAATAGCGTGCATGCAGCCTTATGGCAGGCTATGAGTTAATCGGTTCGCTAACGGTTGGGGGATGAACTCTCCTGACGTGTCACTTTAATGACGCTCACTAAAAAATGTTTTGTTTTTTAAGAGGTTTGCAAGACATAGCAACAATATGTGTTTTCGACCTGCCTTTGGCCTTTTGCTTTTTGAAATAGAAAAATGACTGGCCTCGAGGCAAGGAATGTTATAATCATCCATGTCATTTGAGTACCTGGGTAAAGTGGTTTATAGCATAAATTTCCACTTATTGCCGTTTTCCTATTAAAGACAAACTTGAGTTCTGGTTAAACAACAACAAAAAAAAATTCTCACAGAATCAAACGAAACTTACACTGAATGTTCAAGATTACAAATAAATGTCATTTGCCAAACAATTTTGGTAGAAAATGTATACTGGCTGAGTAATGAGCATAGAAAGATAAGGAAATCAAGGTAAGTAGGCCCGACACCATTTGTGTAGTCCCATATACATCTGTCTGTGTACAAAATAAATATAAAATGCCAACCTAACGGTGTATCAATACCAGCATTGTTGACTAGAACATCAATTCCACCATGTTCCTTTTCCAGATGATTCCGAATCTTCTCAATGCTGGATTGATCAGTGACGTCAAGAAGATGAAACTTGGGATCGAGTCCCTCTTTCTGGAGGAGCTCAATAGCGGCTAGGCCACGCCCTTCATTGCGTGCAGTCAAGTAAACCACGCCATCTTGTCCAAAATGGCGGCAAAGAGCTCGAACAATCTCCAGACCAATACCCTTGTTTGCGCCTGTCACCTATACCAGAAGAAAATAACGATGACATTTGCTTAGCGGTCGGTTAGTTGTTAAGTCAGCGCGGATGTCACACTCGAGTATTTTATGGAATAGGGCTGGATCCAGATTTCCGATAGCGTTAGCCGACATAACCTGGCTATATTCATCTTTATGTCGGACTTTAACAAGCATGCTTGGTAAAATGCATAAAAAAGTAAGTCTTGCTGTAGTATTAAAGATACACTTAAACTTCATGGCCACATTAGAAATATATAAGTGTAGATGTGATGACATACATTGTGGGCTAGCGCGAGCCTAGCTAGCAAACCTTTCGGTGCTGGCGGTTTTGTATATTAATACCCCTCTCCGATACGTCGTACCGTTTTATGCAATTTGCAGTGGATTAACATTGAGGACCATTTTATAAACATTTATCCATATTTTCACATAGACTTAGCATTATACATACATGTATAATTTAAAGCAGAAGCAAAAGTCCAGCATGTTAGTCCGGCACGTAGAGCTTGTTTGGAACATGTTAGTCTAGTCTGACTGACCAACGATTACGTTAGTCCAGCATGTTAGTCCGGCACGTAGAGCTTGTTTGGAACATGTTAGTCTAGTCTGACTGACCAACGATTACGTTAGTCCAGCATGTTAGTCCGGCACGTAGAGCTTGTTTGGAACATGTTAGTCGAGCCTGAATGACCAACGATTACGTTAGTCCAGCATGATTGACAAGCAAATGCTAGTCAAGATGAGCACCGTTATGACTAACATTTGGCTTGTCAAGCAGTTAGTCCGTCCAAGAAGTTTTAAGAGATGGAGTCCTATCTAGCTCATTCCCTTTGTACCATTTTCGATGCCGCCAGGATAAAATATGTCAGGCATGTGCTTAAAGGGATAGTTAAGTTCTGTTTTCAGATCGCAAATGCCTTCAAAGTGCATGGTTATTGCTCTTATTCTTATCTATGACATTTCTAGTGACCTTTTGGGACTTAAAATTGCTAAAAAGGTAATTTTAGAGCCAATACGATCACACCAATTCAGCTCCACTTTTAGAAAAATACGGTGACCATTAATTAATTAATTGAAAACACCCATGGGCCGGCTGATTGTGCGTAATATAACCAACACGAAAAAGCCAACAAAAAAGCCAACATCGGCATTGGCTGAAATACAACGCGAAAGGCGCTATTTTTTTTTGCAACGGCTTTCAACGGCTGGTTCAAATTATCTAATATTTGTGGTGGTACACAAGTATTAGAAATCGTTATGTTTATCGATATTTCAGCCGTCTCTGAACCGATTTTGATCAAACAAAGATGATTTTGTCATTTAAATTGTATGTTCTTTCAAATTTGACATTCAGTTTTTCATTATCTCACAATTTTTTTTTTGAGAAGCGCCCTCTGCAACAGAACTCGGCTATCCCTTTAACTGGATCTTTCTTGCAGATACGTAGATAAAATATTCCTACCTAGCGGCAAACTAAAGGGCAACTTTCAAAGGGAAATATGCTTTTGTAATGATAACTACTTTTCGCTACCACTCGTCTGATAATACGAGCAGTACACAGTGTTTACCTTTACAGGAGGCAAGCGAAAAGAAATGGCGCAAAACCTCCTGAAATATTATTCAAAATTACTCGACTGGGCATGTGTGGGCACTAATCTGACATATGACATCATAAAGAACGGTATATGAACAAATTCCCTTTTTATTTTCGTGAGCCGGTAATCGGAAAAGTGTCAAATTGCAGGTTTTAGGACCGTAACATTTTACTATTTTTCACAAAGTAAAGCTGCTATCATACAATATGTAAGCAAATTTCTTTACACAATTAGGCTTTTTCAATTCATATTTATCATCTGTTCGATTTTACCCTTGTTAGTCCAAATAAAAAGAGAAATATTAAGGACATTTCTTTGTGAACAAAATCACTACTCAAGCTTTCCAATGGCATTGGCGGCTTCGAACCTCGGACATCAAAGGTAACAGCACACCAGTAGATTCTATTGTGTTGCTTTTGTGCAACCATAGAAAACAGCAGCTGCTTGGAATAATTTGTTGCCAGTTGGGTCTCCAGCTCTTAAAACTCCTTGGTCCGTCAGAGTTTAAACTAGTCCATTCAAATGTATAAGCTAGTCCAGCGAGCATGACTAATATCGTAGTAGTCCATCAGTTAATAGTCTAGCAGAACTGACTCGCTTTCACGTTTGTCCAGCAGGAATATGACCAACACCCATGTTTACTTTAGTAGTCAAGATGGGCACCGTCTGAACTAGCGGCATTTTGCTAGTCCAACAGGCCAATTTTAGTTGTCAGTGTATAGTATTTATGGATGAGCGCGGCCAGACCACCATGCAGGAATGCATAGCACATTATGGCAACATTTTAATACTCAACCCGTCTCAACGCAGTTGGCTCTATCGTCCAAATTTAGATAAAAACTGAAAAGCTTAGTTTTTTTAATTTTATTTAACGAACATTTATCTGTCATCTCCTTGGCAATGTATACAAAATAGTTTTTCCTGGTGGTCCCCATTCTTTTCTGACAACAAAACATGAGGGACATTTGATATGATGCCCCCCCCCATGAAAAATCGGGGGGGGGGCGACGTGTCCCACCTGTCCTCCTCCCCCCCCCCGGTTTGACACCCATTGGGTGGTACTAATAGGTTACGTGAAGTAATACAGTACAACGATTCATAATATTTACATTAAAACAAGTATCATTATAATCTAGATACTTACCACTGCTACTCGTACCGACATGATGACTCGTGTATAGTGATCGTTCATACAGCATTGTACATCAATCTAATGGCTAAACGATTGATCTACTAAGTCCATAATTGAACTCTATATATCCGGATAAATGGCATTACAATGTGTTTCCTGTTTGACGTGTAGCCTCGATAAAAGACTTCGCAAATGTTATACATGCATGATTGAGTCGGCGATATCTATCAGATATACAAAGATGCAAAAATATGTATAAATGATTTAGGCGATATATATCAATTCTAAAAATTTCAAAAAAATGTATGACTCGGGATGGTCTTTACTTACTAGAGGACATACACTAATAAACTCTTCAATATGTATTTTAGTAGTGCCCCAAGGGTGAAGGCACTAGGGAGGAAAACAGGGAGTAATCGGTCACTACGTCGTAATCAATATGCTTTCCGTAATACCTAAGGTAACCTGTTTACGATTCGATTCGATTCGATTTTTATTTGCTCCTGAAAATTTGAAAATCGTGCCGGCCGATAATTCGCTCAGCCCCCCCCCCCCCGGAAACACCACTGGTGTCCAACAATTTTTCACAAAATAACTAAACTTTCTATCGTGCAAAATGTTTGACTCCGGAGAGTCTTTGCATTTAATATGCTTTCCATAATACCTAAGGTAACCTGTTTACGATTCGATTCCATATGGTGTTTTAATTATTATGATAATCAGAAAGGTGTGATTGTCGTGCACTAATCCAGAAGCTAAGGTTACCTGCTTACAACTCTATTCCGTATGGTGTTTTAATTATTATGATAATCAGAAAGGTTTGATTGTCATGCACATAATCAAGAACCCAACGTAACCTGTTTCTAATTTATTTATTTTTTTGCTCCCGAAAATTTGAAAATCGTGCCGGCCGATAATTCGCTCAGGCCCCCCCCCCCCTGGATCCACCACTGGTGTCTAACAATTTTTCACAAAATAACTTAACTTTCTATCGTGCAAAATGTTTGACTCCGGAGAGCCTTTGCATTTTAGAGTACCTAGATAAAATGCTTTCCATAATACCTAAGGTAACCTGTTTACGATTCGATTCCATATGGTGTTTTAATTATTATGATAATCAGAAAGGTTTGATTGTCATGCACATAACCAAGAACCCAACGTAACCTGTTTCTAATTTATTTATTTTTTTGCTCCCGAAAATTTGAAAATCGTGCCGGCCGATAATTCGCTCAGGCCACCCCCCCCCCTCCCCCTGGATCCACCACTGGTGTCCAACAATTTTTCACAAAATAAATTAACTTTCTATTGTGCAAAATGTTTGACTCCGGAGAGTCTTTGCATTTTAGAGTACCTAGATAATATGCTTTCCATAATACCTAAGGTAACCTGTTCACGATTCGATTCCATATGGTGTTTTAATTATTATGATAATCAGAAAGGTTTGATTGTCGTGCACTAATCAAGAACCTAAGGTTACCTGCTTACAACTCTATTCCAAATGGTGTTTTAATTATTTTGATAATCAGAAAGGTTTGATTGTCGTGCACTAATCAAGAACCTAAGGTTACCTGCTTACAACTCTATTCCAAATGGTGTTTTAATTATTACGATAATCAGAAAGGTTCGACTGAAAAATTGCCATTTGGAGATTCGCATAGATGTAGTGATCCATCTTCTTTTTCTTCATCGGTAAATGCTACTTAATACAACGAAGATTACGCACTGCAGTGTGGTGTGTGCCATGTCCAAAATGTAGGCCTCAATCGAGGTGAAAAATATATATATACAGTGATGTGCTGTTAAAAACGTGGACAGCGATGTGCTGCCATCAGTTGGACGCTTCCTTCAATGCCCTTTTAAAGCCATCCAGAGAAAGGAAGTTTGCAGGGTCCTTCTTGAGGTTGTTCCACTCTCCACTAGTACGAGGGAAGAAGGATGAGAGGAAAGTCTGGTTGTTGCAGTAAGGTGTCCAAAAGCGAGAGCTGTGTCCCCTGGTGCGTGATGATGATTCTGTTAAGAACTGGTTCCAGTTAACGTCAACCATGTCATATCTGAATCTGATCCTGCAGAGCATTGACAGTCGTTGCTGCTGACGCTACTTTCTAGAGAATGCCATTGGTGGTCTCTCAGTAACGACGTTACACTGGATCTTCGACCATAGGTACTGGTGACAAAGCGGGCACTGCTTCTCTGGACCTGCTCAATTTTCTTGATGTTCCGTTGAATGTGGGGATCCCATGCTGCAGGAGCGTATTCAACAATCGGTCTCACATAGGTCTTGTAGGTGGTAGTTTGGTCAATGAATTGTGACGTAGTACGTCGATAACTCTCCCATTTGCCGAACAAAAATATCACTAATTTCCTTTTTTGTTCTCGTAGTTCCTTCTCCCTTATGGCACTACTTCAAATATATTAAAGACAGTATATTATTATGGGTCCTCTAAAAAGTATAGACCCTCCTGAGCCATGATTTTTTGAAGGAAAACAAAAATTAGTCATTTTATTCGTTGGAACAGATGGGAGAGTAGTCCGGCACTATCACATTGACATTACCGCTTCAGCCAATTTAGTGCCCATACGTAAAGCGATTAGTACTTTCGAAAATCCATACCTTTCTCATATTTAGTCAGATTTAATTGAAACTTTCATCAGTTTGCTTCTCTGATTTATTTGCTTTCTTTTAGAGTAGTTGACTATTTGGGTAGGATTTTCCTGTAAATAAAGCAAACATCGATCGTGCAGCTGGCTAACATGCACATGTGCTGTGCGCTATTAGCCTGCACATAATACTACTAAAATAGGCCCATATAGCGAGACAAGATGTCGAAAGCTCTGACTGGTGTTCCGACATGTTGTATGCATGTGTCAGCTTTTTGTTTAAAGGTAAAGACCAGTATTGGAAACGCCCCAATTTCAAAAAATGATATGGAAGCTCTCATTACCAATCATGTGAAAGAATATGTTTTTGACTAATACATGATGATAAAAAATTTGCCGGGAAACCGCCTACTAATTCATATATTTGGTAAATTTGTTTCTCTCATGGTCTGTGAGAAATATAGGGTAGTCCCATATACATCTTTCTGTGTATAGTGCTTGTAATTTTACGAAGAATGGGCTAAATTTATTATCATTTTGATGATTCCAGAACCTTGCAGATGCTAGATGCTAGATGATCAACCTTTTCTGATCGATTCCACAACGTTTCTTTCACAATGCAATCGCATGACCATAACTGGTCTTTACCTTTAATTGTACATGGTAGTTTCTGTCTTCATTAAACCAATTGTAATGTGTACATGTAGGTTGCAGACAGATACGTTACCTTGCACATGGTTACATTCAGGTCTTTTCTTCAAACAAATGTTCATGATAACTTAATCATAATTAATACGATAAGAAAGAAAACATATACACTCTTTGGATACAGATATAGTTTGTCTTTAATCGTTTCTAAAACTGTTTGCAATATATATTTTGTAGAAAGTTTTATTTAACAGGCCCTATACATTTATTACTGCATCACCATCCATGTACTTGGTTACATATCATGTCAAGATATCAAAGGCTCTCTTCACGTGAAGAGAATAAAACAAAAGCACATATGAAGTTTAAAATTAAAAAACCCTGCTTGTTTTGTGTATTCTTTATAATGTTGTGAACTTGTGTTTTTATTTGCATAATTTTGCATGTGGTATGAGGGGACAGCTTTGGGAAACTTGAATTTAAGTTATGCTGTTATTTTCTTATTGCTTTTATTTATTTCATGCAATAATGAACAATTACTGAAGGAGATGTAACATGTGCAACAGCTACGTTGTATATCAACTCTAGTGGAAATAATTACCTTTATTTATTGAATCATTTTTGTATAAATGTAAAATATATCAAAGATGACAGGACAACTCTGGGAAATTTTAATTGAAGCTATACTGTTATTATTTCCTCCCCTATCTCATTCATTTTATATACTAATGAACAATTGGACCTACCACAAGGGAATGTAATACGTACAACAGCTTTGATTTAACTCTCATGTAAATAATAACCTTCATTGCTTTGTATATACATTATACAGAGCAACTGCGAACAATTATCATTTTCAAGGGTATGCTGATGAATCATAAAACTATGTGTGGAACTGAACAGTGAAAATTTAGTCCATCGAATAATAAGGAACAGTTTGCTTTACGTGACACTGATTCTTGGGGTTAGCAAATACTATGAAGTATGGTGGCTCCTAAGGGAAACGCAAACGCAAAATTTGACGTATACCTATGCAACAAATTTTTAGTTTTGTACATCCAAGACGTGAAAATCCACAAAATTGACGTATACCTTTGCTTGGTAACTTTTTCGTTTTTCTGTACTCAATGGCCCTGAAGGGACACGCAGACTTGAAAATCTGCGTCCGATATTCACGTCTGCGTCTCCCAAAAGGGACACGCAGACATGAATATTGGACGCAGATTTTTTTTCTACGTCTTGGACGTAAAAAGACAATAAAGCCTTTAATAACGTCAATTTTGTGATTCACGTCTTGACGTGAAAATCCACAAATTTGTTGCATAGGTAAACGTCACATATATACGTCTGCGTCGGCCCAAAAGGGACACGAATATTGGACGCGAATTTTTTTCCAGTAAGTTGATCACCATGAAGATAAGCGCACAAGGATTTGTCTGCCCCTAGTTACTGATAAAGGGATTACCAACTGGTTTCTCATACTCAGTCCAGATTCACAGTCTTCTAATTGCAGATCCTACATCTATACTTATTCAGTGTAATAACCATGTGAATAAGCCTTTTAGGCATATCCAGTATATGCAATGTATCCCTTAGGCTATTACATGGCATAAATGTCAAGTAAATATGATACATTATAATAATGATAATAATAATAATAATAATAATAATAATAATAATAATAATAATAATAATAATAATAATAATAATAATAATAATAATAATAATAATAATAATAATAATAATAATAATAATAATAAATAAAACCGTTACTTATAAAGCGCTTACCACCGAAGTCTCTAAGTGCTATACACACAAAATAGACTGATATACAATTACATCTTATACAAAACTAAAAATGCAAACAAACATACAAATTACAATACATATGGAATACACGTCAAAGTGAACAGAGTTAAAGGGATCCGGTAACTTTGTCTCAGATTCTGAAAACATATTCTGGATTTAGCTCATGATGCAATGATAATTATAAACCTTTAGGTCAGTCAGGAACCCCGTGACTTTTACAAGCCGATCGCCCGTCTGATTATCAAGATATTTATGATTGGAATTACAAATTTTGAAAACCGTTCGCCTGACGGTTTTCATAACACTACAGTCTATTGGGGAAAACGAGTATGGTAAAACCGGTCACTCAAAGATTTTTTATTTTTTTGAGGCACTTCTTGATCATTTTGAAGCGCAATTTTTTAGGGCTTCAATATTACATCATATCACAGACACTGATAACACGTAAGGCCGTGTATCTCAGATTTAACATTGTTAAACGATCCCTTTAATTAATCATTGAACGCAATTTGGAATAAATGTGTCTTGAGACTAGTTTTGAATAGGTTAACGGTTTGACAGTTTTTTACATTTAAAGGTAATCTGTTCCAAAGTTCAGCAGAAGCTTTGAGTAAGGAGCGATTACCATAAGAAAGAGTTGACACAGAAGTAGGTACGAGGTTTAATTGTGAAGATGAGCGTAAACTGCGTGAGGGTTTGTATTCCTCGATTAATTCTTGCAGATAAATTGGTGCCAATTCATGAATGCATTTATAAGCTAAAACTAAGATTTTGTACATAATGCGGTACGTCAATACAGATGAATTATAAAAGTAAAATGACGAATAGAGCGGAAAATCTGTGCCAGGTAAAACGAAGTATAGTGGTAAGAATATCTGAGGTAAAAGTGCTGGAGCCGAGGTAACAATGTCAGTGGTAAAAATATCAGGAGTAAATAGCCTTTGACAATTTTACATCTGACATTTTTTTACATCTGATATTTTTGTCCCTGACATGTTTCCTTGTAACTCCGCATTCCATCTCCGACACTTTTACGTTGAACACTTTTACCTCACCCCAAAGAATCAATAAAGGTACTCTGAAAAATTAGATGTATTCATGCACTTTGATGTACAATATTCCTTACGAAAGTGTACAAGAGATATATATATATATATATATATATATATATATAAATCAGGATATTCTTGGCATGATGTAATGGCTTTAGCATGACATGGGAGCAGCAATTTTCTTGAAAATGTGACGTACCAGGGGTAGTTGTACGGCTCGGTGTAAAAATGTCAGTGGAAAAAATGTCAGAGGTAAAAATGTCAGAGGTAAAAATGTCAGAGGTAAAAATGTCAGAGGTAAAAATGTCAGAGGTAAAAATGTCAGAGGAAAAAATGTCAGAGGTAAAAATGTCAGAGGTAAAAATGTCAGAGGTAAAAATGTCAGAGGTAAAAATGTCAGAGGAAAAAATGTCAGAGGTAAAAATGTCAGAGGAAAAAATGTCAGAGGTAAAAATGTCAGAGTTTAAAATGTCAGATGTAAAAATGTTAGAGGTAAAAATGTCAGAGGTAAAAATGTCAGAGGAAAAAATGTCAGAGGTAAAAATGTCAGAGGTAAAAATGTCAGAGGTAAAAATCGTCCTTGTTTTCACGAAGTGACGGTAGTGAGGAAAATCGTAACGCAAAGTGAATGCAATTCTTTTTCACTACCGTCACTTCGTGAAAACAGTGACGAAATGTCAGAGGAAAAAATGTCAGAGGTAAAAATGTCAGAGGTAAAAATGTCAGAGGTAAAAATGTCAGAGGAAAAAATGTCAGAGGTAAAAATGTCAGAGGTAAAAATGTCAGAGGTAAAAATGTCAGAGGAAAAAATGTCAGAGGTAAAAATGTCAGAGGTAAAAATGTCAGAGGTAAAAATGTCAGAGGAAAAAATGTCAGAGGTAAAAATGTCAGAGGTAAAAATGTCAGAGTTTAAAATAAAAACAAAAGCATGTGACAAGTTTGTTATGTTTACACCCGGGTTATATATCAGGCTTATCGAAAAAGAACAGCGAGGGATATTCTGCAGTCGTTATTTCACCGCTGTCTTATTGTATTGTATTAGTTAAGTCTTATTTTGAGCGTATACCAAGGTTGTAGTCTTGTAGAGGAATCATGTACTTTGAAGAATGCTATCAGTTGTCTGATGACCGCTTGCAAGGCGTGAAACTCGGACTACACCATCCATGTCCCATTAGTCTGCCTTATTCAATATTTATATACCGGTATATTATGTTTTTGTATAAGCAAATGGTACTGGTACACTGAGCAAACTTCTGGGGAAAAAGATTTCTAAAATCGAGAAGTTTGGCCATGTTTTATAGGCTGAGTTGTCCCTCCATGGTGTAATCATTAAATAAAAAGAAAAGTCAGTACAGCCCCCAAAATAGGATCAGATATCTATGAACCTTCCCCCTCCTACTTCTCCTTCATATTTGAAGATTGTTGGACATTTTAACTGCGTGGCAATGTCTACTATTATATGTAATTTCCAATAAATGCATATTTCCGACAATTCCACTTTCTTGAGGGCTTGGTATTTTGATACTCTGAAACAAGCAGAAAGCCATGTTATCAATGCTAACCGCACCATCACATTCCCGAAGTGCGCACGTTGCAATAAAATATTGTCGATTACTATTAGTCTGGGAGAAAATCAATAATCAACAAAGCAGAAAGCCGCCCATGTTACATCAATTAAAGAGAAGGTTGAGTTCTGGGGAAAGGTAAAAAAAATTATTTGTGAGCGTTCAATGCAAGTGTGATAGAACATCAAAGAAAAAAGTTATTCTCTGAAAATCTATTTTAAATGACTTCATATCCCAGATATAACAAGTAACATCTTTGTATGCCTGCCCGATTTGTATGCCATATGTTTGTGTAGTCCCATATCAATATCTTTCTGTGTACAGTGCTTGTTACTTTACCAAGACTGGGCAATTTTTTTTATCATTTTGATGACTCCAAAACCTTGCACTACACACCAATACTTACATGTTTATGCTAGATGATTAACCTTCTCTGATTGCTTCCACAAAAAAAAAAAATTTCAAAATCTATTTTCCACATTATATTATCCTAAGGACATGTACGATATACAACACATCCATTTAGAAAGGAATATAATAGACTAGCCCATGCAGTAGCTGTACGTCTTGACATTCTAATTCAATGAAAAAACCTTTACTTTTCAATCAGGGAAAATCATAGCTAAGAAGGAAAACATTATATTTGGTGAAAAATATATAACAGGGGAAAATTGTAACTACACGTAATTAATTTAACAATACTAAAATATAGCAGTTGACAAGTCAATTTCACTTAGGCGAAACCTTTACCCCAGAAAAGCATCAACTTATTTACGCAATTTGGGGTTCTGGTAATTGAAGTACAAAGGATAATATCATGTGAAGGATATGCTTCATCACTACAAACAACTGGGAAGGAAGCATCTATACATTTGATACTACTTGATAATCGACGTCACATAGTACGTAACGTCATCAAGAAAATAGCGATGCCCGTGCTGAGAAGCTGTACATCATTCTTGCATCAAGCCTTTCCTCCACCCTTTGGTAGGGAATCTTGTAGATTAATGAGTACAACAAATCTCTCAGAATAACTAAATTTATTTCTGTGGATGAGGTCTCCTTGAACTTTTACATTTTTACCGAGTTGCCATACACTTCGGGATGTGACTTTATGATGCTTCTTCCTTCGCAGTCTTGTTGTGGTATTTGAGGAACGTTCGAACTCCACGACGGCCTTGCTGTTTGCGTGAATAGGAAAGGGGAATATATATAGAGAGACATACAGACAGACAGAAAGAATGAGAGGGGGAGATAGAGAGAATGAGAGAAAGAGAGAGAGAGAGAATGAATGCAACATGTTGTCAAAGGAGAGATAACGACCAAAGACAGAAAATTGCAAAACATCTTCAGAGTATTCCCGTACGATATCTGAATTTTATCCAGTTACAGACAAAAACAAAATCTCTTCATTTGACAATATTATTGTAACGATATTAATTATTTAAAAATAATATCCAACAAAACAAAAAACTCAGGAATATTAAATCAAATTGTTATTAAATGGTATTACAGATTTGATACCTTCATACGCGTTCGTGAATATTTCCAGGGTACATGCTTTGCGAGTAAAAATTATTTTATATTAGACTATTTGGGATAAAACATGGGAAATACCTAATTTAATCAAACCCTCAATTATAATCTTTTCAGCTTTTTACTACACAGTAATAACCGGAACATATTGATTACATAGAGATTCACAAGTGTACTCTGGTTCAATATCAAACGCCTAAACCTACTAAAGCTATGAATCAATTCAACCAATTACTCCTGACGTAGGTGGACGAATAATACAAGCAGTAAACAGCAAACCAACAGAAGATTATGATACCGTGGGGCGATGGTCCATAGTTGTACATTCAATTTGCAATGGGCACCAACCCCAACCCCACCCACCTCCAAATGGATAATTATGTGATTTAAAGTAGAATTATAGAAGTGTGAAATGAGGACTGGAAAAATTGTGAGGCAGTCCAACAATTGGTGTATTTCAAATGGTAGCCGCAGGTATGTTCACAATGAAATTTTCTTTTAAGTTTTCGAAATTGTATGAAAGTAAAATTTAGATATGTACCATCTTTATTTTGTTCAGTATTCATAACAAATTTAGTACAAGAAGAGTAAGTACCTCTACTAAGAAATCCAGGTCCTCTGTCTCTGGGCTGAAGTCCATGGATTTCACATAGACAGTGTTGATGAGTACCGTACGCTCAATGTCATGGCCCTGTAGTCCCAATGTTTAATAAGTGGAAGAAAAGTGCAGAAAAAGATCGCATAGACCTTCGATAAATCAACTTAATGGCTGTTTTGTTTTTGTTTATAGTCCCGAAGAAATCATATTCAGATTACGTTCTACACTGCCAACAATTTATTTCAACATTTGGTGGACAAGGTTGTTGAAAATAAAAGTCTTTGCGATCGGCTTTAGGGGAAAAAGATTGATCAAGCTCTTATAAGAGATGAGTGGGGTGAAGATTAAAAGGGGAAACATACACACGGATACAACACGTACTTCCGAATCCACCTCCCCGACGCACCCTCGAATAATCGTCAAACTTTGGCTTTGTTCATACTAACAAAATAAAAATATGATGATTTTTTTCCCAATTTGTTGAAGAAATGTTAAATTGAAATCACAACTATTTTTTCTATTTTCCCATGGAAAGTTCTCACTGCTATAAAGTGTCATATGGAAAATGTTGTCCAACCCCCGCATATGTTCTTTCATACCTCATGAGATAATGCTGGTCAGTCACACTGAAAAATTAACTGCAGATCGGCTGATTCTTGTTCATTTGGGGGTAATGTAATAGTTTGTTCTGTATGTGTAGGTCTCTGGTGGTGACCTCGTCGATGTGACTTAAGCATCAAGCACAAGTAGACATTTAGTTATACATCAGTGAGTCATTTCGCCAGACGGAATCCACATCGACCTATTCTTAGCTGTTTAGGGTAATGATAATATGTTCCTTGTGTCGGTCTTTTTGGTGGAACTGAGGTTTTGTCCACACTGCCAAGACGACTCTAAACTCTTGGCCGCTCGAGCTGGGCAATGTTATTTTTTGTTCGGTCTGATGTCGTCGTGGGTTCTAGGACACCTACCCCCTGGACATCCAACCTCCGGATAACCACCCCCAGTCAACTACCCCCTAGGACAACTACCCCCAGACAACTACTCCCTAGGACAAGTACCCCGGACAACTACCCCCTTGGACACCTACCCTAGGACAACTACCCCCGGATCTACCCCGCGGACAACTACCCCCCTGGCAACTACCCTCTACGACAACCATCCTCTAGGACAACTACCCCACAGTCCGGGGTAGTTGTCCTAGAGGATGGTTGTCGTAGGGGGTAGTTGCCTGGGGGGTAGTTGTCCGGGGTACTTGCCCTAGGGATAGTTTCTGGGGGTAGTTGTCCGGGGTGTAGTCGTCCTAGAGGGTCGTTGCCCTAGGGGGTAGTTGTCCTTGGGGGTAGTTGACTGGGGGTAGTTGACTGGGGTGGTTATCCGGGATGGATGTCCAGGGGGTAGGTGTCCAGATACGGTCGGCGCGACCTCTGTCTCATTGTGTGACCAAGATATTTCATCTCAGTCCCACCACCACCAATCCGACACAAGATGGACACCAATCCGAACAATGTGGGCCATTGCAGGTAATGTTATCGTCCGTTCGGTATGAAATCAGTCAAGCAAGATTCAGTTGTGTTGGTGTGACTGCAAGTAGCAGGGAGGAATATTAGTTTGTAACAAAACAACTGACCTCTAGGAAAGCTCTTTTGACGTTCAGCAGTAGCATGCTGAAGATTCCAGTGAGATAATCTGCTACGTTCTTGATATCAAGCCGCCCCGTTCCAATATGATGAGTCTGGATTCCTACTCCCTCATTCTGCGCTAAGGACATTAGCTCATTGAAGTCAATCTACATGTCAAACAAAATGACATAAATCAGTAGTTCTTTTTTCTCTTTTGCATTATATACCTCACTTAAGCTGCGATAAACAAATGCGCTTTTTTAACGATGTAAATTGCAATATGCTATATGTTTCCTAGCTTTAAGTGAAAACGTACAGGGACCTCCTTGCCATTCATTACACATAAGAGAACAATAATAAGCAGCAGCCCTTTTTTGTTTTTTGCGTTTTACCGTGTCATATCTAAAAAAGCTATTAAACCGTCAAACCAACTCCTTTCCGACCGACCTACACAAATAAGGGCTAATGTAAATGATTGTTCGGTCTCGTATAGGTGTAACCGAGATTTTACTCCGGCCATCACGAGCTGCCCTATTTTTTAATTTCATTTAACAGATATTTCTTTCACCTTCTAAGGAGGGACTTTCCTGGTAACTACCCAATAAGATTTCAAATCTTTTAGATTTTACATTAAAATTTTGAGTAAATGTTGCATTACTGTATATAAGAAGGTACTGGAAAACTACAAATCTAAACATTATTTTTTTTGTCCTGCATAGCAATTGAAAGAAATTTGAGAGTAGGTCTAAAATGAAACGCAGTACGATGAGGAAAATGTGAAGAGAGCGGGACACTGGTATACAATTTGATGTTAAAGAGAGTATCAATTAAAAATTATTCTAAGTTAACCCATCGGTTATGGAAACCGAGTGATCACGGTATTCAGGTTATGTGAATGAGATCATTCTGAAGTCAAAGGGGTTAAGAAAAGGATGTACCTCTCCGTCGGAGTTGGCATCAAGGCTGTCAAATATTTCATCGACAGTCATATTTTCTCCGAACAGAATGCGAGCTTGGTCAGGTGTAAACTCCTCATTCTATCATGAGAAGAAAAGAGAAGAAAATATCAAAAATCGAAACTAAACGGAAACAGAATTACATGCGGCTTAGAACAAAGGATTTAGAAATTAGCTTATGAAAGGGTAAGCTGTCAGAAAGATGATAATTTTATCATTGTACAAAAAATATCTGGTTAAAATTACACTAACAATTGGCCTATCGAGTGAGAGCACTATAAAAAAAGGTGGTTACGACAGTAAATGCGCTTACATCATATAGAGGTATATAATTCCAGTGTCAGACTTTATATATAAGTGGGAGTATGAATCTCTGTAATATATATATGGTTTAAGAATAAAGACGTGGTTTATTTGAATAGTTTCCAATGTAATCTCTCCTTCACTTTTACAATTTTTTAGTCGGTCCTTGATTAGACGATTAGATATTTTAAAGTTAAAGACGATACGTACATTTTATAAATGTAATGCTTCCTGGGAGAAATTTCAATTATGAGCCGTGAAGATCATGCAGCTCTCACTAAGGAGCTACTCTGTTGATATGAAACAAAGAGCACTTATCATTCTGTGGTGAACATTTTTAATTTTCCTCATGCACTTTGGTATATCGTGTGATGTATCGTGATACGTACATTGTTGAAGACTTGCTTGAACGCGTTGATATTAATCGTAGTATCTCCGATACTATTTTGATCCAGAACCTTCAGAAATTGGGTCATGGCGTCTGTCACCAGGCGATGCTGTTTACAGTTCAAATCTCGCTTCTGTTTTATTTTTTCGTGAGCTCTAGATGAGGCCAATTAAAGGCGATACGAATGGTTAGATACATATCAAATAATCATACAAGAAACAAAAAAGTCATACTCGTTTGACATGCGTTGGACAGAAATCAATAATAATAATATAGAAGTCTTTTAGCGCTTTACAGATTAGCTCTCTGTAATAAGAAAGATGACTTGATATCTGATACCTATAGCCTGCCGAGAGTAATTTAAAATGTCTCTATACGCTCCCATTAAAGTATAAGTCATGTAGGCATGCTAAAAACGAGGAGAGAGATATATCGTATGTAAACAAATAAATGTTCATTGTTATCCATTTTACAAGGTTTTAGACAATTCGAGTTCTTTAACAATAACAACATTCATATAACACTTAATACTAGAGTCACCAGGCGTTGTAATGTTACTAACCAAAATGTTACTAGCCAAACTGCAAGAGAAGGCGCTCTGGCATTCGAGGAATTTTTCCCTACCGGATTCTCATTTACATCACCCGGGTAGAGGGTGACACATAGAGATCATGTATATATTGCCAAAGGACATTGGTGCCGCGGCGGGACTCGAACCTCGAACCATGTAATCCACAGTCCGATGAAAATTCGCAATGGACACGATAATATCCTATGTATACTGTCCGTCAACTTACCTGGCAAGTTTTGTATCTGGTATAGGTGCAATGGGGGCTTCTAAATCTGGATTGGTAGCCAGTACATGGGAGTCGTAATCACTGTACTGTTGGAAGAAGAGCAAAATACAATTTAGTTAGTTACACAGTTAGTTTGATCTCAAGCTAGGTCGGGACAACTTGCGAAGGCAACCTAAATGTAATTGAGAGGGCCTGACTCCAAAGATTAGAAACATTAAAAGTATCTGATCGAAAATATCCCCTATTTTAACAAGCATCGCATCCCTTCCGTTGTTCAACTTAAAAAATCGCCTCTGTCATTATATTTCAACCCTGGCGTGCGGCCTCGGTTAAATCTTACATAACTCTTGAAATTGTAAATGTGTCGGTTGAAATTATTTGTTATATTGAATGCCGGAGCATGAACTTACGATGATCATGCCAAAGGTTTTGTCGTTGAACATTCCAAACCTCTCCTTCTTTGTGAGGAGTTTGGCTGCATCCTCCAAAGGTTGCATCTTCTTCAGGAGAGCATCTTCAGGTTTCATAGAAAGCCACCACCCTATCAAAGCAGACAAAGAAGAGGTTCTTGTTTCATGAAACTTGTTATGAATAACAACTTACAATACATTCTATAATCGAATTATATGAAGCAATGTATATGTACAAGTAAATATACATTTGAGCATCTAGCGGTTTCTGATACTTTGTATTTATGATATTGACGTTATTCAAATCTCCTTTTATTATATCACGTTCTTTTTCCTCTTCCTTCACGCTCTCCCTTCTCTCCCACCTCTCTTTTTTGCCATTCGATTTTTGGAGCACATGCCCCCGTGCTCCCACCCCGCCCCCATAGCTACGCCACTGTTCGTTGCTACTCTTCGATATTCAACATTATTAATGATTATCAAAGCAGACAAAGAAGAGGTTCTTGTTTCATGAAACTTGTTATGAATAACAACTTACAATACATTCTATAATCGAATTATATGAAGCAATGTATATGTACAAGTAAATATACATTTGAGCATCTAGCGGTTTCTGATACTTTGTATTTATGATATTGACGTTATTCAAATCTCCTTTTATTATATCACGTTCTTTTTCCTCTTCCTTCACGCTCTCCCTTCTCTCCCACCTCTCTTTTTTGCCATTCGATTTTTGGAGCACATGCCCCCGTGCTCCCACCCCGCCCCCATAGCTACGCCACTGTTCGTTGCTACTCTTCGATATTCAACATTATTAATGATTATCAAAGCAGACAAAGAAGAGGTTCTTGTTTCATGAAACTTGTTATGAATAACAACTTACAATACATTCTATAATCGAATTATATGAAGCAATGTATATGTACAAGTAAATATACATTTGAGCATCTAGCGGTTTCTGATACTTTGTATTTATGATATTGACGTTATTCAAATCTCCTTTTATTATATCACGTTCTTTTTCCTCTTCCTTCACGCTCTCCCTTCTCTCCCACCTCTCTTTTTTGCCATTCGATTTTTGGAGCACATGCCCCCGTGCTCCCACCCCGCCCCCATAGCTACGCCACTGTTCGTTGCTACTCTTCGATATTCAACATTATTAATGATTATCAAAGCAGACAAAGAAGAGGTTCTTGTTTCATGAAACTTGTTATGAATAACAACTTACAATACATTCTATAATCGAATTATATGAAGCAATGTATATGTACAAGTAAATATACATTTGAGCATCTAGCGGTTTCTGATACTTTGTATTTATGATATTGACGTTATTCAAATCTCCTTTTATTATATCACGTTCTTTTTCCTCTTCCTTCACGCTCTCCCTTCTCTCCCACCTCTCTTTTTTGCCATTCGATTTTTGGAGCACATGCCCCCGTGCTCCCACCCCGCCCCCATAGCTACGCCACTGTTCGTTGCTACTCTTCGATATTCAACATTATTAATGATTATACTTACCATCGAAACAGTGAACTGGATAGTTGCACAAAACACCGCCGTCGATATAAAGATCGGTACGACCCAAGTATTGCCGCTTTACAGGAACGAAAACAACTGCGCAATAATAAGGTAAGAAACAACAACAACAACAAAACAAAACAATAGGGTGATGCAAATTTATTCATCTACTTTCACCATGTTCATGAGATATAAGGCTCGTTTAGATATGACACGTTGAATTATAACATATGGAAATAAGAAGCGTTTTACACGTTACTTCATCATTAAAAATATACGGTTTACCGCATCATACTTGAACGAGACTTTTAACGAATGAGGTTTATATAGGTCAATTACTAGACGTTGGTATAAACATGATCAACTGGAGTATTAAATATAATTACATCCCTCATACAGGAGACACGAAAACGTAGCATATAAGAGAGATTCACAATTGTACATTACTGTGAAACAATAGCACAGGGTATTTTGATAATAAGATTTACAGTTTGGAGCCCCCCCCCCCTACATAACAAAAAAAACAACAACACAATTGATGGCAAAATTTCACTTTAACTGTATCGTAATGTGAAAGATGATGTCCTTCAAGAGACATTTCTGCAAGGTTGTTCAAAACAAATGTGTTTGAAGTCGAATATTGATGCAAGAATGCAAAACTTAGGTTTTCTGCGTTCATGTTGATATTGTATTTCTTGAAAAATAAATCAGTGGATATATTTATTTGGTTTTGCATATCAACAGTTTTTAGAAGTTGTCGCGTAAATTCAAATGGTTTAGTTCTCACCTGGAGCAGACATAGACATCCTGACAGCTGTCCTTATTGGCATGTTGGGAGTGGTTTTGACGTGACAATATTCCTCCATCATCGTGGTAAGATTGGTAACCACCACGCATAGTTCTCTCCCCGTCTTAACATAAAGGTCCTATTAAAGGAAGCAAGGGACGAAAGAGTTGTTCGATTTTATAGCCGAGAAATTATTATAACTATCATTATAGAAACCAGAGATTTTTGTTTTTCTTGATCCTGAAAACAAAGTCTTGAATTCGTATTCTACAAAAAATTGACCCACTGCTGGGTTCAAGAAATGGATAAACTAGCGTCCCATAGTATAAACATGAAAATGCAAATCACTCATGTTTGCGAGTGCATTAGTGATTATACACTGCAGTTAGGTTATGTCACAGTCAGATAATGAAGAAGACTTGTCGAGCTCATTGTCCGTCTCGTTGTGGCTTAACCAGTGCACTACATAAAACCTGTACTATCTGTTTTTGTAAGACGGGTCAACAATATGAGTATTACATCGAGAAATTGACTACAAACCCGATCCAAAATATAAGAAGAGAAAAACAGAGTCGCGCAATCATGCAGGACGCCATTTGCTTTATTGGATGACGTCAAATCATGCAGTGCAATCAGCCAAACAATACAATTGTACAATGTGCGTCTCGGTGTGCGCATCACCATTGTAATGTCCTTGCCACATAATATAAGGGAGTTTTCGCAGGCTCAACGCGGACGGAGAATCTGCGGTTCGTGTGCAAAATCTAGAAGCTACTATAGTAACAGCGGAGTGACCGCGGAGGTCCTAGCGAGTTTTCGCTCAGAGACCGTCAGACCTTCTACGACGCAGGGGCACTGAGGGTTACGGTCGTCGCACACAGACCGCCCTCGTTACAATAAGCCGTTTCGCTTATCGGTGAACGCGTACGCATATTCCAGAGGTATTGTAATATAATTACAATAGGCAATTTTCGTAATGTAACCAAATGTAATGCATACTTCTTTGTGAAGTGCCTCGATACAAACTATTCCATTCACCTGAAAAGAATAATAGTACTTCAATAGACATAATCCAAACTTCATACATTAGTTGTTGCCATGTTTGACAAACATTAGGGAATTTTCGTCCTGGATTTCAGTACCTCATTGGTCACCCCGCTGTTACTATAGTAGCTTCTCGATTTTGCACACGAACCGCAGATTATCCGTCCGCGTTGAGCTTGCGAAAACCTACTACTGAAATCCAGAACAGTTTTTGGCCAAATTTACGGGCGTTCTCAATGACGTCCCAAGTGAATCAACAGCCAATCAGCGAGCTTGTACCAAAGATGTTTTATTACATGCGATGAGAACATCAGGGGACGAATTTCAACGCCAACGGCTCTTCGGTGAGTTTTTATTTCGATCATTGTTTCATAACTATAACGACAAGAATATGGATATAACATAAACTGTTTTAAAACTGAATAATGAATTGTTGAAATATGATGAAAAGCCGTTTTGTGGCTTGATCGAGTGAAGTCGTGTAGTCCCGTCTGTACTGTATTGCGTGGCAGGGCATTGGGGTTGTTGCGCGTTGCCGGTGACGTCAGCTCCTTCATACTATACGTACGCGTTCACCGAAAAGCGAAATCGCAGATTGTAACGAGGGCGGTCTGTGTGCGACGGCCGTTTTATTGAATGCTCCCGCGGCGTAGAAGGTCTTTCCGTCGCTGAGCTAGAACTCGCTATTAAATTAGGCCTACGCGTGCACAACTGCTTCTTTTAATACACCATGGTTGCCCCTCCGGTGACTTTATTTTGTCAAAAGTTTATGGTAAGGGCTTGGGTTTGCTTTTAGGTTTTTTGGGGTTAGATTTATAGTAGGGTACGGTTTATTGTTGAACCCAGTTAAGCCCACCGCAAATTATACGATCTTCATGCGATCCTATTTTTCGAAGAAATGGCACCAACATTAGATATATAGATTTACAAAAAAATACACACAACAGCAATCACCTTCTTGATTCAGGTTCTAAAACTGAATTGGCATCAAATTGAGCCGAAGTAGCCTTTTCTCCTCCAAGCAAGCTTGAAATCCGTTTAAATTTAAATTTAAATCATATGAACATTCAGATCATCAATAATTAGGATCTTAGAATTTGAATGCTCTAATCAAATGCAACTGCAAATTCTTCAAAAATCGGATCATAGTCAGATCGGATAGTATGTGGTGGACTTTTAAGGAATTTAGAAATGATCATAGATCAATTGTCGAAGGAACACGTATCGTACAACGGCCGACTTACCTTGAATGTGGCGTTTGGGTCTCCTAGCTTCTCAGCAATGTTCTCACCGAAAGACTGATAGGCGGTTCTTCCGGGATGCCATCCCATGTACCTAAACAGGTTGGGCACCAGGCTGCATTTTCCACAAGGTGCGTCTTCAATAAGAGAAACCACGTGAGGAGGAATACAAAATGAGTATATTGTGATTGTTTATTTTGTCGTTGTCACTTATTATGACGTGATGTGTTTAAATTATCTTGCGGATCACGCACATCGACCACTCATTAACCAACTCAGGAAATTCTAGAAAACGAAAAATACATGCAGTGCTGCACTTATAGGAGAAGATCGTAGTGTCTTTTGGTCATGTTTCCCTTCCGGTCCCCCACTTCTCTTTTCCCCTTGTGTCTTGCTGTTTCTACTTCCATTTGATGGTGGGGGGGGGGGGGCATAATCCCATGTGCCCCTGTAGCTATACCACTGCCTATTTTATCACTATTATATATTTCCCTAGAATCGATTCGATTTTATTTTATATTTGTTTATCTTACACGACCGCAAATACGTTCGGGGTGTTAACAGGGGGGGGGGGGGGCATTGTTGGAACAACGCAACACGTCACTGTAATGTTCCCAAACATCCTCCGGAAAATGCCGGACTAGGCTATTGAAACTGCTTGAAGTTGATTTCTCGAAAGTCTTTGCGATCGCACGTGTAGATACTCTAATTTGTTTCTCACCTAAGAGGTCGTTGAATTGAGGTCCATCTTTTATCATTGAGAGAAATTTGTTGGTCCCGTGGCCTACGGCGAGATAAGCAGCTGTCAGCGAACCAACGCTGGAACCAGCGAAACGACGAATCTTGCTCAAGAAGTTAAGTCGCTCCAACTCCTATTTGATACAAAGAATTAAAGAGCGTGCAGGAAATCTGATAACATTAGCAATAGTTTGTCGGCATTTATGGGTCATTTTAAAAGAATTTCAACACTTGTCCAATTTTCGTCAAATTTCGTTCGAATTCGTCTCACCCGGAGATCCGCTGCAGAATGTAACAGTCGAATTCGTCTTTGTAAGATCAATACCAAGGAAGTTTCATTAAAATCCATCGCATAGACAAGACGAGTGACGAATTCGAATGACGCTTTGACGACGTCGATTGCAAAATGACGCAATTTTCCGTTGGCAGCCGGGGATGACGAGATCAATTTGACTTTAACGAAATTGGATACAAAATTATGAAATTGATTAGAAAATGAATTATCAATGACGAAATAGACTATGAGACGTGCAAAATTAGGAAGCTTTCGGACGAAATAAAATTACAAGAGTACTGATTGAAACAAAGTGTTAAAATGGACAGGAAAACCTAATAGTAGTAGTACTAGTAGTATAGTACTGGTAGAGGTAGTTCTATAGTAGCAGGAATATTTAATCGCTTCTCACCATTATGGCGCCAATATAAGCATTTCCCTGGCTGCCACCGCCTTCCAAAACGAGGTTCTCATACGGGAAATCAACATCGTCAATGTCTTCAGCAATACTCGACGACGCAATTTCCTGAAATCCGTTCACAGATTGTTTTGGTTGATCGGTCGTAGTTGATGCGTCAACTTCGTCTAATTCTTTTAGAGCAGTGAGTCTCCTCCTGGATCTGGTAGTGAATTAGGATGAGAACAGATTTTTGTAAAGCCCTAAAAAAGTTTGTCGTGGTTTGAAAAAAAACACAGCAGCAGCAGCAATAACAACAGCAACAACAACAACAACAACAGCAACAATAGGGCAACAAATATTGATAACATGATAGCTGAACAAATGTATTTTTTTGTCATCTCAAGATTAATATTAAAAAACTTTCAATTTTCGAGACATGTTAAGATTGCAATCGACATATAGTTAAACCAGGGACTTGGGATCATAGCTAGTAGAGTCGGGATAGTTATGTCACCGGAATGACCTGGCTGGAATGCTCCCCAGGGAGTGGAGTATGTGCATACACTATGTGCGTGCGGGCAAGCCTAAATCCGATGACCGGGATAATAATACATCTGTAAAGCGCTAAGAGACATCGTGTATGTACAAATAAACGAACAAATGAACAAACAAAGAGAGAATAGATCATTATTTGTCTATCTAAAGGGAAAGGATACATTTGTGATATTATTAGCCCATGCAAATTATCATAGCGTTTTAAAACCAAGCATCTACCTACTTTGATGTTTGGACTATAGTGTTTTTATGGCAATCCTTTTCAAGTATAGTTTTCTTACTTATCAAATTCTGCCATATAGTTGCCATACCAACATAATGTTCTCGCACAAATAAATCTTTAAAATACCACGGTTTTGATTATAATCAAACTTTTAGCATCATTTTACTTTAGTAATATATCAAATATCAAATTCCGCCATATAGTTGCCATACCAACATAATGTTCTTGCACAAATAAAACTTTAAAAGACCATGGTTTTGATCATAATCAAACTTTTAGCATCATTTTACTTTAGTAATATATGTTTTTTTCAGTTTCTAATTTGAAATATTTGTTATTTTCTTAAATTCTCTGTAACCATTGCAACCACCAAAAAGGTGAGCATAACCCTAACTGAGAAGCAGGCGCGGATCCAGGGGGGGGAGCCGAGCGGGCCTTGCCCCCCCCCCCGCAAAAAAAAAGAAAAAAAAAGGAGAAAGAGAGAAGGAAAGAAGGGAAAGGGAAAGAGGAGAGAAAGGGAAAAAAAGAAGAGGAAGAAGAAAAGAAAAGAGGGAAGAAGTAAATCGGGGGGGGGGGGGCAAAAGGACTTGTCTTCCAGGCTGTTGCCCCCCCCCCAATCAAAAAATAAAAGAGAAGGAAGGAAAGGGAAAGAAAAAAGGAAAAGAGGAGATACAAGAAAGGAAAAAAGAGGAAGAAGAAAAGAAAAAAAGGGGATAACGACACAACAAATCGTCTTCTTTCTCTAATGATTTAATGAAACGTAAGCTTCCGCTTAGCGCGGGAGGGGGAAAAATCAATTCAGACGAGGATTATTTTTTGGGAACGGTACAACAAATCGTCTTCTTTCTCTAATAATTTATTGAAATGTCAAAGCTTCCGCGTTTCGCGGAGGAGGGAGGGGGAAACTCGCCCCTCCCTGCACCCACCCACCCCCAATTACGTCACTGCTGGTCACCATTACGAACCAATATTTGGCTCACATGATTTCAAATTTTGCCCCCCCCCCCTAAGAAATCCTGGATCCGCGCCTGATGTATATACAACGGCAACAGTTTCAATATAAAATGTAAGTTCTTCTTACTTAAATCATTGGTCTGGAAACAATTATTTGCCCATTGTTGTGTATTGTATTACATTTTCACTGACAATGAATTCACATTGTAATGCAATTTTCAAGTTTCCCAGGAGGGGAACAGAAGATTGATATTGTTTAGTTGTACGATAACATCACTCAGTTTGATTTGATTTGATTGGAGATATATCTCATTAAAAACAGAGTAAAGGCTATACAGTTTCAAAAAAACCTACACCATTAAACATCAAGCTCACTCACACATGATTTATTGCGACACTTTCAAGGCTACTTATTATTTCAAGTTCATGTATATACAAAGGGCAACAGCTTTAATATTAAACGTTATGAAATCAATGGTCTGGAAAATGTTAATGCCCATCGTTGTATATTATACAATATTTTCCATAACGATGAATATACATTGTATAATGCAATTTTCAGGAAAACCATACTTGTCATTACTGTTATATTTGTTATATGATACTAAAGCAAATCGTTTCACTTATCGATAAGATAAATCAATGTGAAGTACGTGTCAAATAATGAAATCATTACGTGCTATTTTTAACCGGACTAGACATTTGAAACGTATACAAAATATATACACTATTGACAGCAAGCAAGGTTTTTAAACAAAGAATTCAGAAATTGAACAACATTGCACATTTTAGTCTACACGGCATGCTCTACACCCTTAGTTGGACTGTAAACAGTTGTCTTCTTTTCACCCTTTTCTTTTCTTCTTCCTCTTTTTTTGTTCCTTTTTAGCTCTCCTATTTCCCTTTTCCTTCTTTCTCTCTTTGTTATAACGGGAGCGGGGGGAGGTAAGGGCCCTTTGCCCCTCCTCGATCCACCGGCGGGATAATTGCAAATGATATCCCCTTTCTTTTCTTTTCTTCCTTTTCCTTCCCTTTATCTCTTCTTTCCCTTTCCTTCCTTCTCTCTTATTTTTTTATTGGAGGGGGGGGGGGGGTGCAACAGCCTGGGAGGCAAGGCCCTTTCGCCCCCCCCCGATCTCCTTCTTCACCCGTTTCTTTTCTTCTTCCTCTTCTTTCTTCTGGCGCTACACCTTTTACAAAAACAAAATGCAAAAATATCCAAAAAGAGAGGACTGCAATGGGGAACTTTGATTTAAGCTACGCGACCATTATTCTCTCATTTCCTTTCACATTGTATCTCATAACCATGAGAATTGCCAAGCTATTCTATACGTTATTTCGTTACACGAACACACACAAACACACTCACACACACACGCACACACACACACATAACCTGCACGAGTCTACAAGGTGTGAGAAAACTCTGATTCAGGAAAGAATGCAAGGGTGAAAGTAAAAGCGAAAAAGGTGGACACTCTCACATGGCTTCCATGGATGCCGTCTTTGTTCTCTTTTTGCCTTCTTCTTACTCCTTGACCGTTCACGCATATTTTTTTTTTAGCCATATATAGTACATGTGCAAGCACGTATACCCAGGGAAGAGAAGGTAATAGAAAAGGGAAAACAAAAAAATACATAAGGAGAGTGCAGAGGATATGGAGAAAGAAAGACAAAGAAATACATAAGAAATACATAACGGAAGGGCTTTTAGGCACCAAATTACGCATCTAGGGACCCGCCTTAGGCCCCTTGGTTGAGTCCAGAGGGCAGAGCCCCCGAAAGCTCAAGGACTTTAGGCATTTAATTATGGCCAGATGAGCAAACAGGGGCCTGCTTAGGGCCCTTGGTGGGTTCCAGGGGGTAGAGCCCCCGGGAGCTCATGGAAAAATACTGCTATTTTAGCAATACTTGTAAATCACTGGTATCAAATTAAAAATAACCCATGTTTAAATTGTATTGGGGGGGGGGGGGGGTTACTGCCCCCCCCATCAGTACGCCAGTGAAAGAGGCGGAGGTGACGGAAGGGACTACCCCCATAAAGCTGTATGATAAGTCTTATATGTAAACCCCTCACAGGTTTTTGAAGTTTTGTTGTGTTACAAAATTACATTCTTTAGCAAAACTACAGCATAAAAACAAGCAATATACTTTTTTCACGTTTCACTTTTACTTTGCCGATATATAGTGTTTAGTCCGAAGGGTTGTAAATATTTACTAGGTAAATTTTAGGAAGTACTGAGCAGGAAGGGACTTCTTAAAAGAGCGAGCTGAATATTCATTTTTGGAACACTGATCTATTTCTATAACTTTTAATCTTGTTAACATACAGTGTAATTTGTACATACGTGATACAAACAGAATACATATTTTCTTCAATATTTACTTGTATATTTTTATGGTATTTTGCGAAGGAGCGTAGCGACCGAGCGAGAAGATTTTAGCATATCTATTAGTCTAAACGATGTACTCTTGGGCCCACCAGAGCCTTAAAGCGTGTTGCAGTCTTTAGTCAGTATTTGCTATACATTTTGTTGGTGTGCACTTTTTCAAATTATCCATGGGGGGCGATCCCCCTTTAGAAAATTGAAGGAACACGTGTACCCCGTCCTTCCATCTATTTTGTGTTTTGCTAAAAAAAACTATCCACAAAAAAGGACTATGTATGCCCCTTTTGTAAAGCGACCTATCAATATTAATGTTCACATATCAGTCCTATTTTGGATTTCCCTCCTCCCGTCCCCCCCCCCCCCAAGAAAAAATAGTATCACATTGTTACATGTCTGCACAATATATATTGATGTGTCAACCTTACGAAAGTGGTGTTTTCATAATGATTATTGACCTCCTTTTAATTTATATTTATATGGAAGACTTAAAAAGACAACTATTTACAGTCCAACTAAGGGTGTAGAGCATGCCGTGTAGACTAAAATGTGCAATGTTGTTCAATTTCTGAATTCTTTGTTTAAACAACTTGCTTGCTGTCAATAGTGTATATATTTTTTATACGTTTCAAATGTCTAGTCCGGTTAAAAATAGCACGTAATGATTTCATTATTTGACACGTACTTCACATTGATTTATCTTATCGATAAGCGAAACGATTTGCTTTAGTATCATATAACAAATATAACAGTAATGACAAGTATGGTTTTCCTGAAAATTGCATTATACAATGTATATTCATCGTTATGGAAAATATTGTATAATATACAACGATGGGCATTAACATTTTCCAGACCATTAATTTCATAACGCTTAATATTAAAGCTGTTGCCCTTTGTATATACATGAACTTGAAATAATAAGTAGCCTTGAAAGTGTCGCAATAAATCATGTGTGAGTGAGCTTGATGTTTAATGGTGTAGGTTTTTTTGAAACTGTATAGCCTTTACTCTGTTTTTAATGAGATATATCTCCAATCAAATCAAATCAAACTGAGTGATGTTATCGTACAACTGAACAATCTCAATCTTCTGTTCCCCTCCTGGGAAACTTGAAAATTGCATTACAATGTGAATTCATTGTCAGTGAAAATGTAATACAATACACAACAATGGGCAAATAATTGTTTCCAGACCAATGATTTAAGTAAGAAGAACTTACATTTTATATTGAAACTGTTGCCGTTGTATATACATCAGGCGCGGATCCAGGATTTCTTAGGGGGGGGGGGGCAAAATTTGAAATCATGTGAGCCAAATATTGGTTCGTAATGGTGACCAGCAGTGACGTAATTGGGGGTGGGTGGGTGCAGGGAGGGGCGAGTTTCCCCCTCCCTCCTCCGCAAAACGCGGAAGCTTTGACATTTCAATAAATTATTAGAGAAAGAAGACGATTTGTTGTACCGTTCCCAAAAAATAATCCTCGTCTGAATTGATTTTTCCCCCTCCCGCGCTAAGCAGAAGATTACGTTTCATTCAATCATTAGAGAAAGAAGACGATTTGTTGTGTCGTTATCCCCTTTTTTTCTTTTCTTCTTCCTCTTTTTTCCTTACTTGTATCTCCTCTTTTCCTTTTTTCTTTCCCTTTCCTTCCTTCTCTTTTATTTTTTGATTGGGGGGGGGGGGGGCAACAGCCTGGAAAGCAAGTCCTTTTGCCCTCCCCCCGATCTACTTCTTCCCTCTTTTCTTTTCTTCTTCCTCTTCTTTTTTTCCCTTTCTCTCCTCTTTCCCTTTCCCTTCTTTCCCTCTCTCTCTCTCCTTTTTTTTGGCGGCCCCCCCCCCTGGATCCGCGCCTGCTGTCAGTTTCATGGTGTCATAGTCACAAGAAGAAAAAAATCAAAGAATAAAAAGAAGAAAATGGAAATAACAAGAATAATTCCGAATAGAAAAAAATAAAGAAATCTTTTTGAAGTCGGTGTATAGCGTCTTTTTTTTCTCGGTGCAAATAGGGTATTACCAGCAACAGATCAGCCTCCTAAATACATACATGTATATTTATCTATTGACACTGTCTAACGGACCATAACGTTTTTGAATACCATCGTTTTCCCATTGTATTGATGTTGACTTACTTACCTTTAGAGGTTGGCTTGACAATATACTGACATTTTTGTATGGCAAGGCCATTTTATTCATGTAATCTGACATCTACTCTTTAAGGTTCTATTTCATAACAAGCTCATTATGGTGTGCTGTATCATGTTCATGCTATTTTATGACCTTGTTTGAATTCACATTCTCTCAGTTTCATGGTGCCATTTCATGGATCGATAATCGCAAGAAGAAAACATGAAAGAAGAATAAGAAGAAAACGGAGGATAACCCAGAATAGACAAAAATAAAGCAATCTTTTTGAAGTCGGTGTAGGGTCAGTTCTTCGGTGCAACTAGGGTATTACCAACAACAGGTCAGCCCCTATATACATACATATGTACATCCATTGTCTGTGTCTAACGGACCATAACATTTTTGTATACCATCGTTTTCCCATTTTCCCATTTATTATTATTAATCTCGACTTACTCTACAATGCCAGCAGGTGCTTCAATACCTGTAGATATTGGCTTGACAATAATAAGAGATTGTATGACAAGGCCAATTTCTCATATCCATCCAACCTGACACCTACTTTTTTAATTTCTATTTCATAACAAGCTCATTATGGTGTGCTGTGTCATTTCCATGCCAATCTATGGCATCGTTTTACATTCTTATTCTGTTAATTTTATGGTCCCATGGTTCCACAATCACAGCCCAAGCAAAGTAGCGTAAGAAGGATTGTACGAAGTGAATGACTAAATTCCATGAAATTAGAAAGACACGTACATGAGTGATAATACGGCTGACCTACACAATATATATTCCACAATCAATCCTATTCATAGTGCCCTTTACTCACCTTTCATGTAATGGATGCACTTAGCAAGAGTACAAAGTTGTCGTTTATATTGAGTTCTATTAATTAATTAAACTTTATGTTTTTTTTAAAAAAAAATCGCTAATTTGGTCTACTCTTCACTTTCCCAAGGGTATAGCTATAATCATTATAAACAATAATTATAATAATTAAACCTTTTTGTATAGCGCACAACACAGAGAATAGGATACAGATAGAGTGGAAATGGTGCACTGGGTTCATGATTGTGAGATCTTACAAAGTGGTAAATAGATATGTTTCAAATAACTTCTGAGCTTGCCATACGTTTCTAAATTTCTAAATACTGGCGTTCATGTGGGCCCTGCAGTCGCTATAACCCCATTATTGTCATTCATACCTGGATCGAGAGAGACACTGAGGACAAAACACCTCAATAACTGGCAAATACACAACCTATTTCTTCACATATCTAGACTCTCATGTAGCGATTTTTTCATTTTCAATCACTGGACCCAACACGTTATCTAACCCTAACCCTACCCTTAACCTTACACGCGAGTGTACCCTAACCCTACCTCCTGTATCTCTGTATAAAGCCCGGGGCGATTGTACCCAGAGCAAATGTCGACCAACAAGAACATATTAACCGTCGTCCACAATATAAATCTGAACCATTTATTTTTCAATACAACATTGCTAATAAATTCATTTATTCGATATTGTCGGCAGTGATTCTGACAGTACCTCGAACTTATACAAATAGTGCTTACCTGAAGTTATTTTTCTCGACAATAAGGCAATGGGAAGTCCTACGAACGTGTTTCCCGCCTGGTTTCTTTGGAGGCTCTGCGGGAGGCTTTGCCTCAGTCGATACATCCGATCCCATTTTTTTTTTTAGAGATTAGGAGAACTTCTGACGCCCACTTTTGCTCTCCGAGATTGAAGTGATAGGCTGTACAAGTAACAAGTCCTTCATTTACACGTGAAACATGGACCTGTAAAGTAAATATGCTTCAAATGTTACGAAGCGCTCCCTATTATACGCGGGAGGTAGAGGTTATCCGAACAAGGCAAATCATGCCTGAGTAATCTTGTAGAATCACAGAGGCAACAACTGCAGGGACCTGCGGGAACTCACAATTGAAGTGGTTACAATTGTTTTCCTATAGAAAAATCACGACCTTGGGATCGTTTGATGAAACCAACTCCATGACAGCCATATCTTTGTCTGCGACTTATACGGAGATTTCCAGAAGCGGACAACCCGTTAAACAAAACAATGATAAGCGAAAAGTTAAAGAATTTGTTTTCGACGCCGTAGGCTACAAAAATATAGTCTTTGTCCCGATCCATACGATTTGTATAAAGGTGGTAAATCAAGTCTTTATTAGAGATCATGTTCACAAAAAACAGGCCCGTCAACCCAGTGGGTTAGGCGGCAGGTTATAATGAACAATACATACAATAGCAAAGTACATTAACAATAACAATACAAGTTACAGTGTAATAATATATGTGATAACAAGGAGCACCGGGATAAAGAGAGAGGAAAAAGGAAGATGTGAAAAGGAGAAAAGGAGAGGAAAACAGAAGTGGTATAGTACAGAACAGGGTAAAAGGAGAAGATTGTAACATTATGGTGAGGAAGCTAGAAGATCCCCATACATGATACATAAATGAATAGTGTATAATTGAATCGAGATAAATTGCGTATTACGGTAAATATTGTCATTTTGGTACAGAATGGTTACAAGTTCATACGATTTGTATAAGAAACCTTTCAACACTAAAATATCTGGAATGCTATACAGTGCGTTCCAGAAAAAACGAAACCGAGAAGTATCGATGTTCTATCATAACTTAATCACAACTATAATTAATGAATGATATATATTTGGAAAGCTTAGAGTCTCCTCTTTCATGTGGTGCTACTCAGATAATATAATAATACTTCACGCATGAGTGATTAAAAGCAATTTGAAGGAAGGAAACCAAAAAGACATTTGGCGGGCGGTATCTGAATTTCGAAGAAAAGTTCGCATTTCTAGAAAGTTGAGTTTCTGCCCTTTCATATGACACCTCAATCAGGAAAAATGAGCGAGGAATGACAAAGTTCTGTTTGTTTAAAATAGTGCTTGCATTTCCATAATTTTATTAAACGAATTCGTTTTCACTGGCTGCCTGCCGTATTATTATTATTATTATTATTATTATTATTATTATTATTATTATTATTATTATTATTATTATTATTATTATTATTATTATTATCATTATTATTATTAATATTATTGCCAGTGGGGGGGGGGGGGGGGGCGTCGAACACTCTTGTGCACGTCATGTGATTCCTGACTGAATTAAAGGTTTATAATTATGATTGCAGCATCAGCTAAGTCCAGCATTTTGTGTGCCAATATCTTAAAAAGAGAGTGCAATCGCCGAAATTTATTGTCATGGTATGTTAATTGATAACGTAGATATTTTAAGTTTCTCTTCGATTTCTGCGATTTTGTAAGAACTATGGTACTTTTGTTTTCAGCGCTCCTAAATAAGCGATAATATGAGTAGTTGTAAATTGTCTAGATTAGTGCAAATATCAAAACACTTCTTTGTTATTCAATAATTATTTTTGATGATTCTTAATTATTAATTTAATGTAATAGATCATTGAGTTTTAAATGGGGCCAAACTTGACTACATAAATTAACATACGTTAAACTTACATAACAATGTAAGAGAGATTGCTTTTCAGGATAATACAGTTTAAGCTGTCTAGACGTTGCTTAATGCATTCGTATTGGTATTATCTTCCATCTGAGAGTGATTATAGACGTTATTTATATGGATAATAAAGATATAGCTGTCCGGGTCTTTAAAGATAATGCTTCAAAACGAATCGACCAAGCTGTTTATTTCTTTATTCATGGTCTGTTTCTACTGTTTATCTATTTTCATAGCCAACCCTCGAAAACGAATTTATTATGCATTTCACAGAGGAAAGTTTGAATAGGAGAAATATCTATATATATATGTATGTATACATATATATACGAATTATTTATTGGGCTTATTTTGCTATCCAATAGATCCGTACAATATGGCACAGCTTTAGGGGCCTGGCAGAGCCCCTGCCGGGGGTTCCGGGGCGGAGCCCCAGGAGGCTCTCGAGTTTATTTCACTCTCAAGAGAAAGAGTCTCTAAGATATAATAAAGAGGTTATTTCTTAAATGAAATGAAAGGTCTCTTGAAAGTAAAATAGCCCTTTCATTTCAATTATTGAAAATAAACTCTTACCCATACTTGATATTTAAATTGCACGGCTCCTACTGTGTGCTTTTTTGCACTCTCCTTGATCTATAAAGGGTGCTTTCTTTATTTGATCATCAACAAAAGCAAAATGCTAGGCCATGAACTTTTCGAAGAGTGACCAGATTGAAAGTATGCTTAAATGGGGGCTTTGATGTATGCAGAAAAAACAGGATTAAGATCCCATGCAACGCTTCGAAATGTAAAAGAAGAATAAGAAAAATAAAGTTGAGATTCGACCTTTATGTCTAGACGTTGCTTAATGCATTCGTATTGGTATTATCTTCCATCTGAGAGTGATTATAGACGTTATTTATATGGATAATAAAGATATAGCTGTCCGGGTCTTTGAATATAATGCTTCAAAACAAATCGAACAAGCTGTTTATTTCTTAATTCATTGTCTGCTTCTGCTGTTTATCTATTTTCATTGCCAACCCTCGAAAACAAATTTATTATGCATTTCACAGAGGAAGTTTATATAGGAGAACTATATATATATCTATTTATATATGTATGTATATATATATATATATATATATATATATATATACACATTTTTTATTGGGCTGATTTTGCTTTCTAATGGATCCGTATAATATGACACAGCTTTAGGGGCCTGGAAGAGCCCCTACGAGGATGCTCTCGAGGTTATTTGACTTTCAAGAGAAAGTGTCTCTAAGTTAACAAAGAGAGGTTACTTCTTAAATGAAGTAAAATGACTCTTGAAAATGAAATAGCCATTTCATTCCATTTTATAAATGAACTGTAATCGATTCCTTGATATTTAAATTGCACTGCTCCTACTGTGTGCTTTTTTCACACTCTCCTTGATCTATAAAAGGTGCTTTCTTTCTTTGATCATCAACAGAAGCAAAGTGCTAGGCCACGACCTTTTCGAAGCGTGACCAGATTAAAAGTATGCTTAAATGGGGGCAATGATGTATGTAGAAAAAACAGGATTAAGATCCCATGCAACGCTTCGAAATGTAAAAGAACGATAAGAAAAATAACGTTGAGATTCGACCTTTATGTCTAGACGTTGCTTAATGCATTTCGTATTGGTATTATCTTCCATCAGAGAGTGATTATAGATGTTATTTATATGGATAATAAAGATATAGCTGTCCGGGTCTTTGAATATAATGCTTCAAAACGAATCGAATAAGCTGTTTATCTATTTTCCTTGCCAACCCTCGAAAACGAATTTATTATGCATTCACAGAGGAAAGTTAATAATTAAACATATGGGCGCAGACCAAGATTATACCCACTCAAGTGTGAATTTGGCGCATCTTCCCTAATCTTCTTTAACCAGGAAATGGACTTCATTGTAGCCTTAGGACAGGATGGTGACATAAAATTGATAAAAGAACATCATAATCAGATTATCCGCCCCCGGAAACCCCATGATTTTATCAACTTGTATCATACTGGTCTTTTTCCTTTAGGAACTACGATTGACCTTTAACACGAATGTCGGCCATTTTTTATTTGGCCAATATGGCCAGCATGACAGCCCCAAGGAGACCTGTAATTGATAAAAGAAAATCATGATCAGATTCTCTGACCCAGAAAACCCCATAGATATATACTTTTATCATACTAGCCCATTTCCTTTCGTAACTACACTTGACCTGTAACTCAGATGGCGGCTATTTGAATTTGATCAATATGACCAGTATGACCCGAGAAGATCTCAAATTGATGAAATAACACCATAATCAGATTCTCTGACCCCGAAAATCCCATAAATATATATACTTTTATCATACTAGCCAATTTCCTTTCGTAACTACACTTGACCTGTAACTATCAGATGGCGGCCATTTTGGATTTGACCAATATGACTAGTATGGCAGCCCCAAAGAGACCCCAAATCGATGAAAGAACATCATAATACGATTCTCCGACCCCCAAAACCCCATAAATATATAAACTATTATCATACAAGCGTTTTCCTTTTGGAACTACGCTTGACCTTTAACTCAGATGGCGGCCATTCTGGATTTGCCCAATATGGCATACCCAGAGGGCGCCCTTCTTGGCGTCCGGCAGAAATCGTAAAAGTATGGTATAATCTACCTCTGGGCCAAATTTGGTGCTTTTAGAAGAATCTGCACCAAACAGCCCCTATTTAGCCCTAACAGCCCCCACTATTAGCAGTCACGCAAAACACAATAATATTTGTCAAATTATTATTCAATAAAATCTGAGAATGTATACTACTATCTAGATCTATTATTTTAAAATTATTTTAAAAATAATTCCATACATTAAGGTAAAATAAAAATATTCCAACCATATGAGCGACAGTGTACATGTTATCAAATTTGTACAGGTAGTAATTTTTCTAAAAGTACGAATTTATCATTGTGATTGACATTAATTAAACGTTCCTCAAATTTTAATATCTATTTAGAAATTTCCTATAATATGGGGTTTAAATCCCACAAACGTATCTTTCACCATACTATCAAGCTTATTTTGTCAACCCTCCTGTTTTATGTTTTCGATTAGCTACAGCCAGGCTTACTTTATTCTACATATATTCTTTTGACATGTGTAAATTTGCAATATTTGTTTGTTATATATTTGTAAAAATGCAAAAGAAAAAGAAAATCAAACAGAAATAAATAAATCAAAATCAAATCGAACCATAGGTCCCCTCTTGTTTATCACTCTTCTATTTTGTTCAATATTTTAATTCAAGTTTTCAAACAAATGGATATGAGATACTCACTGGCTGTTTTTTTGTCTCTTACTATTAAATGAATTCAGATTTATTTGTAGCATATATTTTGTGAAATCATAGCAAAATATGAAAAATGTGTAAAGTATGAAACACAAAACTATAATTAAAACTTTTAGGGAGTAGATATCAGCATTCTTCATGATTACTTAAGTTACCAAAAGAATGCAATTTCACATTCCTTACTTGTTATCACTATCAGATTCTTACATTTCTTCATCATTTATTTACTAATCTACTGATTCATTTACAGTTGATTAATTACCGTTCTATATTACACAAAGAGATTTTCCCGTATTAGCGCTATATAAGTTTAATTTTAAAATTGATATATTACTGTAATTGTTATTACTATTGTTATCATTAACATTATTACTATTATTATAAATATTATTATCATGATTATTATTGTCATCATTATTGTTATTATTATCATTATCATTATTATTATCATTATCATTATTATTATCATTATCATTATTATTATCATTATCATTATGGAGTGGAATGACCCTAGAGAAATGAAAAAATAATGAATCACTCAAAGGGAGCGGGTAACAATGTCTCAGATTCTGAAACAAAATCCTGGATTTAGCTCATGATGCAAGGATAATTATAAACATTAAGGTCAGTCAGAAACCCCATGACTTTTACAAGCCGATCACCTGTCTGATTATCAAGATATTTATGATTGAAAATCGAAATCAAATCTTGCGATTTCTTAACGGTTTTCATAACACTAAAGTCTATTGGGGAAAACTAATATGGTAAAACCGGTCACTAAAAGATTTTTTAAAACTTTTTTTAGGCATTTAATGATCATTTTGAAGCGCAAATTTTTAAGGTTATTCAAGTGCAGCTGGTCTTCATTGGTGACCGGAAAGAAGAGGAAGGAGAAGTTAGTAGCAATAGAAGAAGAAGATGGAGGAAACAAGACAAAACAAAACAAGAATAAAAATAGTATTTAAAAAAAAAGGGATTAATCATTATGTATGTATTATGACTCTTATTAGTGGTAATATTCCAGCATTATTGATTAGAATATCAATCCCACCATGTCCAATCTCTAAATAAGTCCGTAGCTTTCCGATCGTTGACTGATCAGTGACGTCAATAAGATGAAACTTGGGATCGAGTCCCTCTTTCGGCTAGGCCACGCCCTTCATTGCGCGCAGTCAAGTAAACCACGCCATCTTGTCCAAAATGGCGGCAAAGAGCTCGAACAATCTCCAGACCAATACCCTTATTGGCACCTGTTTGCTAAAACAGACATGCGATAATGAAAATGCCCTCTATAAGGTAAGAGGGTAACCATACAAAGGATATTAATTATTATTAAAAAGTCAATGCAAATGACATTTTGTACATCATGGATAACAAGTTCAAGATGTTTGGCAGTTAAGCAAGTAAATTAGAATATTTAAACATAATTATTACCAAAGAAGACTTAAGGCGTTTTGAAAGAATTATTCATATGTTGTCTGATGGTGTATTCATGCGTTCGATTTCTTTGAAGAGTTCAAACAATACTATTGAGGACCCCAAAACAGTATAGCTAAATGACCGAGGGTTCATAGTATGAAATAAAAAAAAAACTCATGCTTATGCTCGAAAACTTTATTTACCTATTTCCTCAAAGAAACCGATTTACATTTAAGGATGCAAGGCTAAATAATTCACATGTCGGATGATCAGTTGGTTCAAACGTATCTGATATTGACCATCATAGTTTGAACACCCTAAATACTTATCCGATGCATTAAGCAAGATCAATTGGAAAGCCCATAGATCTTACTTCCAGATAGGTATTATGAATAACAGTTCTGATAATTTTTCTATGCGATATGAACTTATCAAAGGTGGGTAAACAAGGTACATTAAGCTTACCACTGCAACGCGAGGCGACATATTGTTTCCATCTACGAAGAAGCGAACTTCGAAATAGCACACACTCTTCGTACAGCCATTTCGTGAACAAAATCTATACATTTTATAAAATAAACGTCGCTAATGGCCCGGTCCCACTGGCCGACGGACACAAAACGTATGCATAAAGGACACAGCGGACGAGCAAAATTTCGGGGGTGGCTCCATCCGTTTTCATCCGCTCCAGAAATAGACAAAATTTGCGAAAATTTGCGAAAACAGAACGGAAAATAACGGACGTGGGTAGTATGTAGCGGGGATGTTAAACGGATGTTCATCGGACGCTTAGCGGATGAAAGCGGATGGAAGTGGATGACAGCTTTGAATACTTTATATACGAGATGCATACGCTTAAATCCTTTCTATTTCCGTGCTACTAACGATGTATAGACGTTCCATGTACCTTATCTTTCCTCCCTCCTTCCGTTTTCAGCTGCAGCGGATAGTGAGTTGCGAGGATGCCCAGAGGATGCAGAGAGGATAAAGCGGACGTTTAACGGATGATAACGGACATAGAACGTTTGTTGCTCGTATTTGTCGCGGATTTACATCGTACACGGCGGAAGTTCATCCGTGCTAAAAGTTTTGTGCAGCTCAAACTTTTTGCGCGGATGAAATCACAATGGACGGATGCTCGACGGATAGAGCGTATGAAACACGTATGCAATGAGTACAGAACGGATGCATAGCGTTTTCCAACGGATGGCAAGATTTTTTTTTACGTTTTACATCCTCTTTGCATCCGTAAGTGCAGTGGGACCGGGCCTTAAGCGGCAGCTTATCAAAAGGACGCCCTCTGAGCGGGGAAAGCAACTATGATAAATTACGTTCCAAAACATACGATGTAAGACAACGTGGAAAAATAAACAGAGTTTATTAGCAAAGAAGAATGAGTAAGTGACAAAGGAAGATAAAGAGAGGGACAAAGAGAAAAATAGAGGTAGAAAGTCAGAGAGAAAAAGAGGGAGAGACAAAGACAGAGACAGGCCGAGGGAGAGAGTAGGGCAAGTTTTTTTTTTTTTTTTTTTTTTTGGGGGGGGGGGGGGGACTTTAGACGTAAGAAGACATCATACTGTGGTACTGGCAGGGCGGGGGCTAATGATGTTTTGACGAGCAAAAATGATTTAAAAATAAGTGAAAAAGAGTGAAATGATTTTCTGGTATGATCGCTATTTTGGTGACAAAGCAGAACAGATTTATTTATGAGCATTTGTAATATGATTAATACCATACTTCCAATGTAAACAAGTAAGTAGTCGCTATTGACAACTTTGACGCTATATGAAAACGTAAGCAACTATGGGCATGTGCCCCCATACAAAATAACATCGAATGGCGGAAAACTCATAGAAGACACCCATAGAGAGGAGATATAAAAACAGATCGTGATCGAGATTGTAGGAGAGAAAAATGGATCCATGTGCTAACCAGCGATTATAAACGCACTTTATCAAGAATCATCCTAAAAGTTATTATTAATCTCTCTCTCTCTCTTTCTCTCTCTCTCTCTCTCCCTCTCTCTATTTTTTTCTCTCTCTATCTCTGTCATTGACTCTGTTCTCTTGTTGTCGCCCTCTCACCTCACCCTGTTTCTCTCTTTTTGGCGAATATTTTTTGTTCAACTTACTATAGCGTTACATCGTAACATCGTAAACTGTTGCCTGTTGTCAACTCATTTACCCTGTACAGATTATTCTAATCCTGCAATGAAAAGTGTCCAATTGTTTAAAAAATGAAATGGGAAGAAAAAGATGATATGAGTATGAACTGAATTTCAACAAAGTCTTTGGTAGATTATCTTTGTCATGAATATTGAAGGAGAAAGATGAAACGTAACATTCCATAGAAGTGTGAACTAAAATTCTTGTTTAGTCTGGACTTAGTCCAGGCTTAGTTTATGAGAACACCACCCTATATGAGAACACCACCCTATGTGTATAATATTCTATGTTGAAATTAGCCTTGCTTTAAAAATATATTTTGAACAGTTTCCACCACACCGATTCCTTAAAATCTTGTACATGTCATTAAAGGTTTTTTTTTTATAATAAAACGAGTCAATATATTTTCTCTTGCAACTAGTGGGAGCCATTTTTCCCAAAATGACTGTACTTTCTCAAAATAAATACATGTACGTATAGGTCTACATAAACATTTGTTATATGATAGTCATTGTAATGATCAAAGGCCGGATCGTCAAAGACCTAGTTCGGAATCATTGCAGCAGTCAATAAAAAGTTTCTTTTTCATGTTCAGATGCTACTTTCAGTGACTAACCAAGTGAGAGGTAACTTAGTGGTCAACGATGCCCATATGTGTGCGAAACAGGGGAGGGGGGATGCCCCCCCCCCCGATTAAGATAATTATGTCTAGTGTATTTTGACGATGAAATCATATATTTTATCTAAAGAAAGTGCGTTTTCTCACTCTCGGAACTGGAAAGCTAATCAAAACCACATCACATCACCCCCACTTAAATGTTGTCGTATACCTATGATGGTGCGTATTATTTATTGATGTAACTTTTTGTTATTGCTTAAACAGGATGCCTGAAACTCAATCGCAAGAATTAAAACAATAAATAAAGGGCAACCTCATTAGCCTTGTCAGTCACCTTTGAAGTGTTCGAACATGAAAATAACGCATTACGTCCTCCAAAAATGCCTTCTAAGGAATACATAGTCATGATAATAGGGTAAACTGGCCACGGATTCAATTTTTCGAAAATATTACTGATCATGTTCTTGTAAAGTGAAATTAATTGAATACCTCGTCGTTGAATTAAGAGAAGAAAGTGCGCATACGTATACACTACAAATTACCTATAGGCGGTGGAGGATAGGTATATAGCTCAGGGCAGTAAGGGCACTGGAATCATGGAGGGGAGGTGTGTGTGTGTGTGTGGGGGGGGGGGGGGAGGGAAATATGTGAATAAAATTGGATAAAGTGCGAGTTAAGGAAGGGGTTCCAATCTCCCCTCTGGTTTGTTCTCCCCTGCAATTATTATTCCCATAGCCTTGCCAGATACCAATTTTATACACCTGAGTCGAGAGGGACAATATTTGTAAATTACCCTACTCAAGGATGGAAGTTCGGGCAAGGATCGAACCAACAACCTCTTGTACGATACTCAAGCGCCGCTAACAATATAACGCAGTTCTCCCGTTATATTCAGTACAAATTACAAGTACTCTCATTATAACGAACACAAAAACACACAGAACCATCTCGGAAACCACGAGTTAAAGATAAAATTTTATTTGCATGATTCCCAATTTCCACTCCACAAAAATTATCAATGACAAACAAATGATATATTACCCAAGCTATACATCAATGAAATGGCACAGGGATAGACATTGTGGATTTTTTCTTCTTTCAATTTTCTTTCAAGGACAAAAACAAAAATAAGGAACTAACACTTGATATTTTATGAAACTCAGTTTTTTTCATTTATTTGTTCAAGTTATTTTTGACTTTGTCATATAAAGGACACTGCATTTTTGAAAATCATCTTAGGATTACTATGGACAAAATTAAGTTACTACAAACATGAAGCAATACCGATCAAAATATACAGGTCCTGCACAGTCCATGTAAAAACTTTATATTTCTATGCACTTTATGGAAAAAACAGAAGAAAATATGATCTGAAATGAGAAACACATGACATATGGTTATCATGCAAATATGTAGGGGCATTTCCTTTCTTACACTTATATGCAATATTAGATGTTACTAATGGACATGAAAAACAGAAGAAACGTTTAACACTTGATCTTTACAACACTACGATAACAGAAGTTCATACAAATTATGAAACACTTGCGTACTTATATATGAGATTTAACATCGCCATTGAAAGTGTGTGTCTTTCTTTCTTTTGAAAAACAACTTGTCGGATACAAATCAGTACAATAACGGGCAATCTTTACATAAAGACAAATCTCTTTCGTTAACACGCCAACTGTGCATTTCCACGTTGCTGCCCCATTGTGGTGACAATTGAAATTTCCCCAATTATCCCAACTATGTTAAGGATTCATGAAATGCTCCTCTCTTCTCTTCACTTCACTATGCCGTAATCATTGGTATAACATCGAAATATAGCAATAAGTATTTAAAAAGAAAACACAAGCAGTTTTAATTATGTAAATGAATAAGCATGCTATCAATCGGTTATTAAACAAAATTATTAAACAAAATTGTACTCTCACTAGGGATAGGGAGAGAGACCTAAAGATACTGTTTTAATATGTTAAGGAAATTCGTTAAGAGTTTCCATAAGAATGAAATAAGCGCTCAGTGAGGAAAATATATTTTCACGATATTTTCATCTTTTTAACTGTGTAAACTGGTCCCATTTTCTTCCACTGCACCGCAAACTGTGTTACCTTTTATACGTAGACGACACATTATGATACTTTTAAAGAAAAAACACTCTAAAATAAGTGACGAAAATTATAATTTACATTGTTTCCATGGAGACATGAAGGGAAGTGATACCTTTAAGTATTACTGATATTAAATTTCATACACTTGCCTAATGTGACTCTTAATTTCCTCTAAGATAATGAAACGACAAGGATTAGTCGTTGCCATCTTTTCATGGTGAATATTGAGACAGAACCTCTGCAGCAACTATGGCATGGTAATTTTGAATGTTTCCCACCATGTTTGGCAATTTAAAATTACATGGAAAAGCTCTTAAGGTAATGTGAATTCTATGCAGAGAGCATATTTGCAAACCACTTTTCTGTAAATTGATACAAGGTACTAAGCAAATTGTGTTGGCCTGGGTCATATTAATTTTTGAACAAATTTTTGTTGTTTATTAGGTATCATGATACCGACTCACAGTAGAATCGTTAATAAGGTGCTGGTTATATAGGCAAGGTTTTATAATAAGAGACAAATCTGATTGCACGATTGCAAAAAATATAATACATGGCACTGTGTAAGAGTTTATTTGCGTTCTTATAATACCTAGCAGTTTGGGAAAAAACACGAAATTAAAGCAACTGAATAAACATGTTTAAAAAACGCTTTGCTAGTAACGACTGGCCGAAGTGATTACAGTATTATTATCAGTATTGTTATGATGATGATTAAAGGCTCTTTTACATTATAGAATTGTACCTTCTAAACAATCTGATTGAAAGGTCGATGCAGAACATTTTTATTAACAGCAAGCTTATCTTATATTCGCCATTGATTTTAATTGCATTATTTTTATTCTACAAAATAAGCATTTCTTAAAAAGAGGAAAAATACCGAATGATATATACAAACATCTCGACGGGGTATGCAACAAGGAGTAATTAATCCATATCAAACTATATATAACTATATATATAGGTTGATATTAATTTTGTAATTCTAATAAAACACTGCAAGGCTGCGTAGATATTACATGTATCCTAGTGATAAAAAGGAATGGTATTATTTTAAATTAATGCATTGGCAAGAATAATGGACAAACGGGGTCTCCGTTACAATTGACTTCTATCTGAAATATGTACAAGGCAGCTAAAAACAGACCGTGTTCAAACAGATGTCACTGTCATTAAAAAGAATGAGCGGTAACTCCTTCTAACCACTTGAAACGTGATTTCTGATTTGAGATCGTTCCGATACAGAAAGCTTTGAACTGCTTTTCTTTTTACTGATATAGCGCCATCATCGGACTCACAAGAGAAGAACGCGTTTTTTCTTTTACCGTGGGTCTTTTACAGCGAAATAACTTATAACGTAACAAATAAAACTGAGTGAAACTGAATGTAAAATTAAAATCGAGTAACACAGATGTAGTCATCACAAAATGAAGTCACCACGACACTGTTCCGTTATTTTCTGAAAAATTGTTCATGGTGGAATTCCGGGCCGTTCTTGTATTAAAGAAACGCAGAGGATTGAAGACAAAATCTTTGTGTATTTAGGAGATGATCCTTTTGTCCGACGTGGCTTGATTGGTGTTGGTTGAATTTAAGAATGCCAGGTTCTTCTTACTGTGAGCGATTAGAAGATCTGGAGAGAAAAAGAGGAGATAGAATGATTAGTATATTAAGTATATCATTTTTCAAAATGAACAAATTATTTTGATATTGTGGATGTTGATAAAATGAAATGCACATCATATTTTATATTTTGATTAATATGGTGTCTTTAGATGATGTATCAATACTTTGTCATGATATTGTCGAGGAGTGATGATGATGATGATGATGATGATGATGATCCACATCACCTGTAATTTGTATGGCTCCATCTATCTGTTTGAAACATTCAATATAAGCCTTGCTGGTATTTATTCTTCTAGTTGTTATTATTATTTATTGTTTTTATAATTATAATTATTATTATTGTTATTGTTTTTAATATTATTTTTGTCATTATGATTATGATTATGATTATCAATATTATGATCATTATATATCAATTGTTTTTATCATCATTTTACCAACAATGTGAATTGAGTAATTCCTTCATTTATTCATTCATAGCACTATTTTTTAGAAAAAAGGTATGTACAATCTGTTGAGTTATTGCATTATAACTGAGTAAACGCTGCTCTATATATCAAATTGATTTATGCAAAGTATTCAGTATATATTAAATGAACACAATATTAATTTTATAAAATGCTTATAAAGACATAATCTTGAATATCTTTACAGGTATATACATATAAGTAAGAAAGGTAGGGAGCAAAAAAGAGCCACATGTACACAGAGAGTAAGAAATAAAAGAAAGAGACAGAAAGGTAGATAGATAGATAGAGATAGAGAGAGAGAGAGAGAAGAAGAGAGAGAGAGAGAGAGAGAGAGAGAGAGAAAAGAGAGAGAGAGAGAGAGAGAGAGAGAGAGACACACACACACACACACACACACACGCATACACACACACATACATACAAAGAGACAAAGATAAAGAAGAGAAATTATAAAGGATAACGTAGTTTTGCAATGTTGCAGTCTCGCTCTCAAGCACGTGGAATATGTTTAAAGATCTAGTTGACAGTTGGGAGATTATTGAATACAAATTTTGCCCCCTAACAGAATAGATTATATAAATTGAATCTGCAGTATTTTATTTGCTGAAGATGAAGTACAACATTCGAAGGTGCGACGATTGATTGACCGTTTTAGATGTGTCAGGGGCAGGGATTCAATAATTCATTAACCTAAATAATTATATTTGTATTACCAACAATAACTTGGGACGATAATGCTGCCTTGATAAACTGCCATTTTTCTTAGATTAACCCTTTATTAAAATTTATCTTCATTACACAGTTTCCCTGGATATTTTCCTAAACAAATGTAGAAAGTTTTTGTTCTTCTTCTAATTTTCATTTTGCCGTTCATCCGTACGTGTCGACAAATTCCTCGGTGTGTGACGTGTCTTGTGAGAGAGATATCCCACCAAAAGTGAGTGTACGATAATAACTGCTCATAGCGCATGCTCTATTTTAAATTTCGTTCATGCAATAACGCAGCAGACAATGGCGATATACGACCACGTCTTACATCTATAGAAGTTTCTCTCATGAACGAGAGCATAGGTAAGGAAAGGGGCACGACAATTGCAATAAGTTATAGAAATGTATATTGACAAGTTGATAATCATTGTCGTAATGCCAGTATTTAATCACGTTTCCAGACGTAAAACCTGTGTTAATAAAACCCGTGTATCGTTCGCTGTCATCACTAAAGCATGCTTGTATTAATGAAAATCTGTCATAATCAAACGCTTTATTGCTTTATGTCTGTGATGGACTTGCTCTTTGTCTCACACCTACACACCTACTCAAACCGGTTATACGCACCGTCGCGACTCCCACAAATACACACACACACCAACACGCACTCTTTCTTTCTCTGTCTGTGTTTTCGTTCATCACCATCATCATTCTGCACTGCGGTTCTCTCTCTCTCTCTCTGTATGTATATGAAACCACTCACTCTCCTTTGCTCTTTCTTTCTTTCTTTGTTTACCTCTCTATCTTTAACATAGTCCTCTCTTTTGCTCTCTACTAGACTCCCTCTCCGTGTTTTCTGTCTTAGTTTTTGCATCTTTCTCTGTATTCTATCTCTTCTTAGTTGGATATGATCTCTCATCGGAGATATATTTTCCATTTAGCGTACCTCCTTTATATTCCTCCTTCACGATTGGTCTAAAACTCTTTCACCATTAGACTAAATGAAAACATAGTATCTTACACTTGTCTTTCTGCATCACTTGGTCATTCTCACTCCCTCCCCCTCTCTCTCTGTCACTCCGTCTCTGTGTCTCTCTGTGTCTCTCACTTTTTAATGCTCACATACTTCCATCCTATCCTCCTCCCGTCTAAATGTATGAGATTCATCACATTCTGGTATTATTCCTCCTCTACAGTTCTCACCTATGGCTGTGCTCCCACGCGCCACTCTATCCCCTCTTCTCTCTCTCTCTCTCTCCTTCTCGCCTCTTTCCTCTCCCTTTGCCACCTCTCTTTCTCCCTTGTCTCTTCTCAATTCTGCAAAATCGCAGGATTGCAATAAATATTACATGTAGCTCATACATGCTATGTCACTGTTTAACCTCTATTCGCCATGTCATCCTCTTTTCCTTCCCTTTTATTCCATATCTAGCCCCTTTTAATTTTCTCCCACCATCTCTTTCAGGAATTAGCGAGGCGAACATTGGCAAATTTCCATCGATCTTAGCCTACTTTCCATAAATGATAAGGAAGCTGAGCCAAAGGATGAATGGGCTTTAATGTTTTTTGTCGCCTTCAACCGAAAATGGTTTGGAGGAGGCGTCAGTTCGACACGGATGTTTCTGCGGCCGTATCATATTGCGCGGGTGCACATCAAAGACAGAAATCAGTTTTTTCTTCTTCAATTGTGCTTTCGAATTAGAAAATATCTTGCCCTAATTTTTGTAAAAACCCTACGAGTGAAAATAAGTATTTCTAAAGTATAGTTAATAACTTTGAATAACTGATTTGTAACTGATTTGTAAGGCGCCGAATCCATTTGAAATCAAATGCTCAAGGCGCACTTGTGAAACACTCCCCCCGAAAGTAATAAAATACAAGAATAAATAAACGCATCTGCATTATTGAACAAGAAAACTAGAGTAGGCCTAATATAGAAAATACAGAAATGAAAGAAAAATCAATAATATGGCCAACTTATAAACCAGAAACGATTTTTTTTTGAAACTCGTCAAATGATTATAGACACAACAGAGCATAAAGGGTGAAGGCTTTGCGTGAACACAGGGTTCTCCCCATTCAGTATTGAGCATAGGAAGAACAAGAAATCTTCAGTTTGGAGAACGTAAATATCTGGACGGAATGGAAAGATTTATCAAAGTATAAGTGTACTGTGGAGCAGAGCCATGGACACTAGACATATAAAAAACAAAATATTGATATATACATATATGTATGTATGCATATATATATATACAGTCTAACGCATGCAATGTGTATTCTCCAAAAATTATCATTCTGTTGCCTAGAAACGCGTAGAGATGAGAGGAGCTTCTAATCCAGGCGGATGACAGGGTTTTGATCGAAATATTTTTGAATGATTTCTAGCAGGATGTTTGGATGAAAACAGGACAATAAGAGGAGCTTGGTCGGATTCCAGGCGTAATTCCTGTGGGGCTCCAGATATGCCGCTTTATTAGCAATCCCCCTCTTCATTACTCGCAACAATTACGCGCTTGCAAGTCGTATCAATATCTGAAACGTAATACACGGAGCGGGAAATAGAACATTTATTAACCCCGCACTGTCTGCGGTTGGTTCGAGGCAATGGTCTGTGGCCACATCAGAAGCGAATGCCGGCTATGATTGTCAGTATCCCCCTCTGCCCCCGGGCCACCCACTGCTTGAATTAGTGCAGTGAAGAAGCACCAAGTAGCGGAAAAAACCGCGCGAAAATCCAGTTAGCCCGGGCGATCGAAACAATAATTTGGGCGCGTTATTGGTGCAATTGGAATTTGTCAATGGACGTGAATGCGAAATCACCTTGACAGCACAGTTCTGTATTTTGCGAGGCCTACCGAAGACTCATCATCAAATCATTGTCAAGGTGTATATTAATACTAACCCAGCTTGACGTGTCGTCGCTAAGGTTATTTGGCGGGAGAAAGCCTGTTGGTTTATTAGAGCATGTGCTATTCGGAAAGGTCAACACCACTGACAGATTTTCTGTGGGTGGGTTTTCACATATACACGTGCGAGGGGGAAATGATGTATTCATGTTGAGACGTACATGTGAACTTTACTATTCCCTAATGTTTATACCTCATTAACCTTGATCTTTCCAATATCTACCATTTCCATACATTTCCAATAAAACACGAAAAAAAGGTCGAATATGGCCTTCTCCCTCATCTCAGTACCTAGCGGACTCTGCCCAATTATGATTTAGAAAAACGTCTCTTCTGCACAATGATTCGTGGTGTATTTAGATTCCCAAAGCTAATTGATCTTCAAAAACGTGATAGGTCATGCCTTAAGGACTATTAGTCTACGTCACATGTTTCACACCTCGAGGTTCTCCTCTCAGCAAGTCGTGGGCTGGTGAGGACGTGACTTACAGGGGATTCCCCTTATAACGAAACGTGAAGCCCTCAAACCAAACACCGCTTAATGCGTGCGTTGTTCCCCTCGGTCACCATTTACAATTTTTTTCGTTCCGCTTTAAGCAAGGTTTACAAATCTGTCATAGCTAGTTTGTACGTAGGTTCATCAATCTACAAACGTACCTTAACCTGTTATTGTTGGTATTTTGACTATCGAAACCCATTTCATTTTCGGAAGGACAAACCTTTCAGTGCTATGGCAATTTTTCGGTATACGAAACCATTGGAATAGCTTAATTTTTTGGATTATGCATAACTTAAAGATAAAGATAAGTTCTGGTCATGCGATTGCATTTTCAAAGAAACCGTGTGGAATAGATAAGAAAAAGTTGATCGTGTAGCATATAAGTATTGGTGTGTACTGCAAGGTACTGGAGTTGATTTGTTGGTTAAGAAACAAGCACTGTACACAGACAAATGTATATGGGACTACAAAAACAATGCATGAAAACAAAAGGGTGTTGGAAGTAAAGATACAAATAAGAAAAAATATTTCGAGGTATATATTTCATCGATTCACCAGCAATTCAAGAGATATATTGGCAGTTTAGTACACATCTCTAAATGTCATCTGTTAAATGTATTTTTGTTGTTGTTGTTTATGTTGATATATTTGTTATTTGATTTCAAGAGCAAGACAGGATATATAACATGAACAAAAAATTGTTTGCAAAAATTATGGACGACTATCCAACTATCTACGAAATGACAAAATGGGTGTTAGATAGACTGGGTTCCTCCCGCCCATTCGTACCTACATTTTCGCGACCAAAGTGAAACATTGGTAATTAGGTATCCTAGGTATTAAGCTATTTCTATATTACCACACACATCTGTTTGTCTGTTTTGTAGCCAGAAGGGCATTAACAATAATTATCATGATGTAAACATATATAGTTAAAGCGCTTCTTGCTCCAAACAGACGCAATGCTAAACAACAACGCTCTAGTTTGAACCATGAACAACCTTCTTTTTACTCAATACCCGCATTCTTGTAACCTAAATTCATTACGCCTTGGGATGACATGGTCGTGTATCGTGCTGTGTAGAAATTAGGCATCGTGCGTGTGTGCGCCCTTGTGTGCGAGTGTATGTGCGGTATTATACCACATTCATTTGAGTCGAGCTATGCGTGTAAATGTCACAGACAATTAGATCATAAAGGGAATGGTGATCTACTTGTATCCTGCCTTTACCAATCAGTGTTAGTATACGACTGTGACTCATTTACTTATTGAAATTTCTTCGCGCAATATAAACCAGGTTATTTCATTGTATACGAGTTTATTGCTAATTTGGGTAATGGAGTGTTCCTTATTACGAATAGTTGCGTTACATACAAATAATGTTTCAGAAATTATGACTTATTGTGTCTTAGTACCTTTAAAGTGGAGTAATATCCGTTTATAGGCGTTATTCAGGATCATTAGCGGACCTATATGAATACATCTGCAGAAATCGATTTCAATCTTGCTTTTACCACTTTGATTGATATTTAAGGAGCGATGTCACGTAATAAAGATTGCTCTCATTTTCCAATTATAAGCCGAAAATGTTAAAACTCTAGAACAAATTTTGATTTGAAATCGCGTGTTTGTACAGTCCCACGTGCTTAATTGGATGTTTGGTATTTTATTGTTTGGGAATTTAAGCAAAATATAGACGAAATTTGAAAACATTTTTAGTATTCCAAAATGTCACAAGCCAACACAAGTGCATTATTTCGTATGCAGTCAATCACTCGGGATAACTTAAGGATAGTATCTCTTGCAATGCAACAATAAACATCATCTTCAAGTCTTTTCCTTTTCTTTACTTGAAATGTTTCTCCGAGTAAATTGTCTGTCATTTGAAGCCGTCATCCGATCACGGTTTTACGAAAACAGAGGAAACGTTTAGCTAACACGTCAACGTATCGATTCCAATCTGGTGGTTACTGATTGGTAACAAAATCGCAAAGATGATAGTGAGCCACTTCAGCCTCGCTCTCTTTCAACCTCTCATATCTAGTGTGTAATCTAACAAAGATGATTCAGGTACTCTGAAAATATTCTATAGAGACACAGTTGCGATTACATTACGAAAGCAACTGTCTCGAAGCAATTTGGAAAGGTTGTTTATGGGTGTTTATTGTGAGGTTTAGAATGGTATTTTTTTTTTAATTACTAAATTTATTAAAATTATTTAACCAAAATTTGCCAAAACTCACTTCCACTGCACACAGTGATGCGTATATGGCACTGCACGCTTCTACATAGTTCGTATGAAAGTATTGTCCAAGCTTTTCAGCTCTTTCTTGTCATAATTTAAATATGAGGTTCTTTAAAAAAAAACAAGGGTTTTAAATGAGAAATCCTCTTATAAAATGACACAGGTTTCACAAGAATGAAAGAAATCACAAAATATTGACATCTTTACTACTTATCAAAAACGGATATTTGCAGTGTTTTTAAATATATTTTCGCGCTGATTCCGTAAATAAATATTGATTATACTGTAAATTTTGCTCGTAAGAATTACATCTGACGGTATGAAAGTTATCTAAACGACGAATTCGAATTTATTTTGTTAATCCTATACATCAATTTTTAAGGAGGGGGGGGGGGGGAGGCATCAGTCGGTCACCGAAAGCTATCACGTATCATCATATATATATATAACGCTTAGAGTTACAATGTGTTTGTTTGGATTTTTTTTAAATAAAAATAGGCTGACATCATATGCTTATGTCGCATGACGAATCACTTCTTACACTGGAATACATTAAGAATGTAAAATGACATTATACGTTATTATATCAATTTCCCATCTCTCCAGAATCACTACGCAATAATTCCGCTCAAAATTTAACACAAGACCAGGGGGGGGGGGGGAGTATCAGTCCATTAATTGAAAGATACAGTTTTTAAGAATGCCGTGTTACACATATGAGGACGTTTTGTTTTTAACAGGCTGTTGCTTCGGAAATAAGAGGCCTAACTTGATTTAGAAGGACGAAAATACGGCTCTCATTCGATCAATTACTCAGACGTCGAATCTACTTTGAAATGAACCATGAATGGTAACTCAATTTAAGGAGGAGAAGCTCTCCATACGGGAGTTTGTTTCGCGTCTTCAATACTGATTGGCAAATCGTCCCTACCACAAAGGAAATTTAAAGAAGAGAAAGGTAACGGAACCTAAGTAGAATAAGACAGGAATCCCTGTTGTACGACATAGAAGGTGTTCTGTACACATTTCATGGAGCATTGGCAAATCGGGGTAAGAGGGGTGAGGGAGTCGGGGTTGAAGGGGGGGGGGGGTAAGCCTCTGTATACTTTTTTTTGCGCGCTCGAAGCTTGAGTCTTGGTATATTTCACAGCGAACCTTTGTGGCATGCTCATATTATCAATATCGTAACATTATTGTTATAATTATCGTTATTATTTTATCATAAATATACATATTTTTTGGCAGGGGGGGGGGGGGGGGGGGGGGGGGAGGGTGTCCCCTTTATTACCAAAAGTTGGATCCAGTGTTGGATGTAATAGTTGTTTCTCCATTAAGTCCCTGGCACGTCTTAGCTTTACCGATGGACGATGTGATAAGAACACAAGTTCAATGAACCTCTTATGCAAGCAAAGACGTGGGAAACAGTTTGATAGATGGACTTATTCTACTACCCCCTACCACATCAAAGTGGTCCCTTTTGGGATTTGAGATATTTATCTTATATTTTCGGATGTGTCAAAATGTATGTGGAAATGCAATAATCCTTTGCGCAAAGGTTTGTTCACATTTATTATTTTGATTTTGTGGAAGTCAGATTTATCGCAGTAATGCAGCTTATACAGGCTTTTAATAACTTCTCAGGAGATTTCCTTAATTTTTTTAAAACAAATTAATTTCAAAATGCTGCAGATACTTTTAAAAACAATATGTTACAAAGTGTAGTCAATAGTATACCAAGTCAAAATATTCATAGGGGAGGGGGATATTCGCACAGAGTTTAACGATTTTCTACTTAATTTATGATATATTTTGTATCCTAAAATGCGTTGATTACTTGTCGACATTTAAAATTGTATTATTACAAATATGTTTAATTTTCTATGATAAATTGTAAATGTCATTTAATATTCATTTTATGTAAGCATTATTGTTCATGTTTTGATTGACTTTTGGAATATAACTATTTGAATTTAGTTAAATTGAAAAAGAGGTTGAAAATTGACGGTGCCGTCTCGTAGGTTTATGCAATCAGGGTCCCTGACATTTTTTGGTCGAAGAGGGGAAGGGGGGGGGGGCACCTTCTTTCTAGGTGGATACATGCGAAATAACGAGGAAAAATAGGTTGAGGACAGATTGTCCTAAAATTCTCCACGTTCGAATCCATTACCCCATTCCTTTCCTATTTTTTCTTCCAAACTGTCTCAACCATTCGATTTCTATGTGAGCATTCCGTCAATTACTCCAGCGCCATTTGCTAGAGACTTTATTCCGTCGAAGATATAATATTATGGTACGGGTTGAGATTAGGATAAAGGTGAGATTTCTGGTAACGATTAGGGTTAGATTAGGTGAAGGCTGGAAATTAACAGTCGAACAATCGTCGCAGGAGCAACCGTCATAGGGAGGGGCGGGGCATTGGGAAGGGGGGGGGGTGGTGAGAGATGGGCATGTTTACCCTACTGAAGAAGTGTCTGTAATAATGAACATTAAGTCTTACCGATGTAAAAATAAAGGGATGTACAGAAAGCAAGGTGGATGTACTAGCATTCTATATTCATCTGCCGGCACCAGAGGGCGAACTTGACCATGTCCTCGGCGTAATCAATCGACTTGGATCCTCCTCGCTTCTGTGCTACTGCAGCTGGCTCAAAAAGCCTGTCATCTGTGTTTTTGCGCTGCAAAGAAAAGGATAGAGAAGAGAATGGTATCATTAAGCATGGAATAAAGACAGGGTGTATGATGATAGATATTCGTATCAAATAGAACTGGGTCCCATTTCACAAAACTTGTCATCAGTGACAAATGACAATTTTTGTTATAAGCTACTGAAATCCTTGCTTCTGATTGGTTATCAGCAGATTTGTCACTGATTTTTGTAATTTGTCATTTAAAAAGGCTTTGTGGAACACTCTCCAGACCCTCCTCAAGAGTGACTGAGCTGGGTTTTTTTTTTTTTTTTTTTGGGGGGGGGGGGTTTCACAAAGACTAAGTATGACTGAAATCGTACTTCACTATGGCAGGTCGGCAACACCAATGCTTGCTCTCAGCATTCATAATATTAGTCTCTTAAAGGAAGTGCAAGGCATGCTTGCAATTCAACAGAATAACATTCGTTTAATATCATTGTTGAAGGAAACATGCCATTACTTAATGTGCACATCACTTTAGGGAATGATTGTTTGAGCAACTAGTGGCATTAACTGCACATCATAGTTAAGTGTGCTTTCAGTCAATCCTATTCTTTGTGAAACTCCCCAGGAGGTACAAAGGTCGCAGGTTTGATCCCCGGCCAAAGCAAGGCATTTAATCTACATTGGTTCTCCCCACCTAGGTGTTAAATATGTACAAAGTAGGATGCGAACGTTAATGTGAAGGGATTGGCATTTGTGCGCCTGTAAAATGGCGCCTGGCTGGAATACCTCCCGAGCGAGTGCTTATTATTGTTATCATAATTATAACATTACAAACACGTAAAACGCGTTCTTATAATGGTTTGACACTTCATGCAATTGAACCTCTCTATTAAAATCATAATGCGATTGGTGTTGCTTATTTGCTGACAACCTTCATAGTGTTCAGTGATAACAGTTCTTGTATGAGTTGATATATTGGCCTACATTCGAAACATCTATTTACCAGAGACCAACAACGTTTATCTCGAGAATTCGAATGAATAAAACCAGAAGATATGCGAGACCAATAATGTCGGTCTGGTCGACTGTATAGCCAATTGCTGCAACATCAAGATTTACAGATTGAACTAACCATCTTCCTTCATGACAAGGAGTAATTATAATATCTACACATTATGAAGACCCATTTCTTACTTCGTTCTACTATGTGATGTACATGTTTGTGATCTGTATTTGGACTATTGTTGAAACTGTTAATCGTGTCAACATCACTAATTCAGTCTATTGATCGCACTTTCATTTGTCTTTATCATGTAAATAATACTGCAAATGCAATGATCATATTTGTATCGTCATGCATGTAGACTTACCCTTATATACAACATCGATCATTACTGTCAACTTAAACAAAATCTGCTTCCCCTATAAACCTATTACTATGGTTAACTACATGAGACCAAAGGAACTCGTAAAACAATATGGCGTTCACTTCATTCACTGAGTCTCAACCGACTCAATATGAACACCCTTTTCCTTTCTTATAGGCCTCTCAGTGACTATTTATCTTATTATGCTGGAAATGCTTCATCAATCAATCCCTAAACAAACCTAACGCATTCTAACTAAATATTTCAGAAGTAATTGGAGGATGTGCAGTCAGGAAGTACACTATTAAATCAGGATAATTTTGCGTCCACAAAATGTTCAAAATAATAAACACGCATATTGTCAGTGCATGACGTTGATATAGGAAAATGCTTTTTTTGGCGGACCATCTAATGACCGGTCGTGTTTCCCTGGTAACTAACATGACGATAACGATATAAAACCAAAGGAGAAGCTACAGAGGGCCTATTGATTGGAAAAAATAGAAAATATAGAAAGGAGAAGGGAAAGGGAAAGTAAGAGTGCGAGGGGGACATAGATTGAAAAACAGGTAATACGCCCACACCCTCTCCTCATCCAATGACTTTGCGTTTCATTCCATTGCAGATGCCTCCTGAAACGCTGTATGAAACTGATTCATTACGAAATGCAATGTCCTGTATCCATTGAGAAAACAAATTTGGGAGAATTTTTCTGCATTGCCCCCTCTTCCCCTCTCCCCTCTCTCTCTCTGTTATGCCTTTGGGCATGCTGAAGACGCTGTTTAATTACCAAACTCACCTCACAGACCATCACTCACCCATTCTTTGGAAAACGATTATATATATATATATTATGATAAGATTTTAGGGGAAGTTGAGATTAATATTGAAGACATGTGATTGAAGACCATTGATAAGGTATAAATGCTTCATGAATTGTCTGGGCGTTGATCATTTATTCAAGATAGATGAAGATAATACTTTCATTAAAGGTGTTTTACTACAGCGTAGTCAACAGCAACCATTTTTGATAAAATATTATAATGTGATAATTTCACCAAAAATTAAGAATAAAAAAGGGCAGGTGTATAAAAGAGAAGATAGATTGATGACAGCTGATAAGAACAGGTAGATAGATAGAGATTGATTGCAACTGAGAAAGATATAGAGATACACAGATAGACAGAGAGGGAAAGAGAATAATAGAGATTGGAGAGATATGTTGATGGAATCTTATAAGGTTAGATAGATAGAAGGAGAAAGGGATAGGAAGGGATGGAGATATACTTATATAATGCTAAAAAGTGAGCGATGGTAAGCAAACAGCTAAATAAAAATGTCGGGAAAGCGATCTAATCTTATACGCCATGATGAGTAACTAACGCAGGTAAATTAAGTTTATTTCAATAGACTTAAAACTCCCTCTTGAAACCACATCTAATTACTTTACAGACCAACGTCATCGTATTTAAAGAACAAAAACAAGGAACATGATCAATGTAGAAAAGTTTTCTCCAAATTGATATTATAAATCTTCTACTAGCATATTGCATATTATAAATGACCATCAAACCGTTGTTTACTATTCGTCCTCTGCACCATGTGTTGCAGTGAAAACAGTTTCATATTTATTTTAAGAATAGGGGTTTGAATTTACTTGTTTTCCGTAAATGTCCAAAAGGCATCCGTGTTGATATAGTTGTACTTATAAAAATGCATGCATGAGTATTATAGATATTATAAGATACAGATTGGATAAGCAAAATAATAAATAGATAAAAAGTAGCCTCTTAACTGTCAACAAACTGTCAATATCTCCCCCTTACATCAGTAAACATTACACATGTATGTAGTGCTTTTACATTTATATAGCCTTTCTTAATCCTTACGCGCTTTCATTGTATATTTCTCAATTAAATTAGATGAAGTTATCATGAAGTTTGTACACTTAGACCTCAATTTTTTTTAGATATTTAAAAGGTCGTTATCCGATAAGGCATTAATCTACTCTTTGTCACTGCGTACTCAACATATATCAAACACTTGCAAGGGTATAATGAATACCTAGCCAATGAGTGTGCTATCTGTACTGCATGTATGTAATGTTAAAAATGGTAGGAATTTTGGCCATTTAAAGCCATAAATATTCCCGAACGATTCACATTATATTCGAGTTTAATCTGAAACCAGAAATGCTTTTGAAGGGCAATAATTTTCATTTCAAACTGGCACTTTCAATACGATTGCCCAGGGCTAAATACACCTGTTCTTCGGTTCAAGAGCTGGGTTGCCATCTTGCAGATCACAATGTAGGCCTCCATTACAATTTTATGAGCATCATGAGCATACCTGTAGCATCACCGAAATGAAACCGATAAAAATAGTGTACCATTACGTTTTCTTTGAGAGCGCTTATTGCTCACTGGAATTGGTCATGTTTGGGATTTGTTTCGCCCGAGGATGGTTAAAATGCTGAACCAGTGCCTTGCAGAGGCATGAATATAGTATTTCCTAACCTGATCTCCCGGCATGGTGTCAGCGGCATTGTAGTCGCATGCCCTCGTACTTCAAGGCCACCATTGAACTTTTATAAATTCTTGCAGAGAGGACTTTTTATGAAGTTCACCAGGGAAATATGCGACATTGATTATAGGAAGAGTGGGCGAAATTGAGGGTAACGGATGACTGGGAGCTTTAAGTGTAGCGGAGTTTCAGAACAATCATTGCAATATTGAACATAAAGTGTGGTCATAAAAAGTGCAATCTAGACACACTCAGGCTGAAACCGAGAATACCAATTAAATCTTGAACATAAAACATAAAAACGCGATATACACACATTTTCTACTTTATGATGGAAAAATAGCGCCCAATTTTCCTCCGTTTAATTACTTTGCAGTCTGAGAGAGACAATAGCCAGTATGTTATCAACGACATTCGTTGACACGTCGTATGATTGTTCAAGTTTAATTATTGATGTTTTACAATAATCGTTATGTGGCAAGATCTCATATTAGCTTGTATTTATTTTGGCGCATGCCCATTACCTATAAATGAAAAGTCTGTTCAATGCATTTTCTAATCAAACTGTGTTGTTGTGAACGGGAAGAATAGTTGACTTAACTGACTTAAAGTGGTGGAAGTGGGTAAACATAGACACAAGGAAAAAAACAGAAAATACGCATGCAATGAATAAATTTTACCCATGCGGTTAAAATCGTTATTGTAAAATGAGGCATGAAAATATACTAAAGCATTATTGATGAATGGGCTACGCGTATTGAACGGTGAGTAAATCAGGCATGATTCATTTCTTGCAATTATCGCTCGACCGTTTATACTTTGCAGGAGTGATATATTTCACGATCATATTATCTCGAGTTGGTGTAATACCTGAGCACATTAACAGATTCTGACCAAACAAAAAAACACTTTATCATAAATAGTAGATATTACTGACGTGTGTGCTTGTGAAGAAAAAAATAATTACGCAACCTAAAATCGGAGATTTGGAACCGTCTCTGCTCCCCAAATTTCCATTTTCTAAATCTAAATGCGACCATGAATTACTCGCCAGTCAATAGAGATTCCCCATTAATTATTATCTTGACCTTTAATACAAATTTCAAAAGGAAGATACGGTGGTATTATCAATCTTGGACCCCTTTGAAAAACAGCTTATAGCTGACAAGGGCAATCCATCCCATGAGTGGAGAATAAATAAATAAATAAATAAAATAAAATTACCTTCCATTTTGCAATTAGATAATTTTCGAATTGTTACATCGGGTAATAGGCAAGGATTACTGAAACCGTTGTGTTTACATTCACCTTGGAAGACTCGTAATATCCGCTATCATCTTTTAATAATATTCATGATAGTTATGAAAATGGAACAAAGCAAAAACAATATCTGATTTGATTTCCGTTGCAATTCGTTAATGAGGTCATACGTTTATTAGATATTCCAAAGCGTACATCAAAGCAAAACATTACAATATCATTTAGCTCCGATAGAAAATATACGTCAACATCAACATAATACGTCAACCTTCAGATTCAATAAGAAAGAAAAGGGAATAATATTTTCTATATAGATTAAATTTGGAAAAAGAAGGAACAGATTATATACACGAAAAAAAAAAAAAAATCATGAAATCATGAATTCTGTACGAATAAAGCTCCTACAATATTTTCCTACGAACAAGGTCTGTATTCCCTAATTAAACATTCATTAATTATGGCGATATCAGACTTATTTTTGTCTTCTAGTCTCTTCATGCCATATACATTTTTAGTTCTTCCTGATCATTTTAAGCGCAATTTTTCAGGGCTGCAATATTACACCATATCACAGACACTGATAACACGTAGGGCCGTGCATCTCAGATTTAACATTAGTAAATGATGGCTTCAATGTCATAACTCAGGTTTTCACGAGCTACCAATTATGAACTTTTATGTGAGATCAAGTTAGAGAAGAATTCTTTTTCAAAAGCATGTGAAGATCATGCTCTTGCATGGGATTTCCTCAAATGCAGGGTATTTTTGACAGGCCAAATGAAGGGATATTTCGAAGGTGCGCCCTAAATGCGGCAATATCATATGAATCATTAGACCTACAGGAAACCTCGTATTATTAAAGGACGATGAAATTACCAGGATGTAGTGAGAAAAAGCAGAAGAAATAATAAGTTCGCAAGACCACTTTTGAAGGAGTTAAGAGAAATAAAATCTACACAAGTAATGGGGAGTGGAAACGTTGATATGAAGCTTTTTGTACATCAAATATCCGATTGATATGGACGCACATGCTATAACAGTGGTCCAAAAAAGAGCATATTTGCTTGATATAACAAATGATGCAATGCCAGCATTAACAGCAGACTTTGGTTAACTATTTTTGTATTGTGACTAAATTTACCTCGATAAAACTATATTGATTTTGCTCGAGCAAACCTAAGTATAATACCCCCTCTAAACCAGCCAGAACTTCAGCCACATGTACATATAGTCATATTGTGATATTAGGCCAATACATAGCAGATATTTGAAAGAGAAACATTCATATTCTCTGTGTCATCATGTAAGGGTGATGTGAAAGTATACTCATCTTGGTATAAATACATCAATTATTGTACTCGAGCATTAAACTATAATACCCGCTCAAACCAAGGCAGAAATTCGAGCGTATTATACCAGTGGTACTATGCTGCATACAGCGGATATATTAAGAAATGATAATGATATCCACTGTCTCATCATTGTGGGTGATGTGAGACTATTCTGACCCCAATAAAACCCTATTGATTATACTCGAGCAATAAAGTGTAATAACCCCTAAAAACCAATTAATTAGTTCCATGCCCCATTCTATTGGCAGGTTTTTAAATTACGCACCAAAAAACATTAAAAGTTTGTGCATAGAATCCAACGTTTGGATGCTCCAATAGAATACAAACTATCGTTAATAAGCTCATCTGATATTGAACCAAAGAGATGCATGTTTCTTGAATAGTTATTAGAAATTCAACATTTGCAAAACGGTGTATCTTTCTGAAAAAAATGCAGCAATTAGTTAAACACTAAAGAACACAATCTTATGTACAGCGGTTTTACTAAACTTGTCAAACACGGAAGGGGCAAAGACGGGGGAAGATGTGACACATACAGGCACCGAAACGACATAGTTCCGTTGAAAAGCCCTCTTTTTTTTGGGGGGGGGGGGGGGGGTGTTAGAAGAGGCAAGCGATTGCTTTTGTGGCTTCTATCCATGCATACGCTTTTATACAAGCTTGCAACCAAATAACACTTGAAAAAGCCTACATCTTTGGTAGATGTGGAGTTACTGACAAAGTAATCATCGATTCAATTTTTTATTTAGAATGTCATTGAGGGTTCTAGGACACCTACCCCTGGACATCTACCCCCGAACAACTACCCCAGACAACTACCCCCAGACAACTACTCCCGGACAACTACTCCCTAGGACAACAACCCAACGGATAACTAACCCCCAGACAACTACCCCCTAGGACAACTACCCTCGGATAACTACTCCCTAGGACAACTACCCCACGGACAACTACCCCGGAAAACTACCCCCAGACAAAAGCGATTGCTTTTGTGGCTTCTATCCATGCATACGCTTTTATACAAGCTTGCAACCAAATAACACTTGAAAAAGCCTACATCTTTGGTAGATGTAGAGTTACTGACAAAGTAGTCATCGATTCAATTTTTTATTTAGAATGTCATTGAGGGTTCTAGGACACCTTCCCCTGGACATCTACCCCCGAACAACTACCCCAGACAACTACCCCCAGACAACTACTCCCGGACAACTACTCCCTAGGACAACTACCCAACGGATAACTAACCCCGGACAACTACCCCCTTTAACTATACTAGGGGTAGTTTTCTGGGGATAGTTGTCCGGGGGCGTAGTCGTCCTAGAAGATGGTTGCCCTAGGGGCTAGTTTTCCTAGGGGGTACTTGAATGGGGGTGGTTATCCGGGGGTGAATGTCCAGGGGAAGGTGTCCTAGAGGATGGTTGCCCTAGGGGGTAGTTGTCCTAGGGGGTAGTTGAATGGGGGTGGTTATCCGGGGGTGGATGTCCAGGGGTAGGTGTCCTAGAGGATGGTTGCCCTAGGGGGTAGTTGTCCTAGGTGGTAGGTGAATGGGGGTGGTTATCCGGGGGTGGATGTCCATGGGTAGGTGTCCAAGAGGATGGTTGCCCTAGGGGGTAGTTGTCCTAGGGGGTAGTTGAATGGGGGATGGATGTCCAGGGGTAGCTGTCCGGATACGGTCATTGAGATGTTAACCAATTTCAAATACAAGACCTGCAAATCTACAATAAATAGCCTGACATTTGTGCCTTACGAATTTACGTACTTTAACATATCGTCCTTGTTTTCACGAAGTGACGGTAGTGAGGAAAATCGTAACGCAAAGCGAATGCAATTTTTTTCACTACCGTCACTTCGTGAAAACAGCGACGATATTTACTTTAATTTCCAAATGAGTATATACTGTCCAACATCATTGTTTTGCGACAAAATATTGATCTTTCAGACTAAGTCACGAAAAATGAGGAATAATTAAATAAAAGGATTTTAAGAAATCCCATACTATTCTCAAACGTGATATATTTTTGTTTCTAGTTGCATGTCAGAAAGGCCCATCCTTTCCTTAATCTTTGGTTTGGAAATAGCTAAAAATAAATGCAGTTAGGCCTATCTTGCTCTCACATATTTACTTATGATTCAAGGCATGTCTGTGGACGGTCACTTTTTTCCATGACGTTTATGACAAGCCATTCTCCAAGTCTCAACTCCTCACATTTTAGCGCGTTTGTGTAACATGTTTATCTAGCTTAAGCGGGCAATTACGGAATAGAATTCTCCTCCCATCTAAGACAGCTGTGCAAAGCCACTCAAAAGTTTAAGGGGGACATACCGATGCAACCACCACGCTAATGCAGCTTTGTGCCTATTGTTAGCTTTAGGATCGTCTTAAATTTCTCTCACTCCTGTAAACACGTGATCATCATGCCTGAAGCTTCTACCAAGAACATAGAGTTAATGGATTAATAGGCAGTTATGTGATATGTATGACATTTTCCATCTATTCCTGATAATTCGTCATCTACGTTAAGATAAAAATCAACACAATCTGATAAGAAAAGAATGGTTCTTGCCATATCGGATGTAGGTAAACCCTCAAAACCTGTCATCCAAGATGCAATCTCGAGTTTCATCCTACTGTTCAAGGCTGGAGTAGAGCGCCAAAACATTCATATCCTAATCGACTCAAATCAATATTTCAGACAAGCCTCAGTCTGCATGTTTTCAACTTAGGCCTATAAAACCCTGTTTATCCTGCAATTAGATTCCGGCGACTTTTAGTAATGCCTTTCCTACCGGGAGTCGTATAATTGATATCCCGTAATTGTTAAGGCGGTTGCGTCTTCGAGTTTTCCCTCACTCCTCCTACATCTTGTTTTGAAATCGATTTTCTTTTTCTTCAGAATCAAAATATATGTGTATACAAAAACTTATCTTTAGCATGAATAATTGCAAAGAAATACAATCTGGCTTGTTCTCTGACGTCATCAAATGCAGGGTAGGTTCTTTGGGTGTGTTGTTATTTCTTTATAATATCACTACTCAGAGTTCCCCCCAAACGCTAGTAATGCCCCGTCAATTTTCATTTCTTTATGAATAGCTCAATCGATATTTTCAATCAATATACGTCCTCAACAAATATTAGGTTCATTTAGTAACTGACCACACTAATGATTGCCGTCCAATTATCTTGTAAGCATATTTAATAGTGCCACGTACATAAACATATTTACATTTTTCCCGTAAAGGTCTCCTATTTTTAGCTGGATAAATAATGGCATACATTCGTCAAATCTTCGATTTGACACGATTTTTACGCTGGGTGTAAATAAAAATGTTTTTTCTACCCTCCTTCGATGACCCAGTGTTTGTTTCTCCGGGAGCCGGGGGTGTTTGATTATGCTGGCTCATTTATTAGACGGGTTTGAGTGGCGGGAAAATGCGGTTCGATTTTGCCGTCTGTCACAGAAATTGGGACGGTCAAAAAGGATGTCACCTAACCACAGTCTTATTAAACAAATTTTTTGTCTAATACTTGTAAGAGAAAGAAGGTTAGGGTGCGAGTTTGAGAAGGAGATAGAGAGAGAGAGAGAGAGAGAGAGAGAGAGAGAGAGAGATAGCGAGAAATTAGATACAGTCTGGGCTTAACTAGTATTATAGACCAGTACGACATTCGACCACTGGCCAATCGTTTTGTTTGGGGCGACCCTTTCTATGTACGTTGATAGTGCAACATGTATAAGGACATAATCGCAATGACGCGTCCGCATAATTTCCACCCACATCCAAACACACGCACACCCACAAAGAATACGCACACCCATTAACATGTATGAATTATACAGATGAACGAAGACACGCCCGATACACACGCGCATAAGATGTTTAATGAGGCAGTGGTAGTGAGATTACCGGAGATAACTCTTTCAAAAAATGAAGGGGAGGCATTAGAGGAAAACATATTTTTACCCCCCAAAATGAGCACTTTATTTTTCCTGAAGTGACATGTAATCTCCCACTTTCAGATTCAAATTAAAATACCCACCTCTCCGGACGATTTTTTGCTTTACTTACGACCTTCTCATATATGAATATAAATACCTCAAGAAAATGTTGTCTTTGCTTTTGAAGACACGCTGTGCTGATTTGTTAAAGAAAAATGTAGTCTCAGACATACCCCCGAAATTGATCGCTTTACGCTTATCCCATCAATAGAATACCCCAGAAATGTTGGTATGGCTTTCAAACAGGTCTTGTGCTTATTTTTTAGGCAAATGTAGTCTCTGACTTACCCTGGGTTGTGCGTTTTGGGTTCGCTTATATTTAGGCAAATCTGCTCCGGCACTGTCCTCATTAAGGGTTCCGGATACACCCCTCATTACATGCAATGCATTAACTAGACACAGGCTGGCTTCTTATCTTCGCTTGATATCCTCCGTGCATCGTACCATGAACGATGTCCTAAGGGAGGAACGGTCGAGACAGACACCAAACCCCTAACTAGCGCCAAATTGATGACCGATTGAGCCGAGCAGCATTAATCAAATCAGAACCCCGTAATTGATCATGTAACGATGAAATCATTAACGTTAGCGGACTAGGCGTGCATTCGTAATAATGGCCCAGCTCCAGCCCCGTGGCGTCGGCGAACGCGGGGGGTCTACACAGCTAGTTACCATGGGTAATGCACCGTTATCGAGTTATCATTAATTGAGCATGTCAAACAGAAAATAAACACAGAACTTTCATTCCATTATATCAATCAGTGAAAAGTAAATAATTAATTCTAGTCATTGAGATATTAAAACACTAAACAAACCGACTTTTTAGTGTATACATATTTATATAAATTATTATAGGCTGCCTAATGCGAATAGAATCAATTGTTCATCCGATCGGTCTATTTTAACATTTCATACAGATACGGCTAAATTCTGATTGAGTGGATGGAAGAGTGGGAGGGGAAAAATAGCGACACCCACCTTCTCATATATATAATATATGTTTACCTTGATTATATCCATAAATGAACTGAGATCTGGATGAAACTAATTCTTGATGTTTACCACTCAATTTCATAGTAAAGGTAAAAATAAAGGAAATTCGTCATGGCTTATTCGCTCAAGAAACCTCATTGCTCCTTATTCGATTTCTGAGAAAATGCTTGGCCAAGCTAAAGCTACATATATTTAGAATTACTTTATCACTTATCTTGTTTTTTTTAACTCAAAGAATGAGGGAGGTGGGGGGGGGGGGGGGGGGGGAAAAGGAAGATTTATTGTGGTTGCATTGCGGATGTTTGTTGGTATTCGTTGATGTTTTGACCATGACATAAAAGCAGACATGTCTTGTCATAAAAGCTGGTAAATTATTCTCACATATATTATAGTGAAATTTGTGAGCAATATTTGAAAAGCTGAATATTTTATCAATAACAATTACCTCTCTTAATCGTCAAACAAGTGTGTTTACGAAGGAGTTGCTCCTGCTTGTTTGTAAACCTGAATGTAAACTAAGCGATCGACCTATTTTGCTACCTGCCTAAATCGTGTTGAATTTAATACCTTATTATCGTTTCCGGAATCCCTACAGCTCCCATCACTCGCTAAAAACTCCAGGCCTTTCCGATCACCTAATCTTTAGCGATCACATGTTAGCCGATACACACGTTCCGGTATATCGGATGTAGGGGGAATCGATAGTGATGTAGAGTGGAGTGTGTTTATAGTCTTGTTTGGGGAAAGAATCGAGTTTCCTTACCGTCCAGACACAAAGAACATCTAAAGAACTCCGAATAAATGTCTGCAGGTATACTGGCGACATGAGGTAAACATAACGACCTTTCACAATGCGTGAGAGCATGCTGAGAGTATGACTAAATCTGGATCTAGATGCATTCGCAGTACTCAGTTTGTACCACAGGGTGACTAAAGTATGGCTACAAAGTTACTTCATAGTATTGACGCTAAAAACGCTTTTGAATGAAATAGGATTGCTAAAACGCAAGATATGGTTAAATCATTTAAATATGTACTACTGACATCTAGAAGGATTCCTAAAAGTAAGGTCAAACAATCAAAGATCACCCGCCATTAGTGGATTTCCAAGAAAGAGGTCAGGCTTTGATTATCATGAATTTTTTTGTTGTAAATACTGTAAATTGAATAAATCGGAGTAAGTTATGAATATATTTGTATGTTATTCAATTCTGTATATTACCCAATCATGTTAATGGAAGTATCCTCGATTAGTGTTATCCTACTGTATTTATAATTCCTTTTACCGCAATAGACTCCTAAATATTCTATTTGGGTTTAAGGTATATATTTGATATTGGCTTGGGGAATAAGACAGTAATGAGATTGAACATTTTTTTTTTAGGGGGCGGTAGGACTAATTTAACTTGTTTAACTATATCAAAAACTGGTAAATTACTGTTTCATTTAATTATGGTAAGCTACACAATGTACACAGCAGAACGAATTATGCGGGAAGGTTTTTTAACATGGCGAAATGAAACATGTAAAGATGAATGTGCTTACCATAATTAAGGATTTAAGTGTGTTTCGGAGTGCTGCGTCTCTCTTTTGGAATGCGCCTTCTGCCGTTTCCCTCTCATCAAGCATGTTCATATCGAAGGCTCGCGCATGCGTACCCCTGCTCTGTAATAGTAAGACCAAGCACGCAGTTGCCAATGTGAGGAGCAATACCGATCCGGACTTCATGATGGATGAATGTGTGAGGTGTGTGTGGGTGTGTGGGTGAGGGAGTGAAGCGAACAGGAAATTTCCCGGCCCTTTCTCTTCCAGTTGTCTTCTTGAGGATCCTATTTTTCTGAAAGAAATAGTAAAAACAAATACAATTTAAAATTACATTCATCTGATATATCACCAAACTAAGTTTTTAAAAGATTTAAGCGTTCATGTGCAATATTTATAATTATAAACAACCAATCCGTAACATTGTACATGAAATGTCTAGCCCACATGTCCGCACGTACGTCATCAAAGGGACGGATCGAGTAATGACTGAAATATTAGTGTGTTTTTTAAATTTTCCCCACAACATTATTTTCAAAAATCTCACCAGTCCCCCCCCCCCCCAATTTGTCATCTTGATTTAGGAGCAATTTCTTTCAAGATGACTGCCTTAAAAAAGGAGGGAGTAACCCCATTGGCACCTCTGGACCCATCTTACTTTCGTCGATTTGTCTGGATACTCCACACCTTTTAATCACAGCGGAACACCTATCACTGCAGCTTACAACAACCATTATTATCGTTTGTATGCTTCCGAAGATCGTGCTTCTTTGGTTTTAATGAGAAGAATAACTAAATCTCAATTTCCAATCAGCTGGGAATCTAACTCTCTCTGGTGAAACATATATACGGATATGTTTGCTTGGAATAAAGGGGTTTAAAGAATGAGGCGTTATGCAACATGAGATGATACAAAATGAGGACACGTGGCCTGATTTTCCGTGTAAACTCGATGCGGTTTAGGGAGATGATGAAGGATGATTGATACAGACAAGACTGGCGGGTAAAGCAAGGGTGACAGAGGAATACTTGGGAGAGAGAGAAAGAGAAAGAGATAGATAAAGAGAGAGAGAGAGAGAGAGAGAGAGAGAGAGAGAGGAGTGAGGAGGAGGGAGGAGAAGGGGGAGAAGTTGAAATATTTATTTGAAGATACAAACTGTACATGGAAACGGAAAGAGAGATAGAGTGTGGGGTTGTAAACGTGTGTGCGTATGTGTATTTCAAGGCAGACGAGAGATACGTGTGTTATCGGCAGAAACACAGAAATAAGAAGCCAATATAAAACTAAAAGTGTCTTTACGGGGAGTGAAGAGGGGCTTGTCAAGAGAGCAGTAAAGACAGTAGAAACAAAAGAAAGAGAGAGAAAAAGAGAGACACAGAGAGAGAGAGAGAGAGATGATACCGAGATAAAAAAACGAAACAGGAACAACTTCTCCCTTCATTGACGACCAAGATTTAGGTACAGATATTACAAAAAGATAAGGTATTTTGGTTTGCCTTCCTTTCTAACTATTTAGGTTACATATGACAATTGATATGGCAAAATATGCCTCAGCCCAATCTCGATTGAGATGAGATATCTCAGAGTGGTCGGTCTTTAATACATTCATTGATAGAAATCTCCCCCAGTCAGAGAAGCCTCTACATTTGAAGTAAACAGGAGCATGGATATACATGTATTTCAAAAATAATCGTCAGTATGCTTTGCGTCACGTAAATGTGCAGATCCATTCTCGCAAAATTTGTTCTCACTGGACTTCTATTCTTACAATGTATACTTATTCGCAAGCTACTCGAAAGAGTGAGTTAGAATGTTACGAAAAGGTGTCATTCTTAACCACTTCTTCCCCTTTTTTTTTTTTACACCTTTTAACACAGAGTGTCATATCGCTTAATTAAGAAAGACACATTTTCCATTTGTTTGTCATTCATGCCTCCAAGGAAAAGATTCATTCTAAACAGCAGTAGTTACTCTGTTGCATGTCAATGCGTGAGTGTTATTGAATGAGGAGACATGTGTTTCGAGAATTGCATCACCGAATCAATCTTCTCTCTGCACGTGCTACTAAGACCTTTCTTTTGTAAACATGCTTGAAGCAGAGAGAGGGTAGAGCGTTTCGAGGTTTGAGCTGGGTTAAAAGGTTTCATTCACATACGAATGGAGAAGCAAAACACGAAACAAAAAACATCAACGACTGCAAGCCCAAGTTCAAACGCATCGTATAATACTAGGATACATACAATGGAAGCAGAGTTAATTTTCTGTACTCGATACACAGTCTTCATTGGTGAAGTATTATAAAAAGCAGTCAATATTGTGATTTCTCTATTTGTAACATGTTATTTTATGGCACATCTTTATATACGTAAATATTACATAGGCCTATGTAATCAATATAGAGTTGGTTCGAAGTCTCTCTGCGTTATCTTCTTATTAGATTAAACCATACCTTGTACCTATTATTAGCTCTATAATCATTTTGAATTATTTCACTCTCTTTTTCGAGATCGATATGCCTAAGGTTTCTATCATAAAGGAAAGCACAAGACGAAGCGATAACAACCAACAGCAACATGGACACTTCTTCAGCTACACTCATCTTTGACTCTCCGATGACCGCTTGCGTTCAGTTTTTACGGTTTACGTGATTATTTGGTAACGAATATACGCCAATGAAATGATAACCTTTATAAGCTAACGACATTAAGGAACACAAAACATATTACAACTTTAACAAGACTGTACACTCTGAGGTGAAATCACTGAGACTATCTTTAAATAAGAGCAATTGACCAAAATGATAATACACCATTAAATATCGTTAAAAAGATAAGTTATGATGACGTAAAGTCTAATTCCCTTCATATATCTGTATTTACCCTGCTGAAAAGAACACACTCATTCACACTCATTCACAGTGTGATTCACACTGTGATTGAGTGTGTATGAGTGTGTTCTTTCCTTTTCTGGTTATCCACACTGTGAACCACAGTGTGAAACGCCCAAATTTAACATTGTGGAGCACACTGTGATTCACAGTGTGAAACACAGTGTGATTCACACTGTGAATGAGTGTGAATGAGTGTGTTCTTTCCAGCATGGTAAATACACAGAGCTCAGTGAAATCGCGCATGCGTACTTTGTTACGCACAGTTGCCATTTGTTTACACGTAAAAAAAAACGTGGTGGCTTTTTGCGGCGGTCTATACCTCGCCACATCTGAACAGGAATTAACAATACAAGCCCTTTCCTCTTATCTGGACTCCCTGGTAATGACTGAAAGTAACAAACTCCGAAATAATCAAACTATTCATACACTGCATGTTCTAGACTTCATCTGAGGAATAATTTCTTCTTTGGAAGTAAAGCAATAGCAAAATGATAAGTACATGTATAACTATTTTGTGTAAGTAAAATGAGCTAATTAAACGTCCAAGCTCTCTGCAGAAGATGAACTCTTATATGAAAAAATAGGAGTTAGGCTTTCCATTGGAAAGGGATTTCAAGCAACTTTTATTTTTTTTTTTTTTTCATTCTGCTACCATAATTACCCAAACTCAAAATTAGCTGCAAGTGGATTTTTTTGTCACACTTGTCTCTTTAAAATGTATCTACATGCTAATCATTTTTCTGCTTGTATTATTTTATTTCGCCACGTATGGTCATGATGATGCTTTTTTTTAAATAGGTCATCTCTAAAATATTTGGAGAAGATATATCTCTACATGGTATAAAGGAACTCTTCCAGGGCCAAATATCTTGATCATAGCGCAGATCAGTATAAGTACTGGGATTAGGTAGGCTTTTAAATCTATATTCATTCGACTTGGTATTTACTCTTTACTTTATGCCAAATTGACATTTTCGTAGTAACATGTGAAAACGAAACACTATGCGGGTAATTTAAATGTTAATCAGGGGAGATCAAGCGTGATTTAGAAAATGAGAAGAAAAATCATTATTGGTGAGAATTTGGGGGTGTATTAAGACAGCTTCTAAATAATGAGAGATTCATATTCGATGGAAAATTCGCCGATCGATGAAAGGGATGGTTATATATATATATATATATATATGGTAAAAATGAAGTGACTAGAAACTATTTTCATTGAAATAATGTGATATAACAAAATGTCAAGTTTGACACAAGTTTCGCTGCATATAAGTTTTTTATCCACTGACGAAGTCTGGTGTATTGAAATATGCCGCATCGCAATTGTCGTTAAAAATCATGCTCATTCTTGTAACAAATGGAAGATCTCCTCGAAAAAGCATGCAGCCGGATAAAAAGGTTACTTCTACTTTCTAAACAAGGATTCCAGACCATTGTTCAAAATGGTGTGGATGCGAAAAAAGGGTGCGGAAAGTGGTTCTTTTTCTTCTTCAACCTGTCACCTTTTGATGAACCTATTTCAAATAATTTATCCTTTACCTCCTTCTAGCCGACCTCCTCGAGAGAGAGAGAGAGAGAGAGAGGGGGGGGGGGAGGGAGAGAGTGACATAGAGGGAGGGAGGGATAGAGAGGGAGAGAGAGAGAGAGAGAGAAAGAAATCCGAAGTGTAACCCGAAGGCGAATGCTATCTACCAAGTTCCCCTTATAAACTTCTGTCACACATGCAAACCTACACTATATAACTGTGTATTATGCCTAGGTCACACTGCCAAACTGATTCTACTTCTACTCCACACCGACTTCATACCGACTTCATACCGACTTCATACCGACTCCACACCGACTTCATACCGAATCCACACCGACTTTATACTGACTCCACACTGATTCCACACCGACTTCATACCGACTCCACACCGACTTCATACCGACTCCAAATCGACCGGTTCTTGACCATTTGTCAAATTGTAAAATTCTTGTTTTGTGTGTTCTCAGTCTGGTGTCGTTCTGGTTGGCGTGCCTTAGTGTGAATGGGGGTATTCGGAGATTTCACGCTAATCTATTTCATAAATATTACACTCCAGACCATATTTTGTATGCATCGCTTAACAAACACCATAACAAGTTCGGCATGAAAGATTAATCACTGTAATTGTGCATGCATCTCGTAATGGTATTCTGGGAAAGGTCTTTCATCTCGATGTTTTGCTGCAATGACGTATTTCACACATCTCATCTCAGGATTTAAAAGGGAATCTCATCCTTACAGTAAACTAATTTCAAAGAAAGTATCGAAGAGATGTAAATGTAACTATTTGATATTCAATGTTTCTTTTTACAGGAGATTATTTTGGGCAGTTTTTGAAAATACTTTAAGGCATTATACCTTTGGTGAATATATTCAAGACATCAACCGATCAAGACGACGAAATTAGCCTCATTACCTAAATTTTTTCTTCACAAAAAATAAGAAATGTATTTTTTTTCTTCTCATATTAGTAAGACATGGGAGTGTATGAAATTCAATCATAGTAACATTAATGCAAACACTTATTGTTTCGGATTTAATATTAAGGTTGATTAATTACTGTGCTAGCAGGGAATCAACCCCCTCCCCCTGAGGGTTTAGTTGTACACAAAATTTTTCTCCTTATAATTTCATTTACCAGTAAATATAATTAAAAAGTAACTGTAATTAGAATTTGAGTACGCGCTTTGAAAAAACATAGGTGTAACGGTGTATGTGTGTGTGCGTGTGCGTGTGAACGCGTGTGTGGGTGTGTGTTAGAACCAGAACAAATGTCCCCCCCCCCCCAAAAAAAAAAAAAAAGAACACAGAATCCGTGTTGCACCAAGTTACAGATAGTTACGCTTCATACGAAAATCTACTGCTTGAAATATATAAGACCTAACGGCAGGGTGTTTTTCCCCAACTTTATATGACGTGTCAATGCTAGAGTATACCTTCTTTTATAATTCATGGTGTGGTTGTGTTGCTTCTTGATCAACTTTAACTACATGTTTGTATAAAAAACGCCATTCATGGGGCGCCAACGGGGTCGTTACATTATCATCCCCAGTCCAATCACTTTCGCGTTTTCACGTCATCGGGGGCAGTTCTGATGATCAAGAAAAGGCTAGTTGGTAATCGTAATCTCCTACAACCTTCTGTTTCTGTTTCACTTCACGCCTGGTTTTAATGCGGGCCCAGTCATCGATCAATTAACCTCCTATCGTAATAAATAAACACTTCCACACTATCCGTTCTGACCTAAGATAACGTCAGAAGACTTGACCAAATAAACAATGCATTTCGGGTTCTTCATTAATCTTTCCTGCTGCTGACTCATTCACGTTCAGAGTATATGTCGTTGGGATCTCTTCCCTTGATACATCAACCATTCTTACATTTATTGTTGAAATGCTGCTCTTGGTAACGCCATCGAGACTATTATATTCCGAGAATACGGGAACTGTCTGACAAGTTAAGGAGAAAAGATGAATGTCTTAAAATTGTGAGGGAAGGAATACACTAATCTACAAATTGAACCTGTCTTTTTTTTTTTTTTTTTTTTGGGGGGGGGGGGGGTTTGATATCTGAAATGAATTATATTTGAAAAAGAAATGTAAAAAAATTCATCAAGAACATAATCATTATTCCTAAATAACGATTAAGATTCTTGACAGACAGTATAGAATGAAGGAAGCGCACAATGTTGTGATGGAGGGTAACCATTCCGATGATTTCCTAGTTTCGATATCCGAAAAGAAATACTTTTGAAAAAGAAAGTGAAGATAAGTCATCGAGAATATATTCCAAGGAAACTATTACAATTTCCTGACAAAAGGAACCGTATTGGCGAATCTCATAATAATTTGAACATGGTGAAGGCCCGATTTCCGTTGATTCAATAGTTTTTTTGTTAAATCTGAAAAGAAGTACTTTAAAAATGAAATAACTTGAAGAATTAATCTCGAGGATATTACATGCTCTACTAGTTCCTAAGAGCTCCACCCTTGTCACACTCCCACTCCCCTCCCACTCCCACACTTTCACGAATGAACCTCACAACGTTTAGCCTGATACATCTAAGAGCTCACTTCATGAATCGTTTCCAGACCGCTACTTCTCCGACAACGTAACCATGACAAATGCATGCTTACAAATGTTGCTTGTATATAATTTGTGTTATCGAACGTTAAGAAAAGCACAAGGCGTATTCATAAGAAGCGTGCAAGAACCGGTACCAGGCGAATTAAGAATTCCATCAACGCTCATTTTCATCCAGCCCACTCTCCTTCGTTCACTGCGGACCTGTTCTTTGCCTTTCTTTGGTCATACCCTAGTCACATCAATGATAGCGACACCAGACCGACACTAACCAACCGGAATATTACATTACTACCAGTGGCCAAGAATCAGTCCGTTCGTAGTCGGTTGGTTAAGAATCGGGTTTGTGTGTGACTGAGGTATCAGCTATTAAAGCGTGATCTAAACCATTAGGTGACGTCAAACATTATGTCTTACACCCTGCCGAGGCGCCATGTTCTTGTACGATGCACCCTCTTTCTTCTCCTCGCAGGCAATGGAGTCCCTGCTTTAGAATCATGTTCAATTAAATTAAATGTATTTGTTAGAGTCGAACCATCAGTAATGTCGATGGTAGGGGGCCACTTAAATAGAGCATTAAACACATTGGGTTACGCAACGGCTGTTTTGCAGACATTGCATTCACAAATCTACAGACGTCTGCTTGTTAGTAGAAAAAGGATTTATAAGTAAGACAATGAAAATAAATTCCTTTACCGTAAACCCCGTAGAACTCATATCTTTTATAAAGCTAATTCATTTCATTTTTCCACGACTTGAAGTTCGTAATTTCCCAAATTTAGCATGTTTAAATGAATTGATCTTTCATATAGCTTGCCTCTTTCTTGGGTTCCTTAATTTCGAAAATTCTGACTACTAATAAATACCTTTAGATAAATCTGAGATTAACTCGTGTGGCAGGTTATTCATCATCATATATTTGTGAAAGAGAGGACAAAGGGAATATGTAATTATGCAATTTTGCTTCTTATCCAGAATAATAATTACAAAAAAACCAAGTGCAAGCTGTGTTTTCCTTTGTAAGCTAGATGTTTCTTATTGGCAAACCAATTTAATTTTTCGCATTATCATAAAAACACAACCTTCGTTAAACGCATTGGTGTAAATGCTAAATCAACTATGTTGACGTTTTCTTTTCTTCCTTCAGACATCGTCACCCTACTTTGCCTGATTTGAAATTAGTGTTTTGTAGAGAGTAGAGACACACGCTTTAAAGTGGTAAGAAGTACTTGGATTCATGTTTACAACGCAGGTAATCAGTTTCATGCTTATTCGATTCACTTGAAGAGAAGACGGTTCACTTGAGAATTTACGAATTGGCTTTCCTCGTAATCTGGATACAGATCTTTACATTACATTAATCGCTATAGGCCTAATTATACGTTCGTTAATTTTCTTGAATCATTTGTATATTTTTTTCCTTTTCCATCGCCTCAAGACACTTAGTTAATATCATGTAAAGGTTCTATTAATTGTTAGTATTTTATAATTGATCATATGTTACAGAATACCTTATGTTATTTCGTACACATTTCACGCAATAGAATAAACAGATGACGCATGATATGTTATGTATTTTAGAAATATCTGATTATGGGGATATCATTAAATGGAGATCGTTAATCATCACATCTTAACGAAATAATAATTCGAACATGTTGAATTATTCTTCAAAGCGTCAAATGGCGTCTAGGGGGATTATTATCATAATTATTGCTATTATTACCATTAATATTATTACTATTAGTAGTAGATTTATTAAGTATTTGGCGTCATCTGTGCCTGGGAGGCTAAACCTTGTGAGCACGTCTTATCTTTTCAAAATGCATATCTAACATTGCTTTCCATTTCTTACTGTTCCGCTCAGCTACTATACTGCAATGCATCATAAAAATGACAGTATCGCTCGTTTCAATGGAAAAAAAACCTTTTAATACAGCGACCGTCTTTTCTAAATGGGTCCTTCAATTTCACACTTGCTTTTAGGACATCGATTGGTGGCTATTTTTCAAGTTCATAAGTCTGTCAATCTATATCATGTATGGAGATAACTGGGATGCCGCATTGGAAGGGTTAATATCTGTCGGGTAGGGGTTCAACCAGTAAAGACGTCGATGGGCTAAAATGCATTGTAAGCCGATCGGATTTCGGCTGCAAAGTGGAAAATGCGTAATGGGGGAAATGGGGAGACAGAGAAAGAAAAAAGAGAAATTGTGCTTCCCCAGGTTTTTAATTGGTCTCTTTGGGACTTCATCGGTTTATCAATGCACTCTCCTCTACTCGGTGTCAAAGGCGATTAAAAATCGTCTGAATATAGTAAATTTTTCAATGAAATATTTTTTTCCTTTACCATCTTTTTCCTCGCCTCATTTATCCTACACTATAAAAATGCAGTTATGTTTTCTTCAATAATTTTACTTTCATGTTCTAATATACATGTACATGTTTTTAGCTCAAACATACATCCTGCAGAATAATCAATATGGAAAAGCAATATACCAAACAATATGCAGTGCGCCAAATTTCTCATAGAAGGTTATGTATACAGGTTGTATATATCCCTCCATTTTTGTCGTGTGCGGTGATTTTATATCAAACAGGCCTTGAAATATCTCAACCAAGTGCATTTTTCAAGGAATTTTACGATTTATAAAATCAGTTTTTTGGTTCTCCCGACAATATGGCTATAAGCTAATTTTGCGGGAGATATTTCTTTTTTCTTTCAATATTTCACCCAAGGATAATATCATTAGAAACCCTGGGGCAAGATCTGAATATGAGTTTGTTTAGACAAAAATAGATTTTGCATTTCTTGTAAAACATATTAATCTAAAACAGTTTCTCAACTAGTAATATATATATAAATAAATACAAATTGGTAAACATCTTCATTATCGAGTCTATATTGGATATAATAATGTAAATCATACACTTGAGAGTGTCTACCCAGTTAATCAATGAACGGAAAACATTAAGATATGTATACGTGAGCAGCGTATACGTCTTAGAACATGGTTAAATACCCCAAACCCAATCTGCCGCTACGTCTCTGAACATTTCAATTGCTATTGAAAACGTGTAATAATTGTGTGCACTCTTATATAAGACATACTGGAACTTAGCTTTTCGTTTTAGTTTTAAAGGTTTCGTCAACTATGTGTTTTTGAAAGGTATAATTATTTATTCGACTTATAGTATATCATAATGATTATACATTGTATTTGGCATTTGTTAATAATATATATAAAACTAGTTTGTATCTTACTTTTTGTTATGTTGAAAATGCGGAAATAAAATAAAACAAACAATAGAAAGAGGGTTAATGATAGCTGCGGGAAATATGCGGTTTTGTAGTAAGCTGTCATTTTCAATTTTTGAGGGTATTTGAATCCAATCGCCAACACCTTCCTCTTCGTATCAATAACATGTTTTGATTACGTGGTTAAATAAATAATTATAAGTGAAGGACACATTGAGTCGAAACATCATGTTGTTATTGAAGAAAGTGATTATCGAGGAGATTTCTTCTCTCTTAGTAATAATAATAATATTGGATATTTATATAGCGCACATATTCACCATGCATGCATGATGCTCAAGGCGTAAGTGATTGTTAGTGAAACAAATTAGAAGAAAGGAAATTAATTTGTATGAGTTTTATTCCACAGTTTGATATGGAGAGGTTATATTACGCATATGGTATTGTTTATATATGAGGGCTATGTCGCAAGATTACTCAATATTACCAACGATGTGTGTGTTTTCATCCGGAAAAAATATATCCCGGTTTGGAAACATATATATATATATATATATATATATATATATAAGGTATATCGTGTCGATTTTGACTAGAAAAATAAAAGACCCTATCCTATGACTTTTTGACACGTTTGTTTTTATGAATATTATTTTGAAATATGATGGAAAACCATTCTATCTGTCCCTCCAGGTTCGAAAACATCGTGTCAAGTCTGAGTCGAAAAATAAATGGTCGCACCCAATGCAATTGCGAACTTCCTTTGTTTTAATTGTCATTATTTAGAAATCTGTTAGGTTTCCAATACGTGTTTTCCATCTACTAGAACAAAAATATGTGATTGATTTTTGAAAAACCAAAAACTGCACAAAGTATTAGCCCATTCCCCCGTCCAATGAAATCATGTTGCTAAATAATACCAGGATAGGGGCTTACTAACCAATGTATGGTCCATTCCTATGCGTTCGTAATATACACAGTCGGAAGCAAAGACAAGACGTCCTGGGCCCGGGGCAATCCTGTGCAACGGGTGCGGAGTCATTCATGACCACCCCGGGTTAGTTTGACCGATTTGAAGGGAGTACCATTGATGCATTGAGAACGAGAGAGTTGGAAAAAGAGAGTGAGAGACAGGTAGATAGAGAGAAAGAGAGATAAGAAGAAAAAAGAAGGGGAGAGAGAGAGAGAGAGAGAGAGAGAGAGGCTGAGAAAGAAAGTGAGAGAGACCTAGAGAGAGAGAGACACACAAAACAGAAAGAGAAGAAGAGAAGAGAGAGAGAGAGAGAGATAGAGAGAGACACACAAAACAGAAAGAGAAGAAGAAAAGAGAGAGAGAGAGAGAGAGAGAAAGCGGATGAGTAAAAGATAAAGGGAAACAGGAAAACGAGTTAGCTGGAAGATATATAATAAACAAAAAAGAGACGGGTAGATTGACAGAGCTGTTCGTCTTAAAGATAGACGAAAGAACCTGAACATAATTTCCATGGCCAAGAGGAACACTTTCATTTTGCGAATGATTTCATTATTTCGTTTGGTTATCAAATCAAACAGCTGTTGGTAATAACGAAGGAATATGATAAAACATAACTGAAAAAAATCAGTGTGTTTCTCGCCCTGGGTCTTCAAAGAGGTTAGCCCCGCAGGAGAAGGTCGGCTCCCTTTGCCTTTGCGGACGGTTACGATCATTGTTTGTTTATTATCAATTGTGTGAATGCCTAAAATAGCGAACTCATCAGCACATACCCTATTGGCTGAAGTAAGATCATGTGACGACTTATAGTCGGGGTATTGCGTTGACGCACGGCGCGCATCTACGCTATACATGTTACATTTATCGTAGTTGCACTGTCATACCTGCGCATGTGACGCAGCAATTATCAAGCATAAAATTCCACGAGGTAGGGGTTTGCAATAGGCAAACGATTACATACTTTGTCCAATACTACATAAATAGTTCCATAAGGTTATCGGGAAAATTAACAATTGCCCTCGTGCAAAAGTATTTCGACTTCGGCATCAAGTTTTAGAGATAAATATGTATAATTCATCGGATCGGTGCATCAGACGAGATCTAGTTTGAGTATACTAGGAGACTACTCAAAATGTTGGCCTATGTTTATTATTCTGAGAACTAGATTCCAGAGAGGCCATTACAAAAAAAAATCATTTTCATAGCAAAGTTTAATTTATTCAGTTCCAATAAACATATAGCAATTATGGCACGTATACAAATGATAAATGTTGTACTCACTTGAAAATCATTCATTTATTGTTGCATATTTGGCAATATGTAGGTCTACGCTGTAGTTTGTATTGGATATTGACTCACTTTAAATGAATAGCTTTCCTTGTATGTTGCCATGTATCGTTCTGGTCGTATATACTATCATAATACAATCCAAACCTTAACGTAACTTTGTGCCAGATCCTAACAAGCGCACTTTATTAATTGGATTGAAACATTTAAGATGTTACTAAATAATCTTGATATCATTCTATCTTTATCAAGAAAGATAAAAGCCTTGCTGAATCAATACATCTAAGCTTAATCTCATTATTATACGCAAATTACCAAGGGAGTCTTAATAAGATAGATGGGAGATATGAAATACATATTAATTGTACTTAATTGCTATAACCGTGTATTGCTACGTCAGTGTGGTATTGTCTTTCGATTTCCAACTGCTTACGTGCTTATAATCTCCTGAGATTACTAATTAATATTTGTTCGGTAGGAGTGATAGTGATGGTCACGGTGATGACAAATCGATGAAATCTTTAAATTACTGTGCTGCACGGATACTGATTATGTCAGTTTGTCCAAGGAGTTAGAGAGAGGCACGGGAGAAAATATAGGCTGTAACCTGATTAATTTCCAGTTCTTATCTTTATATTCATGATATATATATACTGTTGATATTGTTTCAATAAAATGATTGGTGGGATTTCATTTTTCCAGAAGGAAAGATGAATGAATGGGATGAGACGAAGACAAGTAGGCATGTAAACTTATTTTTATTTTTGTATAAAGGAAAAGTATTGTTGAATGACAGCCAATGTAGCACTTTAGCCTCTCAAGGAACTAAGTACTACTGGTTTTACTTCAGGTGGATGGAGGGTGGCAAATGTAGATAAATGTTTTGCCATGGATTCGAACCTCGTACCTTGTGCTACACAGTCTGGGGATTTATCCACTAGATCACTGCACCTCTAGTATTAGTAGAATGTAAGACTACCTCTATCCCATAAATCTTTTAAAAACAGGTTTATATCATTTGTATGACTCATAAAAGATAACAAACACTCTTGTCAATAATTCGTATGGAGGTAAGTAGGGCACTTTCATCCGTCGGCTTCATATGCAAACACATTTTCACAAGATGAAGGCTAAATGTTGCAAATGATAAGAGGGGCTAGAATCAGAGGGGGCGGAACTGGTTACAAAAAATATAGAGCGTTTATTACGTGTCGTTTAATACGTTTCTTTCTTGAAATGTCCTTGAGCCCTCGCTCTTAACCACTATTTTCCAGATTGTTCCACGAGCTTCGTGGCATACATAAGAATGAGTAGGAGTGTAAAGTCATTTCATAACAAAATGAAATTATAAAAGTAAAATATTTCCAAAGAATCGGGAATCCATACGTTTAACACAAGGGTGCATCTTGAGCGATAGACGATGTGAGAACGCGAGCAAATAAGTATTTGATGAGATAAATAAGCACGAACCATAAAACTTCTCTAAAGACGGCTGCTTGTTTTCTTTGTCAAGCCAGCTCAGTGTCTTCGCCTCGCCGAACAAACAAGGTCGAGCAATGAAGATAGAAGCAAGTCGACTGGCTCCTTATCCACGCACAACATCCAGCGCGTGGAAGCCGAGTCTCGGGAGAAAGGCAAATTAGCAATAACGTACATCAAGTGTTATTCCTTCTCTTGAAGCTATTTGCTTCTCAGAAAAACAAATAGGGATCTGTCTTTTCTCCTTTTCTCCTCAAATCGAGGATCGAAGATTTGTTTTGAGGAATCCGGGATGCGTCCTGCATCTTTGTTATTGATCGGTTATCTGGGGAATGGGCCAATGATAAGGTTATTGATATGTGCTAAGGTGACCAATATATACATGTATAGATACCGTTAACAAATACGATCTATGACAAGGTTCTAGTTGTAGGAAAGGCGATGGTTTCTGAGCATCACCAGGTATGAAGCAGTAAATTTAATATCCTGGCTTTTAACTCTTATTTCATATATAATGTAGGCTTATTACATACTAGCACAGTCTGTCGAAGGTACATTCTGTCACCGCGTAATCTCTCTAGACGTGACTGGATATGAGTCTTTGTTGTTGTTTTTCTTGATTCAATTCCTTTGCACTGTCCACAACGCATTACAATATATTTCAGCGCTGTGAAAACGTGACGATACAAACTCACAGATTATGATATACGGACTATACGCGTCAGTCAATTTCTTGCATTAGTTGAAATCCTAGAAAAACCTCGACTTGCCATTTCCCCTAACCCTTAGCCTGGACTTAAACCTTATCTAGCACTTAGTGCCAAAACGTCGATAACCATATTCTAGACGAAACAAAGCTCTTTCCAAATACCGGAGTATAACTACACCTCATGAACGGTATATTACCGATTGTATGGAATCATTTTTTTTATCATATTTATACTTTTTCGAACAAGTCGATTGAATTTGATCACCATAGTGAAATAATTTTCTCGTCAATAGCCTGGATGCATCGTGAGTGGGGGTAATCAGCTTACCGTCGGTAAAATGCCGACAGTTAAAACTAATCGTCTTATAACACATTTGTATCTTGTGTAGGAGTGAAATAGTATCGTACTATTCCCTTGGCGATTCAGATGGTGATAAATTAAGGCGATTTTCATAGAAAAATAATACGTCACAATTTGCGTGTGTATTATTTGTTACCGTAAGACCGATCATAAACATAATTTCTTACTTCCTCCTTTAGTCGATCAGGTTTTTTTCTATCCCCCTATCTCTCTCTTTCTTTTACCCTCTATCTTTCTCTCTGTGTAAATTTCAAGCTGGCCATTTAAAAAGTAATTTTACCATGCTAAACTATTTCAACTATAATACTACTTTATCAAAAACAACAAAAACTACCTACTACTACTACTACTACTACTACTACTTCTACTACTACTAATATTGCTACTACTACGATAACGACCACGACCATGATAAATACCACGACGACCATGACTTCTAATACTACTATTTTTTGCATCACTACAGCTACTTTGTCTGTATTTAATCACAAGTCTTGTGATAAGTTAAGGGTACCACGTTTAACATAGAGGAAAGTGGAACATCGGTTGTAAGAACCAAACTATAATTCTTTAAAGTGCTTTTACACTTCCCGTCCCCCTTAAAAGGTCACATTAAAAAAAATGTACATAGTTTATGTAAATGATCATCTATCATGCACGCCGTTTAGGCCTTGTATAATCTCACTCTACTTTCTACTAATTTATTTAAAGCCCACCTGATGTCTGTCACTAATTTCATTCATTATTAAGAGATACTAACCTTTTCATGGAATAAATGTGAGTCGACAGATTTTTTTTCGAGGGTCTCGTAACATAATTGTTGTCAGGTTTATGTTTAATGATACATAAAAACTCTCTAAGGCCGTATTTGACAAGTAGCATTTTACAACTTAATATCTTGTTTAAGTAGGCGATAAAAGTGTCCTCCCACCCAATTTAAGTGATATCTAGCTTCACAAAGCAATCTGGAACGATTGCCCATCATGTACAATCGACTCCAGTTTTACTGCTCTCCGATTTTATTCTTCACTCACCCAAATCAAATATTCGCAATACTCTGCTACGCTATACAGGAATGATCCTTTCGTTGTATGTTTTCATTGAATTAAAATAATCTTGAACAAAAGATGGACTTAATGGTCAGACTGTCTACTTCTTTCTGTAGCGTTGACATTCTTCGAGACCCCGTTCAAATTATGGATTTTCAATGGAGGTTGGAAATGTCAGGGCCGTTTAATTGCATTAGAGAGTGTTTGAACAGTTTGGAAATACGACAAAGAATCTGTAATTGAAATTATTCGTTAAAATATGATTGAAGAACGCAGAGAGGAGAGGGAAAGAGAGAGATAGAGACATTGAAAAAAGGGTACTTTGGAAAAGATACATTTGATTCATAAGGAAATGTATTCAAGATGGGCAGAGAAAGAGAGGGTAAGTAAGATAGAGTGTGTGTAGAAGAACATTGTGTGGGTGACAGGGGGTTAAGAAGTATAAGCACTTGATATTGAAAACGTTTATTTATTTTATTCAACTGTATGTTGTCGTTGTTTGTATTACATTTGGAGGAATAAAAAACAAAATTACTATTAAAAAATCCCCAACAAATAGAGAGATAGAAAGAGAGAAATAGGATGGCGCGAAAGTGGAGAAAGAGAAAGAAACTAAGTAGGGTGAAAATCCATTAAATTCAATACATTTAAGTAAGCTTTAATATAAAAAAAGACATTCCTATTCAGTATATTACCACGATTAAAGCTTTTTATTCATCTCCATGCAACAGCTTAAAATGTTTATACTTCCAATATCTCATATACAAAATAATGTTTTTACGCATCAAAAACATGTTATAAGCCTGGCTAAAATCATAAGAATACCTATAGTCTGAAATATAAAACAAGAAGTGAGCTGGCCTAGAGGTACGGCCAGTTGTCCGTGTTCGACTACAAATCCCGGTTCGAAACATATTTTGGATGGTGACGTTTAAGGTCAATACCCACAAGCAAATAAATTATACCACAGACAATTCCGAACCCAATCTCTCTCTTTTTCTCTGTCTCTCCCTCTTTCTGTCTCTCTTTCTATATATATATCTCTCTCTCTATCATTTTCTCTTCGCTCCTATCTCACTCTCTCGCACACAAAAACATCCAATCACGCTGAATATTTATTCAATATTTATGGTTATGAAACTTAAATTTTAAAAAACACCACGTGACAGGATAGGATGAGAAGAAAAAATATCGAGGAAAAACAAATCGACCACTGATGCGGAAATACATTGGGTTACATTTATCATATATTGATGCATCCTGATTTGGCACTGAAAAATATTGTGATTGAAAATTGAATAAACTGAGAGTCTTTAGGTGTTTTCCCTTTGCCATTATACCTTAAAGGTATAATGTGATATTATAGGAAAGTCCTACACCGTCATCAATAAATTCATTCTTGCTAGTTCTAAGAATCTATCTTGATAATAAAATATGAGTTTTTTCATTTTAAACAGATAAGGTAAAGTTAATAAATAGGAACACCCACAAATTTTATGACTCTTTGCTTTTGTTGGTTGGTTTATTTGTTGACTTTTGTTGTTGTTATTTGTATTGCTTTTATGTCACATATTTTGCCGCCTCCTGGCAATATAACCCTCGTTTCACCTCTAAAAGTACACATCTTCTCAATATAAACGATCTGGGGGAAAACGTCGTGTAAAGCACAGATTCCATGTATATTTTTACTTAAACATCCGTTTTTTTGTAGAAACAAAAATCAGTTATGTACAATATTTGTTTCATATTCTAACCAGGTTTAGATACATCTGAGTAAATCTGCAGACTCCCGATGCAAACCGTCAATGTTTGAACGGTATTTGATTCCCAAATCGATTACTGACGTCTGTAGTGCCAATATTTCCCTTTCTGCCCTACACATTGTTAGGTGATGCCCCATCAGGCTTTCCGTTCTTGTTACATACGTGAGTTTACATAGTATGTATTAGCTTTCATTTAAAGGCATGGGCTTGAATTTGTCATCGTAAAGAGAAGGGCCAACTTCCCCTTTGCTGTTTGAACTATTTACTATCAGAAAACTACTAGCAATGGTACATGTAAAAGAACCAAGCAATGAGATTCATATTTGTAATCATTATCTTACCCATCTCCTTGCATCTCCCCAGTCATAAGACAAAACACAAACACATGGTATTTATCACTTAAATGTGTACACTACTCTGCAACCGTACAACTGAAGCAAACTCCAAGTTCGACGGCGGGGACAGTTACGCCCTTCGAAATTCGTCTTACATTGCCATAACAATGACCTTGAAATTGTATCAAATATTCACATTAAACGGAAAGATGAGCATATTCACAAAACTTTCCATGATAAACTACAACGTCAACTAATTTGAATACTAGGAAGATAAAAGCAGTTTTGATGGCTTAGAATCTGACGCACACATAGCCAAACATAACCGATCGCCTTTAAAACAACCGAGTCAAAAATCCAAACAGTGAAATCTTCTATTCCCTTTCTTTCTTTCTCTCTCTCTCCTTCTCTCTCTCTCTCTCTCTCTCTCTCTCTCTCTCTCAATCTCTCTCTCTTTCATTGTCCAAGGGTTCTCTATTGTATGCAGCCCGATCATTTTCCAAAGCAAATGTACACTCAAGAATGAAATAAAGCCGAAGCACGCTCTTCAAAGAATGAATGTCGAAATGTCAAGGTACTGTCTAAGCAAATAATGTATCAACGTATTGAATGTGAGATGAATTCCTTCACGCGGAGGCGAGGCTGAGAGAAAGCCTGTAATTGTTCGGGAAAAGAAATGTTTTGCCAGGTCAGCACAATGCTCATTCTGAATTGAATGGCTATTTGTTCTCTGAATACTTCTAAATTGGCAGAGGCATTAAAAGTCGCATTCTTCTGAAATGCCACTCGAAACGACATTCCGAAATGTAAGCATGTGAAAACCTAATTACGTGATGCGAATTCAATGTAATCCAATTTGTTCAACCAATCATTAAAAACAATTTACAATCACACTGTTACTGATAAAATTACAATTTAAGGACAGACTATGGACCTCTGAGAAGCAAAGCTTGCAAATGGGGCCCATTACATACAACTGAATAAAAGAAAACATGCTATAAACAAATTATGCTATTACAAAACAGTTTCAAATATCTTGCAAACACACTCAGTAACAATATCATGAACATACAAGAACATGAGAGGTTCCACTACAGACCCTTGCGGTACTCCCCATGATTATGTTAATTGCAAAACAGTTATAACACGAGGAGGATTAGCCATAGTTCAAGTCATTTGAAATAAAGTGCCTTTTTTGGCACTACTGAAAGGTTGTTGAAGAAAAAGAAAACGATTTTTTTTATTCTCATATAATAAGTACCTATAAAGAAATCGATGCCATTGATTAACAATTGTTCAATATTAAATATTCTAAGTTTTTTGTTAACCAATAGTCAGCACTTAGAAGGACCTAATTATTCGACCATTTTCATTGTCTTATCAATTAAATTCATTATCTTTAACAATATGTGGATGCACCAAAAAAAGTTATACACTGAGTCATCTATGACCTAAAACAACCGGTATGTAAAATCGATAGAATACCTCGATGGTCCTACATACAAATCTCTTTGCCTCGTTCCGTGAGTGTATGTATAACACATGGGATGGGAACTGACAAACTTGGTTAATAGATACGGGTTGAAACCAATATTTCTAGAGAGAAACCATTTAACAAAAACGCATTCTAATTGCTATTTGGTTCTTTTATAGGTTTAAATATGACTATCAAATGCCTGTTTTGGTGAAACGTTTGTGTTTCACAACATATCGTGCCAAACAATCCCTTATCTTTCGGGGTACTTGTAACACATGTCCTGTGACATAGCAGACAGCGTTTCCCAAGAGTTTGGAAGCCCATTTGCAGAGCAAACCTGATCGCATATCGTGCTTAATCTCATCAAACAATCTGAGGTAAAGTCAACTCTCACCATTTTCAGGGTTTTCGATCTTTTGTTCGTCTTCCTCGCGCCTGGACTATTATTCGAAAGGTTATCTTCACCATGCCTATTCCGATGCATCTAATTGGACAACATGAACGTTCGATACAAGTCTTTCAAGAGCTACCTTAAACTTTAATTACGTATTTTCAGGGGAGAGTGGAAGTATTCCCCAACGTAGGAAACTCCAATCGCCAGAATTCCTGTGTTGAAAGTCAGCATCTTTGGGTTATTTAATCACGCCGAGATAGAAATTCAAATTTTTGCGCTCTGGAAGAGATGTGTCCTTGAGTTTCGTCCATGAAAAAAAGGTTATCAAATTGAAGGAGAACTGTTTCACTCTCGGTTGCACGTTAGGGGGTAAATTGAAAGGAAAATCTGACGGGAAGCTCGAAAAATGGAGAAACCTTATCCAAGTGTTTTCGAACTGCTAAATAATTTGACTTTGAATTACATGTTATATGACTATGCAGCACATTTTTTTTTACGGAAAAGGTATTTCGTATTCTGCATATTAAAATAGTTGACAGTCAGTAAGTAAGCATTGTGAGTACTATATTATGCTAGTATTATTTGTTATAGTGTATTTTAAATAAAGATGCGGAAAATTCCGACAAATGTCTCTTCCACAAGAAGGTACGGTATCTTCTTAGCTTTTTGATCCTGAAAAATGACAGCATACTGTCTTCCTCCTTTTTTGCTTTTTCGAACTGAGAACCAAGTTATACACTCAGGTTTGCTAATAGGCTTAAACTTTAATGCGAGATGCCCGTGGGGCGTCATGTTGATTGCGTCAATAGGGACCTTTAGATTCGCACGAAGACAATAGGTCTATACTACGATCGACGTCCTTTTAATGCACTGCCTTGAATGGACGTCACACGTATCAGTCCACGCAAATCTAAAAGTCCCTATTGCCTACCCAACTCAAACGTATAAAGGAAATCAATGTACGAGTCAGTTAGCCAACGCAACATAAATTTACTAACAATTTAAATTGAAAACCCTCCTACATGGTGCGTCAAGAACACTTGCCAATTACTGACGCAGTCATGCGTCAATATAATTACGCCTTGTGTGCAACGTGCATACTCTCGCAAACTGTGTCACAATGCAGCAGTACATAATCCTGGACTGACCTCTAAAAGTCTCTCTTTACCTACAAACCATCTGGTGCATGCATAATTGAAAGTTTGTTGTGATTGTAGTAGGTACTTTTTTTTCCTGTCAATGCAATCGAATCCTTGTCGGTAAAACAACATTCGATTTTAGGTTTGTTTATTTGATTCGTAGATGCAAATTGTCTTCCTCAGAGACTTCTTATTCAATTTGTAGCGCCTCGTGAGAATTCAAAATAAAGCAGAATTGTAACTATAGGAGGGGAGATAGTAACATCAGATAGTATATCTGCAGAATCTTTCTATTGGTTTGAGTCTTTCAACGTGTCCAAAGGGGTTTAGAATCTATATGGAAGAGTATAATTGTGATATGTGTCCATTTACAGATTTGCAGCGCTGTTGTCTTAACTCTGTATTAGTTAAGCCCATGTCCATTTACGCCATTAACTCTTTGCCCGCCACGTACACAATCCCCCCTGTGCCACATTGTTTTTAGGGTGCCACCTTAGGAGGGGTTCTGCATGGACTATGCTTATTCAACTCGCAATAACTTTTGATTGGTGTACTGTAATGAAAAACTTTGTGTAGCAATATTGTATAGAAATTAATAGTCTTGCCAATGGTATCATTTTTGTAATGTATATTATCATAAATTCTGAGATTATCAACTATACATTTTGTATCCAAGTTTTCGTTTAGAAGGGTATTCTATACCTCTTGTATATAATACTTTGTTATGGAGGTTTATGTCCTGAGTTAGTTCATTGAAAAGATGTATTCATGAGCTTTCACTACATACCAAATTCATGTGTTGAAGGTCACAATGAGCCTGGTAATGTAGGATTGAATAAAGAGTAAGCCGACAATGAACTAATCTCCTATTGAAATTGACCCTGGGTACTTTTGAATAGACTTCCTGTCTCTTGATTGTACTTTGATGAACTTTATTGTGTCTGTAGGTAAGATGGTGTAACATTCTATTATTACTTGCAAGGCTGTGCAAGCTATTAGAATTGAAAGAAATGAATAGAAGAACTTATTGATTTTCTACATTAATAAGGCAAGCCATGAACATAATGTATGCTTGAAACATGTACTAAGTTATGAATTGTAGAAAGCTGATGTATAATAAATAAGAATAAAATATATTCGTCTACATATGTAGTCTCATATTGACATGTTCATTATAACAAGAGGTAGACAGAGAGAGGGAGAGAGAAAGAAAGAGAATAAGAACGAAGAGACAGGCAGATTGGGAAAGAAATAAGAAGAGACAGGGAGAGATAGAGAGAGAGAGAGAGAGAGAGAAAGAAAGAGATATAAGCAGATACAGAAAATGAGAGTGAGAAGATAGAGATAGAGGGGGAGGGGAAGAAGAAAGAGACAGGCAGATAGGGATATAAATAAGAAGAGACACGGAGAGAGAAAGACAGATAGGCAGACAGAGAAAGACAGAGGCAGGTTGAGATAATGAGAGTGGGAACAAGATAGAGGCAGAGAGAGGGGAGGAAGAAAGAGACAGGCAGATAGGGAGAGAAATAACAAGGGACAGGGAGAGATAGAGAGAGAGAGAAAGAAAGAGATAAGCAGATACAGAAAGTGAGAGTGAGAAGATAGAGATAGAGGGGGAGGGGAAGAAGAAAGAGATAGGCAGATAGGGATATAAATGAAGAAGAGACACGGAGAGAGAAAGACAGATAGGCAGACAGAGAAAGAAAGGCAGAAAGAGAAAGTGAGGATGAGAAGATACAGAGGGGCAGAGAGAAATAAGAAACAAGGAGAGAGAGAGAGAGAGAGAGATAGCGGCAGATAGAGAAAGTGAGAGTGAAAAGAAGATATAGGCAGGGAGAGGGGAAGAAGAAAGAGACAGGCAGATAGGGAGAGAAATGAGAGAGAGAGAGAGAGAAAAGAGACAATCAGATTGCGAAAGAGACAGGCAGACAGAGAGGAGGATAGATAGAAAGAGAGAGATAGAAGGAAAAGGGACGGAGACAGAGAAAGTCAGGTATAGAGAAATAGAGACAGGCGAAGAGAGAGAGCTAGGGTACTTTATGTTGAATTATTCCCTCAATGCTACAAAACGCTTTCACTCTATTTAATTCTCTATCATCCACACTTTCCTTGTTAGTCACTCAACTTCTCTACATGCATCTCATCTCATCCCACAACTCAACCACACTCTAAAAAGTGTTGAATAAGAACTCCCATAAAAAAAAACAGTCACTTTTTTGAAAATAATAAACGACACAAGACAATCAAATTTGCAAATCAAATTGTAACTATATTGTTATTCCACACAACCCGAAAATAAGGCATTCATATATTGCATATCAAATTGTAACTATATTGTTATTCCACACAACCCGAAAATAAGGCATTCATCTATTGCAGATCAAATTGTACATTGTTATTCCACACAACCCCAACATTTAGTTCAGCTTCCTGGTGAAAGCATACCAAAAAATTACATCATGAATGTATACAAATCAGAACACATAACAAAATAACTGCATTATCATTATTTATCATAGCTTAGATAATGGACCATTATGTAAATTAAACTTGACACAGTCATGACAGTTATGTATTCAAAGAATAACAAAAACCTAACATTTTCACTGTATGCATTGCTTGTCAAAATGTTATCGCAGTATGAAAGTATTACTGCACACGTAAAAAAAAAAAAAAAAAAAAAGTGAAGAAGTCCTGTCTCCTCCTAATAGGGGCCATCCTAGCTCATCAGAATATTTGCATAAGCAGTTTCAAAAACTCAATTTTTCTTGGAAAATGTCAATGTAAACAATGTCTGCGAAAGCGGTGCAATGAAGTGTGATGTGTATACAATGCGAAGCACGCGTTACTATTGTGTGTGTGTGCGTACAATAGAATTAAATGCGTTCCGTGTGTATTGTGAATGAAATGTGACTTGAGTCGAAGTTGGCAGCCCGCTGTATGTTCCGCTAGTCGAACGAAGCGGGAAAAGAGTTAAAGTCTTCAATTTAAGACACAGATTTCAATATTGCAGGAGGAAAGACCATGAGTTTGTTTATCAATGAGGATTCTATTGGTTTCGGAACAACACACACAGCAACCTAAATAATAGGAATTGAATTTTAATTTTAAGAAATAACACTAAAACCGCGTTTTATCAATACCTTTTGCAATGAAACTCGCGTGCAACTCTCTAGTTTTCTTTTTGTATCACCATAAATGCATGTTTTAGATTCCGTTGAATCATGTTAGGTACTGGTATTTTATGCTGGCCAACACAATAGCGTGATTTAGTAAATGGACCAGTAAGTAATGGATTCCCTTATCAAATATGTACGTAAACTAGTGTGGGCACAACTTGAAGAGAAGCGCGTGATTTAATATCACAAGTCCATATATTTTACAGAAACGCATGGGATAGATTTGGATGAATCATGTTTTAGGTACTGGGATTTAATGCTGTCCATCGAAATATTTTGCCTTTGTGCGTAGACCAGGAGGTAATTAATTTTCTAATCAAATATTTAAGTAAAGACCAGTGTGGACACACACAACTCGAAGAGAAGTGTGTGATTTAATATCACACGTTCACATAGCTTACAGAAATGCACGTTATAGAATTGGTCGATTCTTTTTAGGTATCGGCATTTCAAGCTGTCCATCAAAATATTTTAACTTGGTGCGTGGACGAATAGGTAATGAATTTTCTAATCAAATATGTAAGTAAAGGCCAGTGTGGACACAACTCGAAGAGAGGTGCGTGATTTAATATCACACGTTCACACAACTTACAGACTCTACTATCTTATTTGCCTTAATGGATGTATCATTGTGCATGTCCAGACTATATATTCTCTCCTAACCACACAATGACAAGCTTATATCCGATCAATGATAGATTACTTCAGAGGGAATGACAGTGCATCCATCATTCGTTCATCAGCGTCCTGTCTTCGTGAAGAAGTCTAGCTATTCATGATATCCATTAAAGAGAAGGCTTAGTTTTGTTAGACACACGCTAAAGGTGAACAAAGATTTACGAGCTTTGATTCTCCTTCCTATTGAGTGTCAGTTTGGAAAAATGTCATAGATGAAAATGGCCCTGTAACTAATAGCTTCCAAATGCCCTCATATTCGAAATATGACGTGAAATAAATGATTTCGTAATCCAAACATATATACCAAATATGTGTTTAGTCCCAAATACCAATTGCTGTGTACGCTTCCTGTGAAATTTAGGAGGTTTGAGTCAATGTATTTGTATTTTGACCATTCAAACCGCCGCCAGTATACTTTAGCTCTAATGTAGTTCTGCATAAATAATCTTTCCAAATCGCTTTCAGATAGTTCTTTTACAATTTCATTCCTTGGCTAGAACTCTACATTATTATGTTTGTCTTTAAGCAAAATTATTCTGCCGTTCTGGAGTGGCAATTTTGATGCCACCATGCGATTGCAATCCATCTACCTCTATCGCCTTCCGTTGCTTCATTAAACCGCCGCCATTATATGAGTGTATGTTGTTGATAAATGCATTCACTATGTACTTCCTGATATATACCTTATACGTCAAACCACAAACATCAATCTTAATTAAAGAGGGGAAGGAGGATATTTTTTGACGAGGTAGATACACAATTTAAAAAAACTTTTAATCCTATCCATGAGTATCTGAAGAAAGTTCCATGTTCTAACTATGACTTGTCTTTATTTGTCTAAACATAGCTTTCAAGGTTTCTATTATTCTAGTTTTAAATGTGTTACTAGGCAATAATGTAGGATCTTTGTCAGAAGCAAAAATATATCAAATTGAACGTGAATATCAGCAAGTCCATCATGATAAGCACTTCACTTTGAGCACACACCGAACCTCCCCCCCAAACAAATAAATAAAAAATAAATAAATATAAAATAAATAAATAAATAAATTAAAAAAATAATAATAATAATAACATTAATAGCCAAAACTATATTTTCGAAAATGTTTGGAACAAAAGTCACTCTGTTACTTGTGCATGACGGATGTTAGATCCCCCCAAAAAAAATCATTTGGTATCAGTTACATCCTTACCAATATATTCATAACTCGAATATTTTTGTTGGGTTAAATATTGAGGTTGATCCTAGACCAATACCCGACAGAGTTGGTTCGAAGACCTATCGAGACCACCTGTTTCGCTGATTTAGCACGAATATAAGTGATCTCTAAAAGGAGAAACATGATTTTTATTACATGGGCTTCTTTGCTAATTGGCTGTCATTATTTTCTTATAAAACTTTGGGCGTTTTAAATTCCAAGTAAACTCTCTTTTTTCAATGCTATGGTCTTCTTCCTATAATTTAATATCTGTGGCCATGGATGATTGGTGACCAGGAGAGGTATCTAGGCTCTTATAGCTAGAGCTAATGCAACCACTTAGCGCAACTTTATATCGTGAATCACAATCGGCGCGTCTCGCCTTACACAAAAACTCGATTCGTCCAGTAACAGAATACTGAAATTGTTCTCTAAAGTGAAAAGGAGACGCGTATGACTCGTAGGTTTTCTTTGTGCTTGGACCATTTTTTTTTTTGCGGTTCACTTGTTCTACTTGCTCTTAAAAGCGTTGTTCCCCCACCTCTCTCTCTCTCTCTCTCTCTATCTCTCTCTCTTTTGGCACACACACGCACTCAATTGCCTCTTTGTGTGTTCCTTAACCACTTTCACGCATGGTCCACTTGCTCTTGGAATCTTTATTTTCTGTCTGGCTGTCTGTCTAACTCTCTCTCTCTCTTTCACACACACAAACAAACTCACACAACACATATACACACACAGGCACGGACTCACCCTATTTCCCTTCGTGATTGAATCGTATCTTAAAGGTTCTCTTAGACCATCCATTCTAAAAAATAATAATCGTATTTTCACCCTCTTCCTCTCTCTCCAAACGCACACACGCATCCACACCCCACACACATTCACATGCACGGTACTCTATGCTTCACTGCACATATTTCCCTTTTCCTTACATCTCCTTTTTATCTCATGATGTTTTATTCCCCACTAAGATAGGTAACCTTCACCCTTAATCTCTGGCCATCTATTTGGCTTCTTCCATCGGTGTCAAACACACTAAGTTTAACTGACCTGGGTTTTGATGAGGATCCCATTGGAATACTTCTTTAATCAGGGTCTTCGTCGTCAGTTCACCTTAAAAGCTGTGATAACAACTAAATCAGTTCAGAATAGACTGTGCTCAATGCATCGCCCCCATATATCTAAGAATAAGTTTTGATCAAAGTATACGATCTCTATGGCGGCCTTCAAAGATGTATTTGACCCAGCTAATCAAAAGAAACAATATCATGAGCTGATGTGAATTAGTTTGAATTTTAACACGTTTTATGAAACAATGCCTGCACAGAGCTAAAGATTTTTTAGGGCGTACATCCAAAGCATAATCTTTTTTTACCAGAAAAAAAAAGTTTTTAGAGTTTGTAATTATAAACAGACGAAAGATGAAAATCCTGTTTCAAGAAGAATCCAAGTCGGATCCAAATAAAAACATTGGTCAGTGGTTAAACAGAGGTAACAAAAGCTACAATGGTGGCCGGAGATTATAGGTGGTGAAGGTTAACATATCGTATACCGAGACATAAACCATCATGGGGTAAAATATAAATGAAAATAACGATATATAAAAAAAAGTTAGACAGACGGCACACGCACATGTGAGCGTGTGTGGGTCGGTGGCTGCGTGTGTGTGTTAGATAAAGAAGAGAGAGAGAGAGAAAGAGGGGGGGGGGGGGATAGGGAGTGAATTTTGTTGACAGGAAGTTAAGCAGGTCTTTGATGTGAATTGAGAGTTTGTTATATCAGAATGACTCTTACTTAGTTCTCCATCACAAAAATTCAAGGTCAGTATCCGTAAAATGTTATAATTTAACATAGAACGTGCAAGAAACGTAGGCGACAGAGATTGTAGAACGGATCATGCTTTGTGATATGATCATGTCAATGGAACATGATTATTTTACATCACATGACATCGATATTAACTGTGACGGTAGGAGTAGCGGATTTCTACAGGGGATGCACCTGGTGCAGGGCTGGGTTTCAGAAGAGTTGAAAAACATGGGCAGGAAGTGATGAGATATCCCTCTCAATGATCTTTTAGAGATGCGAAGAGAACAGATCACGGGAGCTAAAGAATAATAGAATAATTCAGAGCAACTTCGTAAGCAACAATGGGCACTTTGATTATATATATAAAGCGAAGATGCAGAGAGAGAGAGAGAGAGAGAGAGAGACAGACAGAGATAGGGGTGGGAATTAAGAGAAAATAAAGAGAAGATGATAAAAATAGCAGTTAAGAGGTATAATGAGTCAAAACGACTTCATAAAAACGAATGTATAGATGCAGCAACAGAGAGAGAGAGAGAGAGAGAGAGATGGGATGGGCTGCAGTTAGAGAGAATGGAGAGAAGTTGAAACAGATGCCAAAGAATTATTTTAGTACGTAAGTGGTTATTGGAGACAATAATTATCTGCAGTCACCTTCTTACAATAACCGACTTCAATCATGAACCAAAAACAGTTGCGCTATCCCTAACCCAAACCATAGCCCTATAGCCCCGATCCTAAACCTAACCCTTCTTAACCTTATATCTTTGACGAAATTGATTCTGGGGCAAACGTCAAGCAGAAAAATGTTGGGTCACCGTTTCACTATTAAATAATAAATATTGACAAGTATGACGTCGCCTCTGTAATCCGCTAATCAGAAGGACAGTGTCCTCTGAGACCACCTTGCTTTCCTATGTTTTTATTTTCAACAAGGATGAGAGGAAGAAAACATATCCAGCATTTAGCTTTCAAGACACTTCTTAATCATTTGGCGACGGGAATACTCAAGCGGATTAGGGAAAGTTCAGGGTGCACTGAAAATATGTTTTTAAGTGCGCCCCGTTTGAGATCTTGCTGACGTCACGGTGCAACCGATTAAGGGAGATATATTGTACTGATAGCCCAATATACTTGAGGTATTATCAAGTTATGAATCCACTTGAGGGAACCACTGGAAAAGAGCTTATTTTTTAAAGACAGATACAGAATAAAGACGGGGATAAGAGCCACCTGTGGGTTTTGGGTTACATAGTGGCTTTTTAGCCACTTTGCTGCCATTTTGGAAGAAGTTTTCATCCCAATCGATAGCAGACACCAGGAAGATTGACGGCCGTTGGTTTGCATCATCGTGGGAGGGAACCAGGGAGGAATATAAGAGAACCAGGATTAAAAGGTACTCTTCAATGTTTCTATTGACGCAAATAGAATTCTCATGAAATTCATAATGTTGTAGATTAAGAATAAAATGTTAACAGCCATACAAATTGAACAACAATTATAGCTGATGAAGGGCAAAGAGAGTTGATCAAATCAGATTGGTAATGCCGTTTTTAGAATCTTCTTCCAGCTGCTTAATTCGTCAAGTGCTGAATTATATCATATTTGTACAATGTGGCTCGATCAGGCGACTCACCTAATACGTGATAAACTTTTCCAAGAGACGAGTTATCTATACTACAGCCGTTCAACTTCCTTTAAAGTGCTACCTAGGTCCATAATACCTTGAATTTGGCATTCATCAAGTTGTGATATCTAATGCCATGTGATATTCAATCATTATTCTTTTCAATTCCAGCCAAATTTGAAGAAAACAGCAAAAACCTTTGTCTAAAAAATCAATGACAACTTGTATGCAAAACACCTTCGGTAAAGGGTCATTCCTGTAAAAGCCTACTTGGTGATATAAATTAGTTTTATGAATACTATCTTGACTAGATGGAAGTAAAGAAGAGCATTTAAACACAAGAACCGCTATATACTACAACACTATCTTCAGGAGATGAACCATAATAATGCGATAAACAGAAATGAATATTAATATTTCATCTTTGATCGAATACATCAACGTGATAAAGTATAGTTTAACGGCAAGAACGATTTAAATAGTAGTATCACAACTATGTCATGATTAATAAATGTATGAACGTGTTGAATTGAAGATTCATATCTAACCATATAACAAAGAAATATTATTTTCACAAAACTGACACGACCGAGGTCATATCTGAAGTAGATAAGCGAGAATAATTGTTCTAAAATGAAATTAACCTTACTATTTCATGTCCGATAAATTTGAGGATGCGATATACTAGTTTCATTTCGTCGGTAGATGAACTATGGAATGTGCTTTAAAAAAAATACTATTCTAAAACTGGTAAATTTACAGACTTGACAAACTGATGTCGTATTTACGTTGATTATTCATTATAGTACGCCTTAGAGAAAAAGCATTAATATTTTATGTGATAAATTCAAAGATGATATAAAGTTCTTTCATATCTTCGGTAGATGAAGTATAGAATGTGCTTGAAAACAAAAAGTTACTTTTTTCAAAACTGGTAAATTTACAAAGTTGACAAAGTGATGTTCTATTCACGTAGATTATTCATTAGAATACGTCTTAAAGATATTACATTACTATTTGATGACTGATAAACTCGAAGATGGGATAAAGAACTTTCATATCTTCGGTAGATGAACTATGGAATTTCTTTGAAAATAAAAGGTTACTATTTAAAAACTGATAAATTCACAGAGTTGACAAAGTGATGTCGTATTTATGTAGATTATCCTTTGAAATAAGCCTTAGAGAAATAGCATTACTATTTTATGACTGATAAACTCAAAGATGGGATATAGTACGTTTATATCTTCGGTAGATAAAATATGGAATGTGCTTGAAATAGGAATAAGTAACTATTTCACAACTGGTAAATCTACAGACCTGTAAAAATAGTCGTTTCTGAAAAAGATTTTATAAACAATGAGAATGAGCTTTTGAAAAAAATATTTTCTATTTCTTAACTGATAATAGTATACACCGATGCTATAAAAGGGATTTCATATTTTGAGTAGACACTTTTATATAAAGTAAGGACACTTTCCTATGTGACTACTGAAAAAACAATGAATTGAAAATAGTGGCTTCTTATCTAAAGTAGACTAACGTCAAGTTTAAATGATTTAAAACAAGTTGGCCATTTTACTTTTGATAACGCATTGAAATCGTACTCTTTCTTTTACTATCTTAGGAAGATGAATTAGTAATACATAGAACACAATCGTATTTCATCGTTGATAAATGCAAGGTTCTGATATAATGATTTCACAAGAAGGTTAAATGAACGAAAAAAATCAAGCTCGAAGGAAACCTGGAAGCTTCAAAATACTTCAAACAAACAAACATCAAAATTTCTACCTCGACCAAATCAAATTACCGAACAGTACGACTCGCTAACATTATTGAGACATCTAAAGATCAGCCGTCATCAAGACTCTAAACGAGCAAAAAAAAAAGGGTACATCAATAAGGAAAACTTTCCCACGAGCGGAGAGCACTTCAAAACCAAGATTAAGGATACCACACCAATAGAGCCTCAAAAACCACTAATCGATATTCATGAGCCACTGTCATGACACTTCCAGTATATCTCTGAGCTATATCTTCATTTGAAGCATGCAGACGGGGATTAGGAAACTTTTACTACGGATTGTGAGATTCGGTTGTCCAATTACTTGATTAGACACCGAAACCAAGGGCAAGTATCGTATTTCCTTTAAAGGAGAATACATTTTGATTTCCTTCCCATTGTCTGTTGATACACTGAAACTCGGATGAACTATTCAGATATTTTTGATTTAGAAATAATGATGAAGTGCATAACATTGACTTAAATGATATCCTTAAGGGCAAGTCAAACGTCGCACTGAAACAATATGACGTATTCAAAAGGCTTGAGTTTATTAAAAAAAGTTAGTTCGATATTCCACAGAAGAAATGTTACATTTTTTTACCAATCAGAACGAGAAACCTGAAATGTAATTAGGATGATAATTGCATGTCATTTAATGGTTGTTAAGACGAATTTCAACAACCTGAGTGTTGTTTAAATCAGAAAATTGATTGAATTTATAGCTTTCAATTGATATACGGAGTGCAAAGACTTTTAAAGAATCAATTTTTAGGCAGTATCAATAGAATTTCAATCATCTTTAAAATGTGAAATCATTAACATGACAAATTGAATATCAAACAATCACATGTATGCAAAACGATTTGGTATTGAAAGTGAAATGGAATTACTCTCTCGGAGTTTCTGCAATCGCAAACTACATTAAGGTTCTCATTGTGTCCTTTAAAAGACAATAACATTTGGAAGCATTTTCTTTGACTGTGTCATTATTCATTGAATCACATTTGGTCCTTGGAAAGGCAATAGCACTTGAAAGCCTTTGAATATCATTTCGTTTACAGGGTCACTATTCTTTTTTCTGTTCACGATGCCTTGAATCTCTCAGCAAACTGATATTTTGTTGCAAACATTGCAGTTCACATACACATTGAGATATCGTACGATCAGATAGCGAATGTCAGTCTCATACCGCCCGCAGAGACACCCCGGTTGATGCTGGCCAGGTCCCGTACATTCCTCGTAGACTTGGCGCCCCCGGGATTGTATATTTTCATAACGTAAGTGAGGGCATACATTTGGAAATGATCGCCATAGGAGAGTGAACTTTTTGCAAGAGGTTATTCCTCGATTGACAGGGCGGGTATCTTTTGTGTAATTGAGGAGGGGGTGTGCAACGTTATGTCTCCATCTTCTTTTCTCGAAGTGAATACCATTTTTACGGAGGAATGCATGCCCAACTAGGCGTTGTGGCGTGCGCCTGTAATACAGCTAAAAGTGGAAGTTACAAACTGATTCAGCAGAGGACGCAGGTTCGAAACTGAGTCACGTCTTTCGGATGGTGACGTTTAAAGGTCGGTCCCCAGACGTAAATAATCATATCTGAATGATACACGTCTGCAAAAAACCCAACACACACACATTCCCTGAAACATTTGTTTAAGAATGGTAAAACAAAATGACGACTGGATGGGTAGCTTAATTCACAACAAGTTCTATGCATTTTCCAGAGCGTAAAGCGATGTTATGAAATCTCCAACTCAAAACGAAACATGACAAATTATAGGCGGATTCATTAAGTATGGTTGGAAAAATTACCTCATAAATATACAGAATTAGTTGTGTCCACTAAAATATATTCCTTGCACATATGTAAAAGTATTCTGGAAAGCAAGCTTATAATTATATGCAGTGTTGGTAGCTTGGATTCATTTAGAATTATTCCTACATTTATTATTTTTAATGTTAATTTATACCTATTCCTAGCGTACTACAAATACAATTACAGTACAATTATCTTCTCCTTATGGAACCCTGATCGACTTTTCCTAGTACTTTCAGGGACGATTTTCTATACACAGTCTATTTTTAGACAAATCTGTAAACAGTCTTCGGAAGGTACCATTACCAAAAAACTGTTTTCTTTAGGTCGAACTTTCGACGAATATTCTAAATAATAACTAATGAAACGTTTGGCAGATTCTACTTTTCAGGGAGCTCTTTGAAAGCAAATTTGTACGGTTTGTCATAATGAGATATTCAAGCACGGAATTTAAAAATTATTGTGATATATTATTTTTGAATAAGCGAATTTTGTACGTAACACATTCAGACTTCGAGTGCATTATAGAGTGCTCCCAGCGTGGTATTGAAAACCACTTTCGCAGAAAAATTGCTTCATCACATGACTTCACAGGGATGTAGCACTAACAATGAGAGAAAAAAGATGTATGCTCACGTTGGCCGACTTTACGATTATAACTCGCTCATCATTTTCATGTTACATAATCTTCGACCAAGGACTAGAGATTAAATATAATTAAAGCAAATTCTTTTCCCCTACATGTCGCAATAGTCTGCATAGCGCGAAGCTTTCTGTAAATGATAACTTGCTGGTGGGATAGTTTTCCAGTAGTTTTTCCAATCATGTTGTGGGCAAACAGTGTTTAAGGCCAAATGAAATGTTTCGAATGTTAATGTATATTTTACATTCTCCTCATTTAACATGTTCAATTCCAAGTATCATTGCGATAAAACGTCGACGAAATGATAACTAAGATTTCATAGATTTTGCTAGGTATTTGAAAACTGCTATCATGATGATTCTTAACAATAATATATTCGAGATGAATAAAATAGTTTCGTGAGACTTCGAGGGAAAAATGACAAATGACCTAAAAAAAAAGTGACAAAAGTTGTATGATAACACATCTAGATCAAATACGTTTTTAGATTTCAAGATATTTATTCGTTATTCTTTACTATGCTTCCAACAACATTTCGTTTTGTCTAGAATATCATGGCTATGTTTGTTTAAATTCATCTAGACTTGCATTTAGCCCAAATATTTTTTTTGAGACGTTCGTGCATTAGCACTCAACGGTCTTCACCAATTCATAAGCCATTGAGAATACAAACATAGAATTGCAAATGCTCAAGGATAAAGACATATGATGGATATCCTAATGCGTAGAGAACCGTTTGCCCTCTTTTCATTTTCATGTAGAGAAAACACAAATTGTATTCCTAAGAGAGGAAATAGATTGGTTTTCACAATGAAGGCATACGATAGAAGCAAGTCACACACCACCAATAACGATAACGGTAACAATACATATACCTGTAAAGTCGGTCTCTGCAGAAAAAAGTTATTGACATCGATGTTTCTCGCTGAGGATGTTAATGGACCATCATCATAAATTTTCTTCGGATCCAAACCAATACAACCAATCCAGAAGGTACTTAATAGGGCGCTTTTTTTTTTGCATTTACAATGCGCTACAGACCTCGCCCCACATGTTTGAGACACTTAAACAATATTCATTTCTTTAAAAAGACCATGTGAATAAATACAATGGATTGTTTCATAACAAATGAAATGGATATTTCAGATGATTGTTTGTTTCTTTGTTTTGATAGTTTGGTTTTACCTGACTACTTTAAGGAAGCATGTGTCTGGTTGTAAGAAACCATCGGCTTTAGGATCCTTCCGATGGACTTGGTAATGAGGATCAATGTATTTACAAAGGGCAAAAGCCCATCGAACATGTCGAATTGGTTTTGAACCCGGGATCTTCTTGTTACAAGACCAATGCACTACATCTGAGCCATTGCACCTCCATTTCTTGATATACCTTACGTCTTTTCTACATATATCAATTTATTTTCCATGTACATATAGCTATGTTATTATTATCGTTATTAGCGACGTGTGGCTGGCTCCCTCAGAAAGTAGGATTAGTGGTCTATGGCATGACACAACTGTCTCAAGAAATACCTCGAGTACTTCCGACTCCTCGAGAAAAGAGGAAAAGATGCGCCCTAGCCGATTATGTCAATCTCTTGCGCATCTATCCTTGTTTTTCTCTCCATTTTGTGCAAATGGATCGCCTATCGGATGACTATGGAAATGTTTGCCCATCTCTACAGACCTGAAAAAGTCAAATACTTAAGCACGCTGATAATTATGCCGGCACTTCGCACGGTGAGGAGTAACTTAAGCCGAATAGCAGGTTTACTTAAGGATCGCGTATCGGTTTGTGGTGAGTACACTCTCGGGCGTAGAGAGCCTTAGGAAATATTAGTAAAGTTTTTCTTTTCCTAAACGAGGAGTTTCTTTTTCTCCTAAGTGTAAGGAAAGTTTTAGGTCAGTATTGCCCCCAAAAAGAGAATCAATCTAACTTTGATGGGATAAAGAACATTTTAAGTGGATGAAATATTTTCTGTGCCAAGATAACAGGGAAATAACTCATGGAAATTATCCTCTGCGACAACATAAGTTGGAGTACGAATATTGGAGACAGCATAGGGGAACCAAAGTGGAACAAACGATAGGCGACATTTTACGACAGGATTGCTTCGTGTAACACAATGAGTGATTTCAAGTTGGGTGTTTAAGGCTGGTGTTAGTGTTTAATTAACACTAACACCAGCCTAAACACCGAAATGGAAATCAGCTGGTGTTAAGGCTTTGACCTCTGAATGTTGTCAACTTCCGGTAGCTAGTGTTATCGATTTTGCAAAATTGTCGTCTGCTGAACCGACCTTTGTGACTGGTGTTAATATTTTACGTACAAATGTCCTATTCATTAACACTAGCCTCTAGGGATTAGGCAAATGTTGATTTCCAGTTCGGTGTTACTGTTGTACCCGCACACAGTCAACGCACAAACGACGCCAATTTATTGTCTGGCGATCAAATACAAATAGGTAAAACAGATAATTCATAAATTCTTTTGTGTAAAATGAGTTATTTTATAAGACCAGAGAAATAGGTGTAAATTTATTCTGTACTTTTCATGATATCTTTAGTTTTGATGTACTATTTTAAAATCATCGTCGTGAAATCAAATATGTGGTGACGTCACAGTTCGTCGCTGTTTTCACGAAGTGACGGTAGTGAAAAAAAATTGCATTCACTTTGTGTTATGATTTTCTTCACTACCGTCACTTCGTGAAAACAAGGACGAGTTGGTGTTAAGCTATCGATTTTTATATCGGTATCGGGCTCTTAATTTCATCAGCAATTTTTTCGCTCGATTTAAGAGCTCTTGACTGCTCTAAACACTAACACTAACACTAACACCCTACTTGAAATCACTCAATGTCTTTAACGAAATTATCAATTTCCCTTTCTTGATTATCTCCACGACAACCCTTTAAACACCGGTAAAGATCAATCCTGCACTGGACACAGTTAAATATTTCTTGAAGCCTTTTGATAGATATACCCCCATGATGAATAAAATGTGGCAGAAGGAGATAATTGTGTGGTATATACTAATCCCTTTTATGGATTAATAAATATCTAGGACTAATCGCTTACGTTACCTATTTAGATTAATTCCCTCTTTCTTGACACATGACGTCATGATTCCATTTGGATTTGAACGGATCTCAGGTGCTTTGGAAGTAAAAATGAATGCGTGTGCAAATAATGAGTGAAAAAACCTAATGAACGAACAAATAACCAGGAGCCCTTTAAATGGTCTCTACTCGTAGAAAAAATAGGATGGTGTTACTGAAATATTAAATTCACGGTAACATGAGCATTTCGCCAATTAGGCTGTAATTTCGAGCGTTGAGTAAAGGGAACATTTCAACAAAGAGGATGAAAAAAACTGACGAAATACATTAGATGACAAAGAATGTAATATAAACAAACCCGATACACGTCAATGTATAAATTAGTAGAGCGACAAATTTGACATAAGGAAAGTGGGTGGATGTGTAATTATTATGAAGAGAAACATGACAAATTCAACATGTTAGAGGGAGAGGGAAGGAGGAATGGCAGTGAGTATGAGCCGATGGAAGTTACAATGAAGGATGAAACGAGATGAGGCAACAGTGAATGAGAAAGAATGAAATAATGAGATCGAGCATGGAAGGAATCTCCAATTGCCCTTCCAGACCAACAGAGGTAGCGAGAGAGTAATAAATAGAAATTAAAAAAAAATACATTGTTAATAAAGATTGATAGATAAAGAGAGAGATGATGTTGATGGTTTAAAAGGGTACATCATAAGGATTAGTATACATCTACACCAAAAAAGGGACATCGAGAAAGATATATACATCAAAGAAAGAAGGAGAGCGAGAGACATAGACAGATGGAGATATGGGTGGTGGAGTGGATAGATGCAGATACTAGCACGCAAAGGCAGCTAGAAAGAGGGAGAGATGAGAGAGAAATGGAGATGGAGAGAGGGAGAAAGAAAGAGAGAGAGAGAGATTAAAAAAAAGAGAGAGGGTAATAAATATATATATCAAGAAAAAGAAAGAGAGAGAGAGAGAGAAGAAAAAAAGAAAGAAATGAGAAATAGAGAGATAAAGAAAGAATGGGAGAAGGGGAAAAGAAGGAGAGAAATGAGAACGGGAAAGAGAGAGAGAGAGAGAGAGAGAGAGAAAGAGAGAGGAAGAGAGATAGATAGAGAGAGAGTGAGAGAGAGAGAGAGGTTGGGATGGGAGAGTGTGAGGGAGAATTAGGATGCAGCCATACCAGCATGCAGAGACCGTAAGAGACAGAGAGATGGGTGGGATGGGGGTAGAGTGTGACTTGTTACTAGCTAGGCGACGATTGGCACTCTAGTGTAACCCAGATTGATGAAGAGTTAAACAAACAGCCAGAGCCCACCCATCCTTTGATGATATGATGTCTTCTACCTACCCTCAAGAATCGCCCAAAGGTTACACCGTGCCATGACCTCAATATCCGTCTTCTTACACTTTTTTCTTGTCGTGTTTGACTTCAAGTCTGACTAGCTCTTGTTCTTTATTCCTCTTCATCTCGTCACTGTATAGTTCACTATTTTGCTGTCAACGTTTAGTATTTCACGATACTCATACGGATATCCGTATTTCCCAAATAATAATCAAGTTTATTCTAGCACTTACTACTAAAAGATTTTTTTTGGGAAAAAAAATCGTATGATGTCTTCTACCTATCCTCAAGCACCGCTTAAGTTGACAAGGTGCCGTGACCTTACGATCTTTTCTTCGGACACTGTATCGATTTACTCGTAATTTCTCTTTTTTTTCTTTGCTTCTTCTTTTCCTCCTCATTTCCCTTCTCCTTCCACTCTTTTCTTCTTCAGCCCTTTACTTCTTCTTCTTATACTGTCTTTATTCAATCTCCACATGTATCGGCATTTTTGCTGATAACCGTCCGTTTTTCGAATCATTAATTAAACTTTTTCTTATTGTATTTCTGCACCCCTCATGTTTAAGGTCTCACCATTAAAGCCGATTATAGGCTCTAATTGAACGTAACACTTCTCCCCGTTAAGGCTAATACAGGACTTATTCATATATTTTGACTAAGAATCTTCCAAGAAGCTTAGGAGGAGATCACAGCACAAACTTCTCAACCGATATTATTGTACTTTATCAAGATGATTGGCAATCAAATGAAATGTAAAGGGCGAAGGATCAGTCATTTAGAAAAAGAAGAAAAAAGGCAACGGATATTTTTTTAATATACCTTTTATGTTGAACTAGAACTATTTATAAGCAAGTTTACAGAGAAAAAAACGAAAAGAAAAAGGATAACGCTTGTAGGGTAAATATACCACAACCACCAATTGTTAATGGAAAATTCGAGGCCACAAACTAAATAACGGAACAGGGAAGTGCCATTATTTCGCATTGCGTATTTGCAAAGGATATCAATTTTTGAGTGGTTAACGTAAGCATACGAGAAATGCATACTTCCGCACCCGATTGCGAGAAAGTTATTCAACTGGCATCGTTCACATTAACACAAAATTGAAAAGAATGATTAAATGCGTATACCGTTTTTAGATCAAGGATAGCAAGAAGAAAACTGTACCAAACTTAAACATGGTCAAAAAGATGAACGAGGACAACACTTTGAATGCCTAGTGAAATATTAAATATTTGTTGGAAAATGTCATGTTTGCGTTTACCCCAATCCACTGAAATAGTTTTGCAAAATAAACCTTGCCTTGAAGCCATCAGTAACTGACACAAAATCACGACAAAACATCGCGCTCATCATTTATTCTTAAGATTTTGGCGATCTAGATTTTCTTTCAATATTTATCCTCCATCTATTTTTCAATACTCTCTTGCGTCCATGTCCTGAGGTAAAATAATACATTTCATCAAACTTGAAGCGTCAAACCTATCGTTCAAAAATGTGACATAAAAAACATTTGTTTAAAGATATTGGTGAACATATACATTTGCAAAAAATGTATAATCAATGAAGAGCCCAACCCTGAAGGAACTAGTTTATCGCTGCTGAGTGCCACTGCGTTCATGTAACCTCTAACGCTACTTTATATTTTAATGAAGGAAAAATGTTCGCATTGCAATCGGCAGGCTTACATTGGTGTTTGCAAATCCTTATCCCTCTCTACCAGTTTTCAAGACTCAACTCTTTTCTTACCCTATGCTCATGACTAGTCAAAGTTCTCTTCGATTCCATCTTCGTGCTTATAATGATACTTCCCTAAAGAGACCTGTTTACATCCAGCCCCGTCCATTCTATCTGTGTCTGTTTTTTCCCCTCTCTCCCTCTCTCTTGCTCTCTCTCTCTTGTTCGTTCATAAACTTGAATATGGTACTTTATCTCTCACTTGTTTTTATCTTTCGTATTCAACCCCTTTGTCTTTATTCTTGTAATAAGGTTTGAGTCCATGCATATATAAATGGTCCATTGCCAAGTGTCCAATTATATGTCCAGTGGGTGGTCAAGACGCTGACCACTACCACACCCTATACTTTTAACTGTATAAGATTCACTTTAACTTATATTAAAGTTGCTCGTCCACTAAATGCATGCTTGTGAATACCTCTTTTATAAATTGTACTACTTAACCTCCAGCCATAGCAGCCATCTTTACACTTCTTTTATTAAACAACCTTCTAAACATTTTACTTAATTTTGTATTATTATTACCATATACCTGTGATGAATTTCAATTAGTATTTGACGATTAATGTAATTTTATATTTAGTATATTTATTTCATGTATTTTAATTGAAATTGTACTGCGTTTCATTCCTAGGAAAGCGAAAGTGTTTTCTATACAATAAATACATTTTTCAATTTCCTTTTTTTCTGATTCGTTTAAAAAATAGCCATTCTCTTTTCCTTATTCTCTTTGATGCTTTTCTCTCTTTCTATATTGACTCTCCGCCTTTTTTCCCTCACACATTCCATTTCCACATCCGCCTCTCTCTCCCCTCTCCCCCTTCTCCCTCTCTCTCTCTCTCTCTCTCTCTCTCTTATACACATACCACGCCAATGGTACCGCATCCTGCTTTTCTGCATTTTCTATCTTCCCCCTCCCCTCTCTTCCCTCTCTTTCTCTTCCTTTATCTCGCCCTCTCTCTTTCTCTTCCTTTATCTCGCCCTCTCTCTTTCTCTCTCCTTCATCATCTTTAACTCTCTGTATGACTGGGAGTATGAAAGGAGAAACTATTGATTTCTCCTTGAAACTCGGCCTACCGCTTCAAGTCTTTGTGGAAAACCGACTAAATGTTCATGACGTAATACGATTCTGGTATGATGGTTGTTGAAATTGTTTCACTTAAAGATGTGTCTAACGAACTTTTCACATGACCCAATGGCTACTGGGGAAACTAGAGCATATGGAAGGAAATAACAACCAGTTTTCTAAAGGTATAGACCAGACTTTTTCTTTCGTTTATTGTTGGGAAATTATTATCTGATGAAGATCTCATCAGGGATATGTGAGTTATCCCTGATCTCATTAAACAGGAATAATAGAACGCGAGTGCCCGATTTACCAAAGGGGCCGCAAAATCAATGCTGCATTCATCGTTCTAAAAACATTTACCATTTGCATGGTTCGTTTCTCATAGTTGTTTATAAAACCCCTATGTCCTCTTTGTTTGACAAGTAAGTCATAAAACCTCCGATGTATATCACCTTGGGGGACATCTAAATTTCCTAAACAGCAATTACCTTTCAGCGGTGAATCGAGGGGGGGGGGGGGGGGCACATGTGGCACGTGCCCCCCTTGCAAAATGTATATTTTACTCATAACACGTTATGCCCTTTTTGGCATTTGATATGAAAATTAACATGATAAAGCATTGTGTGTATGGTTACATACATTCTCTGATTTTATACATTTCATCATCACAGAGACGTGGCATATTAAAGTCAGGAAAGAGACAAGGGTCAACAGCAATTTGTCCGTTTTTTTAAAAACAAAATGAACACTGCTAGGTTTCTTTGCTCAATTTATCATTCAATTATAATCCTTTGCCGGGGCCCAGCGAGTTTTGAAATATAGATATACATGTATATTGAAATTCCCCTGCCCCCGACAAAGAAATTAATAAATAACATTAAACAAAAATGTCGGTCAATTGAATCTGTTGTCGCCGAAGCCACGGGCCCGTCTCCGTGGTCTTGTGGTTAAGGAGTTGGCGTTCTAAGCCAATGAACCAGGTTCGAATACCGGCGGAGATGTTTGTATAACCTTTGAAAAAATTCAGAAGGGAGTACAGCAACCATCATTCTCTCATTTTTTTCGCATTATATATATATATATATATAATTATATTTATTTATATATATCTTCCTATATAAGGGTATGTAGACATATATATATATACATATATATACATCACGGCTTTTCCCATGGGAATGTTGATAACACTCTTTAAAGCACCACCCGCTGTTGGGTGAATTATTGATCGCTAATCCATCATCTGTGTCTGTTTGACATCTCGTCCGGGGGTAAGATGTTCCCCCCTACGGCTCGATCCTTTCTTATTTCACCCCTCGCTCTCAAGTAAGGGGAGGGATGTATTCCAGTTCGTCGGCGGTAAATCGACTTGGGCAAGATTGCTAGTTCCTCATAACCCAGTAAATCCTGCGTGCTCTTCAAGCAATATACAATTTTGTATAAATTAAACGTCATGAAAGATTAATTCCACGAATCTGCTCTCTCTCTCTCTCTCTCTCTCTCTCTCTCTCTCTCTCTCTTGCCCCCCTCTCTCTATTTCTCTCTGTACGTCCATCTCTCTTTTGCCCCCCTCTAACCCCTCCCTCTCTCTCTCTCCCTCTCTCTCTCCCTCTGTATCTCCCTCACTCCCTCACACCCTCACACAACCCTTCCTTTATAGATATTTCCTTACACATTTCTCTTCCTCTCTCTCACTCTCTCTCTCTCTCTCTCTTGCTTCCCCTCTCCATCCTTTATTTCTGTCTTTCTCTCGCTGTCTATGTCTCCCTCTCCTCTCTCTTCCCTCGTCTCTTTATCTTTGTACACATTACATATGGTGTTTATGCTAAAAAACATTAACCCATGCAAATAAGCATTTGAAAGGATTATGTGTGAACAGGCAAACTATATTCACCTTCATTATTCTGTTATGGAATTACGTGTTGAAATAACTTCAACAGATGTGAACCTGAAATTATCGTTACAAAGTCATCGGGGTTTTAAGTTCTCAATTTATATATGTGATATAATAACCTAGGAATAAGCTTGTTCTTCAGATTGGCATATGTTTTAAGCCTTGTTGTTCTCTTTCTTTCTTTATTGTGCTACTTTGATTCGGGCAATACTCATCATGGCTGCTCCTTTGTCTTCCAAGCATGAGAGGGAGAGGGACTACAAAAGTCCCTACATACATATTTGGTTAATTGCTGTAATTTTTACTTCGGGCCAAAAGTCAACGCTCAATTTCCCCCATGAAAATTCAATCCAAACCATTGGCTTAGGGGCGTGTAGAGTTAATGGGTGTATTTCATTATATGTAAATGAATTAAGATGGCCGCGACAGACGTTGCGAATTGGGCATTTTCATCACGGGAATTCGAGTCTCAATACTATATTCAAATACACTACTCCTGAGACCAAATAAGACCTGATTATTGTACTCCCCCAATCAATTTTACCAGCCCTGCAGTCTCGTTTTAACCCTCGGAGTTGCTATTTAAAGGCATGGGCAATTGTCTGTGGAAAAATATCGAACTCTAAAACGTCATCAGGATCATGATATACAAAATTCCACCTTCAAAACTGGTGTACAATAACCTTACGTCATTTGAAGAAGAATGCAGGGACAAAAAACTTCCTGTTTAAATACAAGGACAATGTTTTTAGAGAGCGAAGCCAACTGAAAATCGAGGGAAGTGGAAGATACCAAAATAGAACAGTAAAAGAGTAGCATAGATAGATAAAGATGTGTACATAGCTCTCTATGGATTTGGACAAAAGAACTGTTCCGGTTGCTTCAAATGAATACATTGCTGTTGTCAATTTGAGACATTAAAAAGTAAGATTGTGTTTGTGATGTTCATCCTATACTCTGTTAGACAATGGTATATGAACTAAGAATAAATCATGTTCTTTCCATCTCAGCAGAAATAAGGGTATATTTGTGATGAATGAAAGATTGGCAAACATAATTGTCTGCTTCGTATCTTAATTTAGACACGTATCACCAATGACCTTTAGGTAGACGAGCGCATTAATAGAAAAGACTTGTTTATTTTTGGCAGTCATGTTTCGTTTTCAATACTCTACAAGTACATGTATTTGATAAATTGTTTATGTTACTTTGTATACATTATGATTATTGAAATATTGAGTAATATAATAACACAAATCTGGAAGAAAATATATACATTTAACTGAATCATTATATTTCCTATGTCTGATATTCTAAATACTGACATCATTTGCAGTAAAAACAACACACAAAAACAACAACAAGGGGGTGGTCTTAAAGGACACTATGACATAATCGAATAAAGGCGTATGGTTAGGTTGTGTATACAAAGAATCAACATACTGTACAGTTTGTTTAGGTGCATGACAGAGATTGCACGTCGAGTGTTTGTGTTCGGTATTTCATATATTACGGTATTAAACTTGATGATAAATATAGCCTGCTGGTAGAGTAATAATTACTTCAGTGATCACGTTTCAATTAAGTAATCATAAGTGTGATTTCATTTGTTCCTCCCACTCTCATAATCCCCTCATCACGATTCTGTCATCATTATTCTGAAGCAGATCTCGTATCGTTAATGGACTAGATAGATCTAGCGTATCCTTGTACTATCATTGTCACCCAATGGCTCAATGATATATTAGTTATACGTTCTATCGACCTCGTAACAGGTTGTCGGAATATTAATCATTGTCTGCCCGCAAAAAGGGCATAACTGATATTTCTATCAAGGGCACTAAGTGCCTTCTTGCGGTCAACCTACATGATTCGCTAGGCACATGACAAGCCGAAAGCATGTCTCGTGGCCTTACATAATACAAGCAGCCTTCATGCACATTCATCGCTGCTCTAGCTAAAATGATGCCGCTGTCAGGCATGAAATTAATCATTGCACAACTCTTTCGACACCAAGGGCATAAAACAAAATCCTTCTATTTAGAAGCGCCGTGAATAACACATATTTCATTTATATTGCTAGAAATTAGAATACGCTTTATTTGGTTTTGATTAGAGTAGAAACTGTTCACAATACCAAACACCTTGGAAGGGAATATTGACACCAACAGGTCTTCTAACCCCCATATTTAGCCCACGCGGAGTCATTTCGACTGAGTTACTACCTGCTTGTATCTGAACCCTATGAAAATATCTGAATTGACGCCCCATTTGCAATGGGCATAGCAATTTTTAAGCACCAAAGGTCCACCATTGTACAAGAAGAGCGTATCATTCAAAACAAGTGGTGTCCCTAAAGCGGTGACAAGAGTGCAGCCCCTTGATTTTGTTAATTTATTATCTTTAGAAAATAATAATTTCTATTGTTTTTTGTCCAAGTCCGGCAATATTTCACGTTTACAATTCCGTCTCTGTTATTCGATGCTTATTTTAGCCTAAAACTCGTCAAAAATGTACACTTTTTTTCAAGATCACCGTTACAATTTTCGTTGAAATTGTATGTAGAAAGATAATGGATTTTAACCTCTCAGTATGTAATTGACTGTGTAGGCTTCGTTCAAAACTTGTTTCGGTTCACTTATATTCCAACAAGTGGTAACTCGCGACGGAGGGATTTAATAAAATGTAGAGTGTTATGAGTGTAGAATGTATCAAGGTGACCAACAGCACGAATCCAATTAGAGGGGAAGGGGGGGGGGGGGGGGGCGCCACAATCTGTTCGGAAAAAGTGGGTGAATTCCAGCCCCTTGAGCCCCCATCACCCATCCCCCTTCTACATCCCCACCTCCCCACTACTCCCCCTCGTTCCGTTCTAGGGGTGTGCATTTAGAGTCTTGTCACGGATCGCTGTTTGGAGAAAAATGGAGTAAGCGCGCCAATCCGTATAAACAATCACTCAAGAATCTTATCGCAATTATACCCCTCCCCCTCCCTCACCCCTTGCTCATTGACCATTTCATTGTGATATCTGGCAATTAAAATCCTGCTCACCGAGAGAAATCACTTCCTTACTTTTCGGCGAAGAGCACGTGATGGGAACTCGGGGGAAGTTCATTGATATATTAATGCGCAGTCAGTAAAAGCATTGGCGGGGAGAGTGGCTCAGTCATCGAATCTTGACAGAAATGAGCTCAATCATTCACATCACGACTTACAATGGCAGACCAACTCGTCACGTACAGCGAACCGTGCCGTCAAAAGACATTTCGCCAAGTCTCCCCCCCCCCCCACGTGGCAGGTTTTAATGATGGAAGATTCAGACTTCTTTTGTTCGTTTTTCCAAAGGAAATAAGAAAGATGAAAAACAGAATTTGTTGATGCGTTTATCTCCTGTCTAGTATCATATCTGTAACTCATTCCGTTCGTCGGAGAGCCAACAAAGCAAGTGCGCTAAAAAGAAGTCGCTGTTTTTAAAGGTACTATGTCCCATTTGCAGGCCCAAAAAATGAAAAAGATAAATTCCAACTGCATTTGAAAGATAATACTTATTTAGAACTTCCCTAAAAAAGGTGGGGCTTGAAAATGTCTTCAAGTGGGAAAATAATGACTATTAGTTGTCAAATCGACTTTAGGGCTATAGAGCCCAAAAGTAATAGTCTTGATTTTCAGACAATTGTACCGAATGGTCATACGTTTTATGCTGCGCAAAGATTCAATCAGTTTAATCTTGGCCATCACAAGAAGTGGGTTATTGATGTAGACAAATGCTCATGTACCCTTTACAACTCTTTTCATGTATGTTATTACCAAAGAAGAAACAAAAGCCAGTCAGTCACTCAATAATGTCTGACAGTGAAGTCTAGCAAGTAAACGGGTTTCCTTGCCTAATTTGAATATGAGGACACTGCTAACGTTTAAATTTCACAGATAGGACATACATGACATATTCATAATTCCTGCAAAGTTCTACAGAATTTGAGGTTGGCTGCAGAAGGGACATAGTACCTTTAAATCATGACATCTGCTATTTAGGTATTGTGAGTCTATTGTATTTGAGTTCATGTTTGAAGTACCCCAGAAAAAATAGGAAAAGTACGAAGAGATCATGTCGCTTTCAGTATTGAAGCAATAGTTTCCCTGAAATTGGTTTTATTTAGAGGATACAGTAAATTCATGAATCAGAGAAATGTAATGAATAAATGTAGATATATTGAATAAATCAGTCGCAATTAAAATTAGAAGGGCCGGCATACATACACGCAAATTCGCTATAACGTTCTACTGACTGCCCATCATTGCCAATACAATACAGTTAACTTATATTATTTATAGAATAACGGGGAGAGAAATATAGTCAATTCAATCTCCAAGCCTTGGCTAAGGCCGCGGATTTTAATTGGACTCGTTCGGGTACAGTAATCAAATTATCTATTCTCAATCATACTACAACACAGAGGTTGCTATCTATATAGGATGGGCTAATTCTTTCCTTATTTACAATCATCCTAACAGTCATCGATCAAACGTCACGAAGCGTAAATATGAAGCTCGTATAAGACTATTAAAAAGAGATCGGTTGTCGGAAGTGGGGGGGGGGGGGGGGGGGGGGGAGGGGGATTTTTTTTATTCGTGACGTTTATATTAATTGTATATGATTTCTGGACCCCATGGAAGACCAGCAGTGTTGTGCCTGGCACAGCCGAATATGGGCTATCCATTTTTAAAACGGAAAATAAATACTATACTATACTATACTATTGATGAGGTTGGACATATTTATGTTAATGTGAAAGTCATCAAGAGAGAGAGAGAGAGAGAGAGAGGGGGGGGGGGAGGGGTAGCAAATATTATATACCCACACCATGTACACACTCACCCGCACATATATATATAATATAAGTAGCTACCAACACAAACACGACAGACAAGAATATCAAAATGGGTTTAAAATCTTGTTCGAGAAAATAATGTCAGTTAAGTGCGCGGGAAAAATTAAATTGTATACCTGATTTGCCACACTCATCGCGCTGAAAAATACAACATACTCCAAAGTAGTATGTTGCTATGACATAAAATAAGTCGTTTATTTCCTCCAAATAAATTTAAAGTAGGGTTTTTTTCTACGAGTCATCCGTGGTGTTACAGTTGGTTGCTTGGTCGATAAACTATATGAAAATGCAAAAACTATGAACGGGTAACTTGTTCTAGGTTTTCAAGCCGCCAGTAAAACACGAAATAAACACAAATATGTGAGGAGTATTAATACAGACCCCCCCCCCCCTCACCAAGAAAGTAAGAAAATACTTATACATTTTCGAGATCGTTTGATTGAACCCGTTAAACCAATGTTTACATGCATATACGAATAGCATAACACCGACTGAAAGCCTCCGTGACCAGACCAGACTTGAGAATTCAATTTTTGTTCTATCAACGGAACTTAGGTCGATGTAACGAAATAACACTCTATACAGGGGGCTGTTTACAGTGACGTTATTTAATCTGCATCTGGAGTTATGGAAAATAATCAAGTGCCCTTATCAATGCAATAAATGACAACAATTTATTATCTGCGAATGTCTCCTAAAGTATTATCAAACTAAAAAACAACTCAAGGGTCTTTTTCTGAAAAGCTTCAATTCCCCCTTGTCTTCTCCTTTTTTCTTCTTCAAGTTGTCATCTTATGCTTCCTTATAGATTCACTCTATCCTGGAATTTAGATTGAAATGCATGTATACCTTTGTTTCCTCAAACAATTTTAAAATTCTGATAACATCTAGGGTAAATGTAAACTCAATGGCAGATGATCTGGATGACATTTAGACTATTTTATCTTCTTTTCTAAGCCTTGTCAAGAGTTCATTGTTCTTTAATTACCATACATACTTATTTGCGAAAGTCCGAATAGTATGTGTTATTTTGTGCTCTTTGTGCTGATGACGTATCCTAGTAAGGAATAGTAATATTAGTATACAATAATGATCACGATATTAAATCACTGACGGTCACCCGGTACCCATTTACTATTACGAAGGTCAAGGTGATAGCTTCTTATCTTGACCGATAACCTCCCCATCTTAGCCCTTGTGGGGGCGTACTTGGCGACCCATTCAACAAATGACTTTTTTTGTAAACGTCATTAGACCCAATTTGTATGCAGTTTTGCAGCAGATAAAAAAAGCGAACCTATTGATATAAACAAAATGACAAATATCGGCATTATCATATAAAGCCATAATGCATTACTGATTAGCTCTATTCCCTTCAGAGTTAAGTAGTATATGAGAATATCAATCTACTCTGGTTTGGTTTGATGTAGCATGTACTTTTTGATGGATTGATCAAAAAGAGCGCAGAAATTCGGACTATATTGTAATATGGAGTAAAAGCGATTTTCAGGTAGATTACCCTACAAAATGATGATCTGTTATGATTGAAAATCCTTTAATTCGTAGTCATATCTGTGTCCATATGGAATGTCGCTTTGTAGCATATACAACCAGTAAAATAAATATATCGAAGTAAAATTATCGTTATTGGATAACGATTTCGATGCTGATGATTATAGTGGTCGTGATGGTGATGATGGCGGCCATAAAGATGATGATATTGATGATGATTTTGATGATGATGATGATGATCGTGGTGGTGGTGGTAGTGATGATAATAATGATGATAATGATGCGGGTGATGATGATGATGACGATGATGATGATGATGATGATAATGATGGCGTTGATGATGACGACGATGATGATAATGGTGATGGTGATGATGATGGCGATGATTTATTTTTACCAGACTTCTAGTATAACCGGCTTTAATTGCAACCGACGTAGTTGGGTACTACCGCCTCACCAAAGGACATTATAGGGCATTGACTTGGTATTGAACCTGGGACCTCCTGAGTAATGGTCCATGGCTTTATCATAATTATAAGATCCCATTGAGTAAATGTATACTCTAAGTTACTTAAATTTTGGCAACTCGTATGTGTGTACATATGACAAAAATAAAATCATATTTGCACACAAGTAATGCAAGTCTCTCTTTAAAATTAAAAAAACCGTCAGGTGCTCTTATGCTGCTAGAAGATCTTTCAAATTTCTGTCAACATTTTTAGGAATTAAACCTACTTTTAGGCATAATTTGCCTATTAGAAATTCAAAGAAGCAAATTTCTTTGCATACTACCATGACTACGTCAGTGCATGGTATATTACGTCAAAAATAAATGCAATAATCAGATGATGTGAGCTTTACAAAGATCTAGTTGGTTTACGATCTTGATATGAGTGTCAAATGCATAGATACACCTCGCCTTGGTTGTTACATATGAAAGAAAAGGTCTGCACGTAAAGGAAAAAAACGTATAACCATGGCAACTGGAAGGAACGGGAATAAATACGGAATGAGATATTTTATGGAAACGCGTATGTGCCTTCAGTTCTGTGTCAAGTCTCTGCTAATAATTGTATTAAATACCTCTATTGGATTCTTTAATAGAACGTTGATCGAGTGAACTCTTCTGGCACACGAGAAGTCGTTATCAAAGTGGAAGCAATGTGGTATACTGTTGAAGGATCTTTAATCATACGAGAGATCCCTTGTTTGACCCTTTCTTGGTGTTTTCATCCTTAGAAAGTTCATTATTATTTCATTTTTTACTCACGTTGATAGGAATATTGGAACAATGAAATAAACATGTAAATTGGGATAACGAAAAAATGAATCTACGGGATTATTGTTTTAGAGAAGTATTAATCATAGTTGCTTGCCATGTCAGTTTGTCCACATACGCAATGTAGTCTTTTAATCCTCTATTTATGAAAAGCGAGCTTTGTACGAAGCCCGCAAATAAAAGGTTTACCTACATGTATGAAACCATAGTTTAGCAAGCAATTAGCACATTCTATGAAAAAAAAAGCAAAATATGTTAGAAGAACATTACCCTGAAACTGAAGAGCCAAACACTTTCGTCAATGCTTATCTCAGATAATGCTTATTTCACCGTTTATTGGATACTTTTATCCTTTATGTCAATAATTATATAACAAGCGAAGAAAGGTCGCAATATTAAAGAAGAGACATGGAGGTGTATTAAAAGCTCCCGTGCAAGACTCGCAACACTTCATAACACTCCGCTCGCATTGACCGCTCACCCCCACCAAAAAAAAAGATTCTTAAAAATAGTCATGATGTAAAGTCAAGCAAGATAAGTAAATTAATAGGGAGTGGGCGCCTAGTGGAAGAGAAGAGAATACAAAGCATATGAGGGTCACAGAACAAAAGGCCTTGTGGGATTTGACACCGAACCCCGATTTCATATTTCCAATTACGTCTATCCGCTTTGTGACATTTTGTTCAAATAGGCTGGATGATAGGGGATGGTTAAGCCTTGAATTGCATTAAATCTGGCTGGTTATGCCTTTATCGCGTTACGAACAAATTGTTTTTCAGACGAAATGCTTTCCTCTGCTTTTTTACATCTCCGGTGTATGTTCTACATGGACCCAAATTATGTCATGACAAACACCTTTGGCATTCAGCTTTTAATGATTGTTGCCATGGATAATGTAAGTACATGTTTGATTTAAGCGAAAGCAGCAGCACCCCCCCCCCAAGACTTACTCCGTGTCGTCATAAAAAGCGGGAAGAGACGTGGTAGTAAATACATGTGTAGAATAAGCATTTATCCGAAATTTCACTTTTTATCAATTATCTCACTTTTGGAGCTCAATGTACCACACTTCAATTTTCTGAAAGTGATACACTTGATTATGAAACGAGAAACTGCCCTGAATCCGTATTACAAAAAAACAGGGGCACCCGCCCCTCCCTCGGCCCTCCCCACTGTCAAGATCAAGACACAATAGGTTATAGGAAACGAAAATGATAATTGTGGCTATCATCTTCATATTTCAGTTATGCCATTATTATGCAAGAAGAGATAATGTAATATGGTAACATCGTTAAAATATAATATGTACATAGTCTCTGAATGCGGAGGAGTGGACATTTACCATATTAGTAGTCGTATTAGAGATAAGAGATCCACTTCAAATCGTGGCGAAATTGACTCCGAATTACCAAGAGTGGACTTTACTGTAATTAGTTTGTAGTCCACTTCAAACGAGTGATCAATGATATGACTAAACTTGGGTTTCCTCTCCTATAAATGAATATTTAGATTATCTTTGGCACAAATAGAACTCGAGTAAGTACAAAGTGTTAATAACACGCAGCGTCCTCCTTTTCATTTTTTGTCAATAATGTGTTTATTGTTTAGTATTTTGGGTGATATTGTTGAGGCATAGCTTACTCCTCAAGAGAGCAAACAACCGATGGTGACTTTTTAGATTCTATCAATCGTGGACCTGATTAACTGTGGAGTCTCCCCTCCTAGGTTTCCAACTATCATCATTAATCAAGCCGTGATATAGAGAATAAAGACAATGAAGGGTTACTCGCGCCGTTTAGAATATTGGAGGAAATAGGATGGAATCAAATAAAGCATTGATCAAGTTCTTTTTCTTCCAAAAAATAATTTTGTTTACTAGGGAGATGGGCAGGAGAAGAGGAAAGAATACAATATGTTGACAAATTCTTAACCAGTTTAATTTGATCCTTTCGGGAATGTATAACTTGATTGTTGTGCCATAAGCCATTCTTGCTATCGGAATTCTTTCAAGTCCTTACAAATATATATATAGGAAAGGCCCCTCCCAACGAAAGATATAACGATTAAGCGGAAAGAAATGTCATTTAAAGAGTATGATCAGGTTATGATTAGTTTGGGCATATGAAAAATAGAGGAGAGATTAATCAGCATTTGTGAGGGAAAGGAGGACAGACAATGTCATCCTTTCTTTCTTCCCACAACTGCCGTGTCTTATGTTCTTGCTGTGTATATTGATTATTTATGTTTCTAATTGATCTACATCGTTAAATGGGCGGTCTTTCACTAAAGAGTACGACTTACTTTGTATTTTAGGCAATCATAATAGGGAGACGAACAGGTACAGAGTTTTGAGTGAAATACTTTTTCTCCGAAGAAAATCAGTTGTTGAAAGCAATTTTTAACCGCATTTTGATGAAAGAGAATCCTTGTCTTGTTTGTGCGATTCATATTCAAAGAAACAGAACAAAAAACATATATTATACATATGGATTACATAGGCACAATCAAGAAAAAAGGAGAGACAGGAGATTAAAAAAAAGGAAAAAGATATAGTTCTAAAGCCCTTTTAGCTCGCAGCACTTAATTTCATACAACCTCGTATAACTTATGATCTCTCTTACAAATATCTGCAAGGCTATCATTGTGTTTGTGATGCAAATTAATTTACAGTAAAAATCGAGTACTATAATTATCTCAATTTCCTTGGGGCCTTTACAGAGTGATTTTCGCCACGAATGTGGAGAAAACATCGTACATGTACGTACACAAGTATGGATCATTGACATAATTGACAACAGTTGATAATTATTATTTCGATGAGGCGGGCGGAAAAATACCTATAGCACATTTTCAACCAAAAAGAAATCTCTGATTTCCTTCATTTGTGCTAATTTCATGAGAAAAGGGTGAATACGCTTTCATATTTGAAGGACTGTTTTGATGGAATCCCTTCTGGATACACGTCAGAAGCGAACTAAGAAATAATGTTTATATAACAAGATATTTTTCTGAATTTCTTTTAAATCAGTAGCAGTGGTCACAGTAAAATAATTGTATATAGCCCTACAATCAAACGATAATATGTGTCTTTTGTAAGGTTTTTTCTTTTTCTGTTGTTCATGAATAGCAGAAATACATTATTGAAAATATGTATGTCTTCTGTTAACTCGACAGTTTAACAAATATTTGTATCTTGAGTAGTCAATTTTATTCATATTATAGATATAAATTACCTTGAATATATTTTTGTTTATTTTTTGCAAATGAAAATCAATAAAATCCATGTGAAAGGAAAAAGTATGAAAACAAAAGAAGGAATAATACAACCCCCCCCCCAAAAAAAAAAAAAAAAAAAAAAAATGCCACTACTTATTAATTCGTTCAAATATTTCAGGAATCTGAGTTTCATGTATGACATGAATTAATTCCCCCTTTTTGCGATGCGAATGCTTTTTATCCTGAATGTAGTATACTTTGAATATTCATATTAGTTTTGTGAGTAATGAGGACGTTATTGACCGAAGAAAATTACGCATTTGAGGGATTCGATCGCTTGATTTTGTGCTACTGATTTCCACTAATGGCTCATGGTTTATGTTGTTAGGTGTGATGGGGGGGGGGGGGGAATTAGTGTAATAATATCCTCTAACTGCTATAATCTATAACAATATACGTACGATACTCTGCTGTTACGGAACGAGAAAAAACATAACAACATATTATATTGTGAGATGAGATGTTTAATCTCACAAGAGATTGGCTTTGCTTAGTATGTCTAATTAATAAATACCTTGTGAGAAGAAACTGTTTACGGTACCTGCAATATGACCTAAGACTTAAGCAATGAAGTAAATTGCAATTTCACTCCGTAAAGGCCCCAAGGAAATTGAGATAATTATAGTTATTATTATTAGTTTATTTGGAAAATCAAGTAACATAAATACAACAATATAACAAACATGAATTGAGATGAAAATTGATAGAAAGTATATTTAAATTTTGAAATAACAGGTGCATCCGGTCGAGCTGCCCGGGTATGGAAAAAAGTTAACCAAATAACTGTGATTCGTAGACCTTCCTCCCCATAGTACTCGAACCTTCTTACGGTATCTGAAGTATGCCCAAAGACTTATGCAATGAAGTAAATTGCAATCATTTCGAATATAATCGTGATAACGATGCCTTTTATAAGGTTTCTTTCGTTAGTGATTGAACAAAAATATTTCGTTTAGACTTAGATCATGTTGTTGATAAAATTATAATTGATATTATTAATATTTTTTTTAGTAGCAGTAGTGGTTGTAGATTCTGTGATGATAATAACAATATTAATAATGATAATTAAAAAGTATTATGATGACGACATTTTTACGCCCCAACATATTATGCACTCGAGGTTGCTTACAATAACAAGATGAATGATAAGGATAATAAACTCTCAAGGAACTTTACACAAAGAAAAAGATCATGAGAAAAAAACCCTCATTAGTTGTGTGTTTTTTTTCTTTATTTTAAAGTCATTATTGAAACGTAGGAAGTTTTAATATTAAGGTCATCAATCTTGTAAGTATTCAGGATATCTATATACACCCAATAAAGCGTGCGTGGCTGTAGAAGAGTAATTTGAGCTAGGAAGAGGAATGTACAATTTGGAAAGAAATATAAAAAGGGTCAAAAGAATGTCCTTGAAAATCCAAATACATTCATGATGAAAGATTAAGGCAATAGAAAATCTAGAATACCTCGAATAATGTCTCAAAACTACCTATTTCGGCAAACGTGAAATATCGATTTCGTTGGAGGAGACTGTGCCTTTTAATTTTTTTGTTGTCAACAGAAATTAAAATTTGGTAGTGTAATCAAACCTACTTTGGAAATTGTTGGAAATTTAATGATTGTTATGATCAAATTATCGAATGCGGATACGTCGTCACTTACAGAAAATGAACTTAAAACATTTAGTTCCTTTAGCACTTTTTCAACAACAAAAAAGGGAATACAAAAATCTTAGAAGTATCAGACACGGTTTCTTTCTTTCAATCATGTTCATTATTTGTTTCTTTCAATTGTAGAAAGGACGTTAAAATATAATAGAAAACGAATTCAAACATGAAGTCCCTTGAATATTGTTTCCGATAAGAAGGAATTAAAATAATAGTTTTCACGGAAAATATTTGCGAAAAAAGAGCGAGAGGGATACAAAAATACTATACATTTACAAACTGGAGAGGGGGAGAAAAGCATTTGGATCCATCAACAACAAAAACGAGCAATAGAATTGAAAAATTTAGATATATTTGTTATTTTGAAAGAGTATATTCTACGCAAAACATTAAAAGCAAAACAATGTCTCTGAACCTTCGATTTATTTGACAAAGGACAGTAAATGAACTGTCCCTAAATCATGAGGAATATCTTGGCCAGTGGTGTTTGATAAAAGATACTTGCTGGAAAAATGTATATCATAATTACAACTCCGTGTGCCATTTCTGCAGGCTTTGGAAGAACAACTTACATATTATGTGTCCAATCACAGATATTGGAAGTTGAATGCCTGAGTCCAGTTTTGACCAAAACGAACTGTCAACCTGGAGTATATAATCATTCATTTTCCTTAGTAAATGGACATCTTTTTAAGAAAGGAAAATTTATCCCCGTAGAGCATATTAGACACCTGACCTAAGATTTACTACTGGAAAGAGAACAATATTGTTCCTTTTCAAGTGACAACAAAATAGAGTGTGTGTTCTAGTCAATGCTTCACTCCTCATTGATTAACAATGAATATTTGGGTTTCAGACGGTCGATAAATCTTGTGCATGGAATATAGGTGAAAATACATGTAGTATTAAATAATGACAGCGGAACCCGTAATTCCTTATGCCTATTTTCTCCGTTTCTCTTTCTCTCTCTTTCTTTCTCTTTCTCTTTCTCTCGCTCTCTCTCTTTCTCTCTCTCTTTTTCTTTCTTCTCACCTCTTTTTTTCAAACTGGAATGACCTTCACTACATATCTTTCTCCATTATTTCAATGCTATTTTTATTTGGCGTATGTCATGTTTGAGTTGCTAATGGTTTCTACAGAACTCTTATTTATGTTTAAGGAATTTTACGACGACCAACTCTTTGCAAAATTATGAAAACTTTGAACAGCTTCAAACCATTTCTTCTGATTTTTAAATAATTATGATCGTACAATCAACGCATGATATTTAAAAAATATATTTTATTTGAAGTGGAAGTGAACTAACAATTTCAGCTGATGTAATATAATATTGAAGTTATCGCTTTAAATATTTTAACTTCATTGAGATTTTTTTCCTCTAAAGTTGTTCTAATTGTAATAGAAATAAATTCAAATGCTTTTGAATAATTAGCTGGTAAATGAAGAGAGTGGAAAACCCACAAATATAAACATATACACTTATATAAAAGAAACCATGTACGTTTACGAAGACTACAATATTGTTATTTTTTCGTTTGACCTAGAGCTTGAAGACTAGTAATGAATGAAGACACTATTTGTTCTTTTGATAATCTTGTAGAACTGCACGTTCGAGCGGAACGGCATTGAATTTAGAACATTTTACTCAATTCGCTCCTATCTTCCATAATATTTGGACGCTCCAATCATGCCTTCCTTACCAAGTATTTATTTTTAATCGATGTATGTAAACCAAATACGGATGATTTATTGAACTATCTTGCACTTCGAAATGGGATGATTGGGATGATAACCAAAACACAGAGGTATTTATTGGGCAATACTTTATCAGGCAAGAATCGGCCATGAAATCCTGTCCAAGAAAAAACAACATAAATAATTTGAAACAGAAGCGAGTACCTTTATTCTAACCTTATTCCAAAATTAATAGAAATATTTCACATCATATCTTACAACTAATCAAAGATATAAAACCCAAGGTCTGACTTTTGTTAGTTTATGGATGAAAAAAGTTAAGCATCCTAATGTTACAGCGCTAATATGAAGAAGAAGACCGCCCTATTTTCTTGAAAAATACTCAGCAGCGTTCATAATTTATGTCTGATTTTTGGTACACGAACTCACCCGATTCTGTACTATTGATCACAATTCAGGTCATGCGTATCCTAAACCCAAATCAATTCTTAATGTCTTTTTTAAACACTTAGACTTCGCCTGACTGCTAATCGCAGTTTAATTAAACGGAAAATAACGTATTTCAGTCGAGGCACTCTACATATACGAAACAAACACATACATGTAGTTGAACTTACTGTTTGAAACGCCTTTTTTCAAATTCGTGAACGAAATGGATGTATCAGCCTTCGAACCTCTGCTACTCCTGTTTACTCTGCACGTCGGGAAGCTGTTGGCAGCTAGTTAAGGAAAGGAAGATAACGGATTACTTGTTTCACTTGGTGTTAGATCTCTCTCGTATTCTCCAGGGTTTACCTCTTTTCTTTTCTTTTTCGTATTCGTCTCGATTCTGTCTCGCTCGCAAACTGCGACTTGTACGGCGCGCGGCGAACTCTTTTTTATAAGGCTCGCGTGGACGTGTAGTGAAGCGCTCAGTTGGCCCACTGTGCTCCCTGATTGGCTGTTTTGCAGTATGACGTAGCGTACGACACCCACTTGCCAGCAGTAATCATTTACTTGGCGTTCGTAAACTGGCAATGCGGGCTGGTGAGAAAGGAAAGTAGCATACCAAAACCGACCAATCCGCATTGTGTATCAGTGACGTATTTAGGAAACGATATGGGGGGAAGCTGCATTAATACACTCCAGAAATATAAAAGAAGAAAGTCAACAAATATGCAGGATAATTATTGTGAAACTGCATGCGTGGTAATGAAACCATCTAAAAATATACCGGAACCTTTTAATAAACAGACATTTGAATCAACAAATCTATATTTCATCTTCCTTTCTTTGTCAACCCTTTCCTGTTATTCTCCGATGTTATCTACACTGACACAACTCTTATATCAACCTAGCTATACTGTGCATTAATGGATCACCCTAATATTTCCCTTGCAATTGAATGTCCGTTGCCCTTGTTGACATGTCTAATTAGACTTTGTCGGAAGGTAGCATTTTTGGACACTATGAAATGTAAAAGGTCTGTATGAATACGACGATATTTTTAAAAGGGTACGAAGTTCTGAGATAGGAAATTTCTATCCATAGAATTTATCTGGGGATTGTCTTTGTGGGTTTTCTCAAGAGAATGCATAATAAAGAAAAGAAGATTTCTATAACAAATAAATGGCATGTTTGTGTGACAAGAATTTGTTGATATACAGTCACTTTTTGACAGCAAGAAAAACTCTCAGACAATAAATTCATGATTGTTTCGATTCGCAATTGTAAAGATCTTATCTTGTTAGGTTATAAAAACAGAAAACAAATAGTGTGAACTATAATGTCAATATTGAACAGACATGTATTCTGTTGCATAAGTTTAACTTGACAGAAATTCCACTATGGAATCAAGCAGTAAGATAGATATGAATTTGAAAAATTACAATGCAAACTATACAAATCCTTTTTTTTTATTATAAAAAGAAACTTATACAGACTGTCAATTTAAATAAAATTGGCAACACCATCTGGTAAATGTTATGTGACAATGTTATATATTTATCATGTTCGTCGGTTTCTTTTCTTCTTCACACATCTGTGCCAAAGTCTATATTGAGGGGAAAAAGTGGAAGGCTTCACGTTATTAAAAAAAAAAAATAATAATTGTCTGTGAATTTACGGCACCAGAGTGAACTTAACAACATTATCTGAATGCATTAATTTCATATTTTCCTTCGAATCACAAGTACCAATTTTGCAATGTTATTTTAGGGAGTAATTGGTCGTATTGAAAACCCCCTTGAGCAAAAATAAAAGGTAAATTTCTGGTCACCAATTTGTTTTCATAACTTTTTTTTTGTTGGGGGGGGGGGGGGGGCAAGGGTGAGGCCCCCTCGGCCCCCTGGATCCGCGCATGCCTGGGCCTACTGACGAACCTCCTCTACTGTTTAACCCTAATAAATACCACGAACTTCGGCAGGGAAATCACGAAATAAATATGCTCATTCCATTCGCTGATAGATATTATATAGCTGTATAGAGGTAATAATAATAATAGCTTAAAGGGAATAATGACTATGTTTTCCGTAAGCTCTCTTATTACTTAATACAGGGAATTATCATGAATTCTCCCTTAAAGGTAATACAAAGTTTTGGTATGGGGTCACTAATTTGAAGCAAATGAACATATGCGATCCTACAATATTCGTTGCCGCGGTTGAAATCGAGTCGAAAGTGATGAAATTATAAATAATAAACTCTTTATGTTGTAAAGCTCCCCCTCAAGATTGAACTTACTTTAAAACAATGTTTCTTGACTAGAATCGACCGATTTTCTATTTCCGTTTGGAAATTAAATATCAGAATTGCATATTCCGAGATTTTCATGATCGCAGCTACCATTGTATGGCCGTAGGCTCTACTTGAAATTTACCGGGAGCACCGATACATTTTGGTATTCAATTTCTCGAAAGCACAAGTGTTTAATGGGCCAAATTGTCTAGTGCTTATAATACATCCACAGAGGCATCCTTAGATATAACAAAAAATAAAGAATCACTTTCCTGCCAACTTTCAAAATTTCCCAAAAATGTGCATTACCTTTAAGATGTAATGGGAGAAAAACCCCAAACGTTACATGTCTGCTGTTGTCCGTGTTTAATGGAATTTAAAGCATTTAGTATAATTGCACATTCAAAATGTGCTCTTTCAGGCTTATAAAAAAAAGTTTCATGGCTTAAAAAAAAATTGCAACATGGATTGTTATTAATATACTTGTCATTATCATTATCATTATTAATAATGATTTTTTTTTTTCCATATTTTTCCCTCCACAGGGATTTTATTGATTTTCATTTGAAACACATACAAAAATATATATTCAAGGTAATTTACATAATAACATGAATAAAATAAAATTGGCTTTTCAAGATACAAGTATTGTTGAGCTGTTGAGTTAACAGAAAACTAACAAATCAATAATTCATTTCTAACACTCATGGAAAGAAAAACAAATACAGAGAAAATATCATTTTAAGTAAACAAATTCCTGAATTGAAACCATTTTCTTGTGAATTTATTATTTCTACAATTCGAATTTGCAATATATTTTTCGTTTTTGAAGTAATTTATAATCGAAACTCTAATACTATCAAAGTCGGGCAATTGTTTCTTTATTTTGCAAGTATACACCATCTGTCGCACCACAATCAGTATACAATTCAATGCATAATTATTTGAACCTTTTAAACCAAATAATTTATCTTGTAATGAAAATGTTAATCTATTTCCGGTTCCAGTATTAATCCAGTGTTCTAACCTACCCCAAATATTTTTAACATGCGTACAATCACATAGCAAATGTATAACTGTTTCAATCTGTTCATTACAAAATGTACATTCTTTTCTTGGGACTAAATTCATTTTAAACAGTAGATCGTTCGTATATAATATGCGTTGCAAGACTTTAAACTGAAACCATCGTAAGCCCACATCAATGGTACAATTAAATCCAATAGAACAATATGTTTCCCAACTCTTATCATTCAGGTCAAAAATGCATTTCCATTTAAGAAAACTTTTACATAGTACTTTTCTTCTCTTTAATAATATTGCATAGATATGTGAACATCCTTTAATACGTTTCATAACAAATGCCATTGTATCTGGGAAAAGAGGTTGTGGAACCTTGTTAAAAATAGTACAATTGTTAAACCCTTGTCTAATTGCATCGCATAATCCACGATAAAAAAGAAAATTTATTTGAATATTATACTTTTCTTGAAAGTGTTCCAGAGAGAAAAAATCACCATTTGTGTCTAAAATATCGTTAACAAAACGAACTCCCTTTTGACACAATTTTTTATTATATATTGAGCTATTGCCTATTTTAATGTAATCATTATTCCATAAGGGTTGGCAAGAAATGTTATCATGATGCATGGACAAGAGCGTACTATAAGCCATGAACATTTCTTTCCAAAAAAGGTTCTTTGTTTTACCTGCCAGTTCCCGAAAATAATTGTTTCCCATATATAATTTTAAATCTTGCCGTTCAGGCAAGAAAAATTGCAAAAGACAGAGGATATTGCTATCTATTGAACCAATTACTAATCTCTTAATCCAGGAAATTTTTAATGATTGGCAATGTGTGTATATATCTATCATTTTAACCCCTCCGTCTGAGTAACTTTGTGACATTTGATTTCTACTTATTTTATCAGGTTTCTCCCCCCATATAAATCTATAAAAGTGAGCATTTATATCTTTCAAAAGATTTTCACCAGGATTAGGGAGGGACAAAAAAAGGTAGTTTAATTTGGATACCAACAATGACTTGACGACAGTGATTCTTCCAAGAACAGTTAAGTATCGTCTCAACCACGATGTCATTTGACTTTTTATTTCTTTAAATTTTTCATTATAATTGTGAATTATCAATTTGGGCAAATCCGTACAAAAGTCTATACCTAAATATCTGAAATAATCATCAAACACCCAATTTAGATTTCTATCCAAAAGAACACCATCTTTCTTGTTTTTAAATCCTCCAATCCAAATCGCATGTGTCTTCTGTATATTAACTTTTAAACCAGACATTGCATTATATTTATCTAAAATGTTTAATGCACTGTTTAATTCCATTACTGACCCGTTCAATGTTAGAAGAGTATCATCTGCATATTGAATTATTTTAAGTTGTCTACCAGGTAAGCTCAAACCAACAATGGAATCGGAATTTCTAAACAAGAGACCTAGTATTTCGGCGCATAATAGAAAGATAAGAGCTGACATGGGATCTCCTTGACGACAACCTCGCTCTATTGAAAATCTTGGAGACAGGTGTCCATTGATTAATACACAGGATTGAGCATTTTCATAGAATACATTAACCCATTTTACAATAGAGGGACCAAACTTTAAAAAGTGCAATACTTTTCTAATAAAATAATGAGAAATAGAATCAAATGCTTTTTCAAAATCTATAAGCAGCAATAAACCAGGAATGTCATTGATATCAGTATACAATAATAAATCATATAACAAACGGATATTCTCTCCAATGAAGCGCCCTGACATAAAGCCTTTCTGGTTTTCATGTATAAGAAAAGGAAGTACGTTCTTTAATCTGTTTGCTATACAAGAGGAACCTAATTTATACACCACGTTCAATAAAGATATGGGTCTCCAATTTTTCAAATAATGTCTATCTTTTTTTCCTTTGGGAATTAAAGTGATGACTCCTAACTTCTGTGTATAGGACATTCCGGATGAATATGCAGAGTTCAAATATCTCACTAAAAATATGTGTAATTCTTTCCAAAAATGTTTGAAAAATTCGATAATTCGATATTAAAAATAATAATAATAATAATAATAGTGGCTACTTGTATATCACACATGTCCACCTTTCGGTGCTCATGGCGCTTAGAGAAAAGGACATGTAACAGACATAAGAAAGAAAAACAACAATATGGGTTTTCTCCCATAACATCTTAAAGGTAATGCATCGTCATCATCATTAAGTTAAATTGATTTTCGATAAATATAAAGTACAAAAAAGTACAAATGAAAAAAATCAACGTGACAAATCAAAATACAGTAAAAAAAAATACAAGAGAAATGTCGTCACCAAATAGTAATGGCATTAAGAATTAGGATGACGGTTATCATTGTCATTGTTTAGAAAGGGGGGGGGGGGGGATCCCAAACTCTCTTTATTGATCATATTCTTCTGTCTTTTCCTAATAAATAGCAATAACTTTTGTATTTGTCTGGAATAACCCTTTGCAGACGGATATTTCTAATGTTAGTTAATTTCCTCAGGTAATCTGTCACATTTTGTCACATACGTGACTAAGATTCTGTTTGGTGAAAAGAAATATCGAGACCGATGTTGATTCGGACCTGCGTACAGAATGCAGGACTCTTACCATGGATCATCAACAGTGCATGTGGCCTCGCGCGGTGCTAGCTATTGAGGGGGTAAATGGTTGTGGCATTGTTGGGGGGGGGGGGGGTGGAGGTTTATACAAGATATTGAGCCAATGATGAATTACAAAAGGCAGTTTGAAGACTCTTTTCAAGATATCTTAATACAATATAGCGGGGGGGGGGGGGGGGGTGAGGGGGTGGTGTGGAGGTGTACGTCCCCATTACTACACACATTTGTATCATATCTTAGCATTCTGATTAATACGACTACTGGTTATAAATCGTTGATAGCAAGTAATTAAAAAAAAAAAGAGATTAGATTTAGGACCGGTCATCTCAAATGTCCATTATTGAAAGCTAACTGAATTATAAGAAACCATACTAATATTGCTGGCATGCATACCAATGTTTTGTAAATAGAGATATGGAGATTGGGGAGGGGTGGGATGGCACGAGAGGGAAAGAGACCGAATAGGGAGACAGGGGGAAGGGTGACAGTTACAAATTAATGTTTGATCCTTCCAGCTAATAATTACGCCATACGAATATTCATAGCAACCCCAGTGCCATCAAAGAAGATGCTGTTCTAAGGTCTTCAGTGGAAAACAAATCACAGACAAGAAAAGGGCACGCTGGATGATTATTCGGTCTCTGGTCTTTTGTCAATTAGAAATCAAAGTTTCTGCGTTGAGAAGAAGATTACCCTTTCACTTGCACACGTCTGTCAAAAATATCGAAAAGATTTGCATTATTTTTTATCCTACGCCGCGCTTACACAAAAAGGCAGCGCTGTGGCTGAATGAAATGAATGTTGCACAGCCGACGGTGGTGTAAGAATTTACAACAATGTCCCATTTGTAATTCTTGTATTTATCTTGTGAATTCAAAAGATAAATACAAGAATTATAAAGCACGAGATGAAAGTAGAATTTGTTTCAAGTATGTTATTACGAACATTGGAATGTCCCTACGTTTTTCGTCGAAGTTGTTGTAATTGTTAGTTCCGCTAAATTTCACATTCGCTCAATGAGCGAACGTGACAGTGGTTCGGAGACTAATACAACATGGACACCTTTACATGATGATACATATATAATGGAAATAAAAAGCAAGAAATACAAATGCACATTAACCCACCTACAGTAGTGGGTTGACAGATGTTATTAAAGCATACTGTGATTTGAGTGAGTGTAGGATGGCAAGCCGTACTTAGCCGACATCCGTTGGATGGGTATTCTTTACAAGTCATGTGCATGTAATCTGTTAATTTTTGAAAGAATTTCTAAAAAGATCATTCAATCGAAAAATCGTAATGCAATAATTTGGAGGCGTCGCGTAAAATACTGTGGTTCCTTTCCTTCAATCTCAATCCAAAGTTGGAGGTTGAATGTTGAAGGAGAGCTAGCAGTCAAAACAAGCTTTGCTGATCTATTTATATAAGTATCAATTTTTAACTGTACAATAGGCAAATAAGCGTTCTATAAAAAGAAATGGCTAAAACGCCACAACAGTCTTTGAAAGTCATTGAATCGAACGCAAATACTGATAAAAAAAAATTGAAATCAAAAGCCTATATGTCTAAAAGTGTGGGGATGTTTCTTATTCAGCTCATACATAGAATATCCTTTTATTATACTTGACCTTCTATCTGACTTTGATTGTCGTCGCTTTTTCACGAAGAAGAAAAAAATCCACTGATAGTAAAACATCCATTTGCATTCGGATTCCTATTCAGTGTATTTTTCTGTATTGAGTTCGCGGCAGGTTTTGTCCAATGCAAATTTGTGACGTCATTACGATGAATTAGAGAGTAGAAAACACATTGGTCTACGGAGCTACATCTAAAGAGAGGGGTAGATCGAGAGGGATAGTGAGTAAGAGAGAGAAAGAGAGAGAGAGCGAGAGAGAGGGAGTGAGAGAGAGAGAGAGAGAGGAAGCATGACTCATACCTTGGAGATGCCGGATGCAGATTTAACAAATGATAAACAAAGATACCAATTTTACTTCGAGAGGAGTAAGCGTAAACCTACTCACTCTCGACAAGACTCACGTTAGAGGAAAACAAATATGAAATACAGTCTACGTGAAAATATAATATAATTGCTTGTCGATCTCAAATACATGAAAGCAAATGCAATTTTTATTTTCAACAAGTTACAAAAGACAGCCGAATTTATTTCGTGATAAAGATGTAGTTTTAAGCCTATCTTTCACGTGCACGTAACCTCGAACTCATCTTTGAACGTGGCCTTAGGATCGATGATTATATACAAAGTATTTGTCGCTCAGCTTCATATGCTTTTTTTAGCACCCCCCCCCCCCCGTGAGCAACAACAAACAAAAAATCTTTTTCCCTTTTTTTTCTAAGGGGGGCGGACCCCATTTTCATTTTCGTGTTTAAAAAAGGTACAATTAATGTTACCATCTTTGTTTTTACATTTTTTTTGGCCAAGCCCCCCCCCCCCCACCGTTGATCCGCCCCTGGTCTCGGCTCAGAAAAAGTAGTCAAAAGTTCGCATATGTGGGACTCGCAGGCTACCAGTCTCGTAGGTAATGCAGCCGTTGTTAAGGTTTTTAATATGGCTATGCTAGATGAAAATTAATCGTAAAGAGAAGAAGTAATTAAGAACTTTATTCTGGTCCTTTGAATTTCATGCGAGCTGAATAGAGATTAAAGAATCCTTTGAAAAAGGTGTTTCTTCTATAAAAAAAAAAGCCCTTTCTTCTATGATTGTGAATGTCGGATAGTCATGATAGTGGAAGGCATTATCTTTCAAACGATCGTCCCAAATATATCAATCGAAAATGAAAAAAGAAAAACATGTTGAGTTTCTTTTGAAACCAAACGAAAAAGCATATCTTTATAAAAAGAATTATTGTTTATATTTACCAGAACTCGGTAACTGATTTATTCCTGTTCTGTAGTCTTTGTTGTTGCTAGTGTTAGTATTATTTACTGACTCTTCAATTTAGTATAGCCCGTTGTTAGTAAACAGGGCCTCTGAATACATCGCCGCCCCTATTGATGTAAATGTGTCACCTTTTCTTTTTCCAGCTAATGCTGAAAAAGGTCACACAAATTTTTTACGTCATTTATTTGATTGCGGATGTTGGAGGCTTCCGCCAAGCCAATGCCATTCTCGTTGAGGGCAAATGATGACAGTTAGAGGGCGTAGCACGGGAATACAAGAGTACAACTAGTAACCTACTCCGAGAGAATGAAGGCCGATATATTCATGCTCTGCGATATAAAAATGCTGCATGACTGGTAATGAATTTTCCCAAACTAAGGTCGGTATTCTATTAATTCGATAAAAAACGACCCTGGGTGTAAGACCACGTTTAACAAAAGACAATTTAGAACTCAGAGCAAAAGTTTAAGCCCAATGTCGGATTTAAGTTTGAGTAGAATACTGGCCAAAGTGTTTGGTTAAAATTTGCAAAGGGTTTGGCGTATGTTTGTTTTCAACGATTTGGTGATTTTTGTGTGTGACCATTTTACAGTACAAATTATCATTAGTCCCCCTATTACCTTCATTTTCACATGCTTAACACTAATAATATTTTAGTCACTAACTTTACAGCCGTAGTGCTTTTTGGGTAAACACTTGTATGATTCGTATTTGTTCATAATTCCCAATTTTATTTCATGGCATATTTGGGGTTCAAACTAAAAGCAGGGGAAAAACAACAGTGTGTGAAGGGAATAGGTGGAGGGGAAGTCCCCCATCCTCCCCTCCGCTAAAACTTGTGAAACGCCGAAACACTCTATTGTGACACCCTTAATCGCTGGATGATCTTCACTGATTGGCAATGTCAACTGCAAAGTAAAGCCAACTATACCATGTCATAATACGGGAGGCTGATTCGTGCATTCAAGGTATTGTGACGTCATCAGTGATCTGGCATACGAAGCATTTGCTTGATCAAAGGCGATGGTTGATTTCCATTAGAGGTGAAATGCGAGCCGTTTCATTTTTTCTTGCCGATGTGAAATGTATTCAGTTTATTCGTTTATAAGTGTATAAAAACTGACCAGCAGCAAAGGCTTAAGGGAGCAGTTTGGGACTGAAATTATTCAAAGGGATGTTAACAATAATTATTATATACAAAGAATATACAAAATAAATATAATATAAACAGAAATATAATACAAAAGAATAAACAATGTATTTTAAAGTCCTGTACACAAGTGATATGAACAATATAACGAAGGATAAATAAAGGTTCAGAGAGACATACCTGAAGAAAGGGAGAGAGAAAGAATAAGAGAGCACAGCCGACAGTGAAAAAATATCATATTAGTGAAGACAGGGAAAGAATATCATATTAGTAAAGTCAGTGGAAATAGACGGCTCTATTTAAAAAAAATCATAATGTTATTGCTTCAATATTAATCCCACTTTGATGATAAGTTTGTCTTAATAGAAGAAGAAAAATGAGAAGAACAGATCAGCGAAGGTTAGAAAAAGTCGGACATTAAATAAGAAAGCTATGGATTTTTACAATCCATAAGTTTTCATGAGTCAAATTGGCAATACGGTCTCTAAATATAATGTCACCCTGGCCCTCACATATTATTTTTTGTTGAGTGCAAGATATTTCATTAAATTCCATTTTGATCAAAATATATATTTTTGTTCATGCCTATCTCGACCATATATCACGGATAACATGGTTTTTCATGCGCTCTTATATTAGATGGATCTACTATTCCATTACCATTCAGAGAAATGAGATTTCGGGTCGTTCTGTCATTCAGATCAGTGATGAATTACTAGAGGATGACATCACAATTTCTGGCCGCATTGTCAAATTGTCTCAACGATTCCATGATTTTCATGATTTGGAAACATGTATAATTATATTATTCATTGTCCGCTTTTTCTCAAACTTTCACTGAATTGTTTCTCTAATTTTCTGCTTTGTTTAAAGCAATTTAATATTAGGGTGGACTTCCAATTTCACTGAGATGATTTATGTTTTGTTTCTTTTCTAGAGGGTTTCTCCGTCCTTAACCACGCAGACAGTGCCCAGTAAATTATGATCGCAATGCAATTAATCGACGATTCACATTGAAATGAAGAACAATAACTAGTAGATACGGATAAATGTAATGTTCATTGAAACCGTTTCAGTTATTTTCGTTTTATAGAGATTTGTGATGTCGAATACATCTGGAAATATTGTTGAGAAAGCTAACAAATTTGTTGTCTGCCATTACAAAACTTTGTCCTCTTTTTAAGCTTAACTTTTCGAGTATCTCCTTTCCTATAATTCCAAAAATATATTGTACATAAATAATTGAGAGAATCAGGAAGATACTATTATTATTACACACGCCGAATTGAATGAATAAAAACGAAATTGCGCGTAAGTGATAATTTTTCGTAATAGATTAAATCATAATATCTTCCGAAACTCCCACGGCCGTCTGGTTGTATGTTAGTGAGAATGATTTTTGTGAAAGAACAGCTGCATACTAGATAGAATCATAATTGTGTCACATCATGAAATAAATCATAATCTGTCAAAAAAAACCTTGTATCATCTGTGAGTGAAAAGTGCTCTTTTGATCTACATCACATCCGGTCATGTCACAATTTCTGGCCGACATCATATATCACCGAGCCCCAATCATGTTTTATGGGCCAATAATGCGGGCTATCCTCTTTACATGTGCGTTGAGAGAATGAAAAGTGATATCATATGCGTCTATAAAGCTCAATTTATGTGTACCTATTGCCTAGGCATAATCACCACAGAGCCCGTCTGTCTTAATAAAGAGAGTGAACAAAACAAAAGAGCATTCGAAAGCAATTAGGATTGCGATCAGTTCACCTAATTCTCTTAAACTGCACCTTAAAAATTATGTTTTCAAGCAAAAACATGGGTCGCTTTATTTCTTGAAGTTATTATCTGTTGAGAATATTCTGACTTTATTCCTTATTTCTTTGATTTATTGGTTGATATTCTTGTTAAGTCCAATCAGACAATCAATGAATGAATGTGCTTGAAAAGATGATATAGAAATTAATCAAATCAATTTAACTCAAATCAGATCTGATCAAATCTTAATCAAGGGGCAACATTAGGGGCGGCTCCACGATTTGTGAAAATTCCGAAAAAAATAGAGGTTATAACATTTGTGTGTATGTGCTAGTTTAATTTAATTAGTATTTAATCAATGACAAACAAAAAAATAAAACAAAGACCATCACATTTTAAATCTAACATTTACAAGGAGCCCGAACCACAGTTGGGGGGGGGGGGGGGGGCAGCACACCATAGTAGTTTGAATCTTACAAAATGACCTTGGACACAGGGCGGTTTTTCCATTGAACAGTCCCTGAAGTTTGATTTTTTTTTTATTTTTGTTATATATATTTTTTTTTATAAAGGTGATCACGAATAAACATGATAGCAGAATACAATCAACAAATACCTATCATACCTATCGAACAATTTAATTTAAAACTTTTGCACATGTTTTTACCATCACAAATTTGAATGGAATATTAAAAATGACGTATGTGAAGATTGTAATGCCATTGAAGCATGACGTCATACTTATGATGCTAGAGCGTACAAAAATAACTGTGTTTGGGAAAATTATAACACGTTTGATATTTCATTTTGGGGGATTATACATTAACATAAATAAGAAGACTTTGGCAATTGGCTATGATGCGTGGTCAAGTTAGTTAATTACTTGGTAAACTTTTTGATTAATTTTGCTGAATATGTTATTTAACAGAACTACGTTACGTAGCAAAATAAATGGTAAAACTCTTATAACTGAGTTTAAGTATGAATCGATTTAACATTTAAAAGCTTAGACAAAATCAAAGGTTAATGAAAAAAGGGTAAAAGCTTTGATTTATATGCTAAGATAATATATTTTTTAAATGTGTATATATGTTATTTGGAACGTCGTAGATATGTGAAATAAAGTTCCCTTAAAAGGTAGAGAGAAATAATAAAAAAATATCATAAATAGAACAAGAACTTCAATAATTTAGACCTACTATTTAAAGATAAACTTTAGTACTGGTAATGCGATTGCAATGTGAAAGAAAAGGTGTGGAAAGGATCAGAAACAGTTGATCATGTAGCATGTAAGTATTGGTGTGCACTGCAAGTTTCTAGAGTCATCAAAATCATAATAAATTTGACCGAGTCTTGGTAAAGTAACAAGCACTGTACACAGAAAGCTATATATGGGACAACACACATGGTGTCGGGGCTGGTACTACCTTGATTTCCTTGTCTTCCTATGCTCATTACTCAGCCAGTATACATTTTCTTCCAAAATTGTTTGGCACATGTCATTTATTTGTAAGCTTGAACATTCAGTGAAAGTTTCGTTTGATTCTGTGAGAATTAATTTTCTTTTTTTTACCAGAACTCAAGTTTATCTTTAACATTGTATTCGTTATGGAAATGTTCTAAGCTAGGCAGCATGGAATTTCAGTGTCCTCCACGATTTGCATCTATTTGTTGTTGTTGTTATCTTAATAGGGGGTCTCATTACGCTTAACAGAATAAAGGGAGTGGCTTTTATTTAGCTTTTTCCGCTACGACGATTATGACGATGTGACGACAAATTTCAAAAGAAAGGTATCTTCTTAAAACTTTTTTCACCCCCTTAGATATATAGATCCATGAAAATAGTTTTCACAGAAATAAAAAGTCGACATCTATCAATTTTGTATCATCTTTCTCGATGCACTCTTTTTCATCCTCCATAAATCTGGCGTGAAGAGCACGAGGGCGGTAGATCATCACGCATCAATTACGTGTATGGATTCGGGGCCATTAATGCCGCTCGAGCGAGTGCGCGGGTTAAGTACCGCGCGATCGTTCCCATCAAAGCTTTCCAAACCAAATGCCCGTTCAGACTAGAGAAAAAACTTATGCGTAACTCATAAAAAGAAACATCTTATAAGGAATCGTCGCGTAGCAGATGGGGTATTCGTGTTATCAAGAAACACCGTGAAAAGAAATTAGTGCTCACTCGCTCACGATCAGCCCCGCCCAGTCATGCAATACGTCGTGCTCGAAACGATACCCCAACATGATTTTGTACTATACGACAATTCGTTATAAGACGTTCAGACTACAACAGTTTCATTAATTAGCCCTATGGAGTTGCCATACGGTTTTCCTTTAGCTATACGATTAATCTGGCTAGTCTGAAGTTCTATTTCATTTTCGTCATTATCAACGTTTTGAATTGTGAACTCTATTTTATTTTCGGAAATACAAACATCGAAATATTGAACCTTCGCAATTATGAGCCTTTGGAAAAACGACATACAACTGTGTGAATGGGAGACAAGACATGTTCCAGATGCACGAGTAGAACAGGGACTTGAGTCTATCAAGTCCCTGAGTAGGAGAAGCAAAACTTATCATCCACCTCGATGGCGAACAATAAATCAGACAATGATACATCTACCGATCATTTGAGCTGCTGCGCCAATTTCCGTAATATTATCCCGGTAGATGGTGAATCAGTAAAGTGGAAAGGATGTCCCCAATTAAAAAAGCTATCAAAAAACATTTTTCCCTTTTGGATGTTGGTTTCATGAGGAGACTCATTTATAATGTCATTGTTTTATGAATTACATGGGTGACTTGATTTTCTATAAAGATTAATCATGAAAACGTGGACACTGTGGCCTAGTGGTTCATTCACTTGACTCTCAAATCAAGGGCAAGACATTTATCCACATTTTTATTAGCTGCTGGGGTAGTAATAATAACAGGGCCTTCTGGAACGCCAGCATTGGTTCTGACGAGGCTTCCCTGGGTAACCAAATAATAATCATACCAATCATTGTTATCATTTGTTTATTCTGATTGTCGTTTCATTTTTGAGTTTATATCATCATATTGCTCCGGTTGTCTCATTTTCGCTCGCTGGAACATTGCCAGCACAAACCACTGACCTCTACCTCCTGGACGGATCATCGCCAATTCCCGCCCGTGATAACACTTGAAATGGGCTCGCACGCGAGGCAGCCATTTTACACTTCCAAGAGCGATACGGCTCACTATACCTATGTACTAAAAGGCTGTATTGTCTGACCGTTCATGAATATTCATGTTTTTGCTTACCTCTGCAAAATGCTTGCCTCTACTAAATGGAAAAATTACGGTGGGGGTTGGATGAAATGGACATAATGAACAAATCAGAACTGATCTATGATAAATCATGCTTCTTATCCATCGTGTGTTTGACTTATAACCTTACAATCGCGTGGTAAATTGAGTCCAAAGTTGTACATGTGTTATATAGGCAATGTCGAGCTTGCGACCTATTTTGATGAAATTGCGATGGATGGACTTTCAAAAGTCAAGGAGACATGAGGGTCCCAATGAAAGAGCTAATGATAACGTACGTCGGGATGGATGTGCTTTTCGTTTTAAACAAAAAAATAATTTTTAACAATTTTTTTGGGGTAAAAGTCCAAAGGCTATTATGTTAGGCTGCTGACTCTGACGTTAGGGGGCGTTGTCAAATGAGATTAAACGGAGCTTTAGGTATCATTATTATTATTATCATAATTATGTTACTATTAGTATTATTCTTCTTATGATTTTTATGTCAGCTTGAAAGGATACCTGTTGAGTAAAAAAAGATATGCTCTCCAAATGGCTTCATGCATCTGAATAGTCGAAATATGAAAAGAAATGGCCGAAAAGGTTGGATCAAACTGTCATGTGACATGCATTTGTAGTCCCATATATACATTTATGTGTACCGTGAAAATGACTTCAGCAGTCCTCATTTACTACATAATCAACATTTGTTGGCTACCAGGCAGTTTCTCTGGCAATGTATTCTCATGACCAGAACTAAACTTCATCTATTAAAAAAGAGGACTTCGAGAGAAGAATGTTTGTTTGTTTGTTTGTTAATTTTATCTTAGCACGGTGGCATACGTAAGCCAATGTCTTTTGGGCAATTCCAAGCGTTACGGAATGACCGTCCAAGAACATGTTCTATTTTGAAGGTAAAAAAGGAATTTTAGACATTGTCATAAAAGGGATAGTTGAGTTCTGTTGCAGAGGGCGCAACACAAAATAATTCTTTTGTGAGATAATGAAAAGCTGAGTGTCAAATTTGAAAGAACATAATATTTAAATGACATAATCATCTTTGTTTGATCAAAATCGGTTCAGAGACGGCTGAAATATAACGATTTCTGATACTTATGTACCACCACAAATATTAGACAATTTGAAAAAACCGTTGAAAAAACAAAATAACACCTTTTACGTCGTATTTCAGCCAATGCCGATGTTGGCCTTTTTGTTGGCATTTTCGTGTTGCGTATTACGCACAACTAGCCGGCCCATGTATCGTTATTTATAATTAAATAATTAATTAACGGTCACCGTTTTTTGTTAAAGTGGAGCTGAATTGGTATGCTCGTATTGGCTAAATTTCACACATTTTGGGGTCTAAAATTACCTTCATAGCAATTTTAGGTCCTAAAAGGGCACTAGAAATGCCATAGATAAGAATAAGAGCAATTGCCATGCACTTTAAAGGCATTTGCGGTCTGAAAACAGAACTCAACTATCCCTTTAAAGGAAAACGAGTTAATGATATAACAATACAAATTAATAAAAGGTATACTTTCTTAACAGTTGGGTCTCTTATCAACCATTAAGCAAATCTGATTTTTTATTTAACGTTGTGAATATGGAGTGAGATCACCTCATAATTACTCAGTAACAAAGGTAGGCTACATAAATTTATTATTTCATCATTTTATTAAATGTTTGATAAGAAACCAAAATGTGGTAAAAGTATTTAATTGTTTCGTATAATGAACCATTGCTTTTTATACTTTCATTGAAAAGCTCATATTATTCTCTTCTTTCAAATTTGAAAATGCTGTAGAAATTTCATCCCGTAACGCTTGGAAATATCCTAAAAGTAAAGCCGTGATTTACACCATGAAAAATCACAAATCACCGTCTCGATTTCATACACGGGAACATCCAAAGTCGCTGTTTAATCCGCCTGTTTGATATTCCTTTCAACATTGAACTCTCAAGGGGCATGAACATACGTTTCGGCTCTAGAACAGAGTTATTAATTCTAATTAAAGAAGCCGCGCATCCATTTTCGGCTACGGCGCTTGAACTTTCTTCAAATGGCTACGTGACAATGTGGCACGGCTGTTTACCACAGAGTGCATACACGTTTAATAAATGTCGCCACATCATTTATGGGAAAAGGGATTTTACACCCATCAACGATGATCGCTTTCCATGAACGATTTAAGATATGTTGGTAATCTATTAATTGTTATAAGGAATGTACGTGCCTTACGTGCGGATATCCTTCGTGTCGCTCCGCTTTCTACCAATTTTGCTCGAGAAAACAAGCTAGGCTATTATTAATTCTCCTTTACTAGTGATTTAGGGAGCGGGCCCACTTAAAGCACGGATGCTCATTTCGCATTTATGATGTCAGTCAAGGGTGTTCAAACATCCCCCTCCTTGGCAAACACGGGGAGTTTTAGGTTCCCCCCACCCCCCTCCCCCCCCCCCCCTTGGCCAAAGGGGAGTGTTTTATTAAAGACACGCTTTATCTGTGTTTTAGTTTTATCTATGCACCCCCCCCCCCTGGCCAAAACAAAAATAAGTAATTTGTTTTGCTATGCTCAATGGGGGGGGAGGGGGGGGGGGGGGGGGGGGGGGGGGGGGGGGGGGGGGAGGGGGGGGGGAGAGGGGGGTGGATGTTGAGGGAAAAAAACTCCCCCGCCCCCACACCTTTCTAAAAGAATTGTGCGTGTGATTCGTATTATTTCTCGACTCTATATAAGAGGACATTTTTTTGTCCAACATTTGAAAATTTGGCCGATCGATATTTCGTTTGGTTAGTGCGGGGGGGGGGGGGGGGTAAGGTCGGCTTTTGGGGGTCACCCATTACCACAATTAAAAAAAAATGATAATGTTATCATTATTATTAATTTTTTTTACAAAGGGGGGAGGGGAGGGGGTCCTCAAAAACACAAACGTAATAAAATCTAAGGGGGGGGGGCGGGGTTCAACCCCAACCCCCTCCCCCCTGCGTACGCGCCTGCTATTATTATTATTACTAATATAATTATCATCGTCATTATCATTATCATTATTTTAATTTTGATTATTCTTATAATAAGTAATACACCAAAATACTGATTGAAACGTTTCTCAGAATTAACATTCTAATTGTAAACGATTCCTATCGAACGATTCCGAAACCTGCTGTCTATACGTGCGTCTGTAAACACACAGATTATTAAAAATTATATATAGAACAAAAAATAATTGTTTGTATTCTAAGAATATCAAAAGTAGATCACATCAAGATGTTCACCTCTTAAAAAATGTAAGTGCTGTGTATAGCCCTTAGAGGATAGACCTTTTTCACGTGTCCGTATAGTGACTGCAATAGCAGCGCTGCTCTATAGCACCTGTACAGGTGCTACCTGTTTCCCCACCCAAATCTGCTACTATCTTTACACTAAGAGGATCTAGATGAACAGACATAATGGCTATAAATATATAGAGCCCGCTTTACACGGGAGTCATATAAACGTACAATTCGTATTTATTAAAATTAAAAGTGATTTGTAATGATTATTAGGGATTTAATTAAAAAAAACTCATTGATCAATTTCATTTTTGTTTAATGGACAGACATTACATTTTGAGACAACAGATCATTCAATTCATTTGAAGATGGAACCGCATAATCTGGAAAAACGATGTATTTCTTCAAACAGTATGCAAATGATATGCACATTTGCCAAAGCTCTTGAGGAGCTAATTGCTTGGCCTTGTTGATCCTCTTGGCTCAGTACTTTTTTTAAGCGCTCAATTCTGCACCGCAAGAAATTTTGTCAGGAATGGCACTTTGGGTGTTTAAAGCCCCACTGTCCTACTTGTAGCTACTTGTTCCCTCTATATCGAAAACTTCCCCAAGCGGTGCCTGTTGGTCCCCCATGATCCTCTTTTTCTTATGTTAGTTGAGAGCTGAGTTAACGAGAAAGCCACCTGTCAGTGACCTCACTGTGTAGTCTAATCCCTTCTGGCCCAGTAGTATTGACGGTCTTTAAATCTAACAAGAAAAGTGCACCTCTTTGCGTAGCACCTGTCTTTAGCAATAATCATGACAAATACATTGTAATCGTTGACAAAATTTATTTGATAAACTGTATTATTAGACATTTGTTGTGATAAAACTATTGTACTGAATATCTTGTTTTTATTTCATAGAACGAATTAAATATAAATCATTCTAATCTAAGATTCGAGTTGTGCCTTCTTTTAGTAGATTCCAGGCTTTTGACGTACCTGTATGCTGCATGTATAATTATTTTAAGAAGTGTGAAGTTTCCGTTTATCTCTGTACGTATAGACCTCTTCTGGAAAAGGAGATTTTCCCGTTCATTGTACAAGGAATGATCCATTTCTGTCAATGTAGACCAAAATCAAAAGTGGTTTCTCGTATCCAGTTGCCAGGCAACCCAAAAATTACTGTTCTGAAAAGATGAAAAACTCGCCAAAATTGCAATTGGCTCTCACTTTACGAATGATGTTCATTACAGGGAAAGTGTTTAGTAAACATTATAACCTATGGAGTGCGGGGTGGAGAGGAGCGACTATTGAGTGGCAATTAAAATAGTGATTACACTTCAATTACGATCACGCTCTCTTCCCCCTCCCATCTGAAGCGTTGTTTGATTTTCTGTTTCCGGAAGACATTAATGATTGTCAAATCAGTCATCTCAATTAATTAAAATTAAACTTTATTATGTGTTTCCCCCCTCTTGACCCATGATATAAAGGCTTGTTCAGGTATGACGCAATACACCGCCGCAAAAAAACGAGGTACTTTGACGTTTAAATGAATGGCAATTGCGCACCTCAAAATGTGACGCGTATAACCCCGTGTTAGTCCGGCAGCCATCTCGATATACCTTGTTTCAGGGTCTATAGTTGTTGTTTTTTGGATTATAGTTCCTTAGACCATCATTTTGAAGAATCCGATCGCTGACACTCTGTCAGCATTGAGCAATTTTGAGATATGTGACGTCATACAAAATGGCCGCCAAAATCCCCTTTTTAACCAAAATTAATGATAAAAAGTGTTAACAGAATTTTACTACATTAAATGGCAGTCAAATATTTTGATTTTTTTCTAGAATCATCACTAAATAAAAATTGTGATGTTGTATGATTACAAATGATATGTAAATTTGCATAATTCGGAATGGCGCCCTCTATAGACACATTAACTTGCATAGTTCAAAATGAAAGAAGAAAAAAGATGGCCAAATACAAATTTCTAACATGAGATTATCATAATGTCATGAGTCAGATGCATTGGATACAGTGAGTAAAATAGTGCTGCACATTTATTTTTATTTTGTAATTTAGTACTCGAAGAAAACACGATTGAATTTCATGCTCTCTGTCCCATAGATATGAGGTGGCATATGGGGATAAATTCCCGTTTTCAGTGACAGCGTTAAGAAACTAGATTTGTATTCTAAGGTACTAGATTCTTTTATATGAACCTAAAAATTACGAACTACCAATCAAATACAGGACTATATCCGTTCATAAGTTTGCTTCAAAATCTTGAAATTTGTTTAAAAGCCTTCTAAATGTGTTGGGAACCCTAAAACATTCCATGCGAAAGAGGGTGTCATTTAACACTTAATTCTCCAATAATATTCAAAACAAATGTGTTCGAAGTGAGGTCGTGGCTGTAAGGCGTGCTTCCACACACATGTTTGCAAATAAGCTCTCTTAACATTTTCTACAAACGCTTCAGTAGTTTGATGTAGTGAGACAAGGTTTTGAGTATTTGTAGCTCCTAGTCTTCGGACCCTTGGTAGCCACACGTTGATACGAGCCTCTGACATTGAGCTGGTTGTTGACTGTCCATAACATGAATTAAAGCATTGAGTAGGTTGAGTGATGACATATGACCATGCTGGATCAATATTGCCAACTGAGTCCTAAGGGAGTCGAATCTTCTGCTTCATCACTTTCATCATTGTACCCTATCCAATGCCAAAGTATGCCCCAAGAGTGTCGCATCCCGTCAACGCATGTTCTGCCATCATCGATGAAATGATATCTCCTAACTTGTCTACAGTGGCAGGAACATCAACAACAGTTCGATCTGTGATGGGCGTCTCCATGGTCATTGGCGTTTTATTAGTCCGTCATGTATATAATGATGCAAAAGTAGTACGTAGACGTCTGTGTCATCCACTAGGACCCTAACATACCTCTTCTCATTAGCAGCAATTCGAATCGCTTGCTGTACTATGATGTTGCCTGCTTCTTCATATGTTGTGGACAGACCTTTCCTTGGCATATGACATCACTGCCTGGAATCACTTCAACAGGAACCTCATCTTGATGGTAATGACCAGCTTGTGCTTTTGTCTATTTGTGAACACCCAATCATACTGCAGACTCGCGCATATAATGATGTCGATCAACTGTAGTTTGTTGTCATGAAAAGAAAGTGAAGTTAGCAACACTAGAGACATGTTTAAACACATCAAGTTACTGACCAAGAAACCTACACCCAAACTTATATGTCTTGAAGGATGAAAATGGGAACATTTTAACAGAGGATGAAGATATAAATGCAAGATGGAAGATGTAATAATGTATAAAACCGTATACTGCAAAAGAAACTGAAGAAGTTGATACTCATGAATGAGTAAACGTCGAGGACGACCCATGCTTCAACCTGATATCTTACAAAATGGAGTGAAGGAAGCAATACACATCGTCTGAGACCTGGGAAAGCACCTGGTATTGAAAATTCCCTGCAAAGCTTTTCAAAGAGAGCGGAGAGGAGGGCGTAAAGGTCATGCACAAGCTGTGTGGCAAAATATGGAGACAGAGAATATGGCCACAAGACAGGAATAGAGCTGTTTTTCTCCAACTCCCAAAGAAAGGTGTTAAAAATGAATGGGCCATCACCCACACTATTTCTATTACTCTGCATGCCAGTAAGATTCTTCTTCACTTAATTGCTGAAAGAGTTAGAAACAAACAGTGTTCAGAAAAGAAAGAGGGACAAGAAACCAAATTGACAATCTCAAAAATTTGATTGAGAAAAGCAAAGAATTTCAACAACTTCTCTCCCTAGCTTTATTGATCATCCCAAAGCTTTTGACTGCGTACAGCATAAACGCCTATGGAAGATAATGAACTAGATGGGCTAGATGGACTCATCCAGTCGCTCTACCAAGACCAAGAAGCAACAGTAAGAACAGAGAATGGCTACACCGAAAGGTTCACTATTGGTCAAGTTGTCCGTCAAGGCTGCATCCTATCACCATAACTTTTCAACATCTATACTGAATTCATCATGAGAAAGGCTTTTTATGGTCAAGTTTCTGTTGGTGGACGAACGATCACTAACCTAAGATACGCCGACAATACAACACTCCCTAGCGTACTGATGGGGGAGGGGGGGGGGCAAATCAAATTCAAACTGCTTTTTTCTTCATATTCGATACCAGTGATTTACAAATGTTGCTGAAATGACATGAATTTCCTGGGTTTTTTCTCACTTTTTTATAGTAAATTATAATTTATTAAGCGTATTTTGGAAAATGACAAATCCCTAAATTCAAAGTCAAGCAAAAAATATGCTTATTTAAAAGCCTACATGTCTGGGTCCGCGAAACGGCGGGGCTCAGGGGACTCGAGCCCCCTTACTTTTTGTATAAAGTATGTTTAAAGAGAACTAGAAAGAAAGAAACAAAGTGACCCGAGATGAAATGAGGTATCAAAATATGCTCATCTGACAGTTATTAAATGCCCAAAACCCCTGAGCTTCCGGGGGCTGTGCCCCTTGAACCCCACCTAGGGCCCTAAGGCAGGCCCCTGCATGGATTTTCATCTGACAATTATTAGCTGCCTACAACCCCCGAGCTTCCGGGGGCCCTGCCCCCTGGACCCCACCCCAATTTGCGCTCCTCTCTTCCTAATCGTAAATACTTTAGCCCCACCCCCGCTTTAAAAAATGTTCCGCGGGGCCTGCATGTAACATGTATGAGTGGTGGTGAAGCAGATTGTTTTTCTGCCCCTCTAAGTGCTTTTGCTCATTATGCCACTGACAACACTTAATAACAAAACATCAGAAGAACTACTAGAACTCCTTAAAAAAGAGTGAAGGATGCAAGTGAATAATATAGACCCTACCTCAATGGAAATTTACTACATGAAACAGAGCATGGTGGTTGATGGAGAAGAAGTTGATGAAGTGGAAAAGGTTATATAGTGTTCTTGGGTCAATGACTGTCAATGAGGGTGGAAGCTCGGTAGATATCAAGAGACAACTGGCCATGGCTAAAACATCGGCCTCAACACCGTCAAATATCTGGAAGGACAGGAACCTCAGATCTCATCAAACGGGTCACAGGGGTGAGCCATGATCTATATGACAACGACGACGACGACGAACAGTGAAACATAGTTTATTGGAGGGCAGCAGTGACGCGGGACTCAGTTGGAAGACTCTCGACCCGTTATGAACTCTAGATACTCTTGGATCTGTCAAACACCAAGCAAACATCATCAGATTGTTATCCACAGTAGAGCACAACCATCAATGACTGTACAAGATTGTTCCAGTGTCTCATGTCTGGCTGACATCTCAACTTTTGTCAAATTATATAAGTCCGCCTTTGACATGGGAGTGCTCGTTTCCAGAATCATCAAAGAGTGCTGTTAGGACTGGCGAAAGCTCTTATGACAAAATGTCCTTGACATTGACCTCTCTTGAACTTGCCTGCAGTCCTATTACTCTAGAGTAGATCAAATTTTCATAGACTCTCGTACCCCAACATTTATTGACTTCTTCATGGCTGCCATGGTTTGAACTTTCTTGGAAACTGTGTCATAAAATCCACCAGGTAATTTCTTTTGAAACTCATGCATCTGTCTAGTACATATGTCAACTGCTTTATCCACATTCACTGAAGTTGGAGCAATGCTGGTCTAAATAAAGCCTATCAATGGAATATTAATGTGTGCCGTAAAACCGATTTGATGAAAAATGAATTCTTTCATAGCCATGTTTGTTTCTTGACATATGGAGGGTAGGTGTATGGAATTGGAGACCGTAGGGAATTGGAGACCACCAAGCTTGAACCCATCACTGTTTGTCCGTGTTGGCTCCAATATTGCTATAGCGCCATATGTAGCCTTTAACAACACTATTGCATTTATCCAATTCATTTCGAAGACTACAATGCGTTCTCTCCGAGAAAATTGGCAACAATGACCAAGATAAGCAATTGTGATCGTAAAATTTTGCTCTGATATAAAAAAAAAAAAAAAAAAAAAATTCACTGAATGTTGTGGTGTATGCAGATATTTAGGGGTGGCTCTTAAAAAGTATTTTTGAAAGGAAGTTTATGAAGCGTGCCAACCATCGCAGAAAATTTATGGCCATTGTGTGTTGTGAATGGGTGTTGCAATGCACATTATGAATGGTGTCTGATCAGAAATGTGTGTAGGCAATGGGGGACACCCGGTCCAAGATGGGGGCCTACTTTCCCCCAGTTGTCCATTTCATGTTTAAAAGCACTATCATGAAACATATTTGGTTGTTCGTGTCACCATTCTAATTTGAATGCATTTCATTTTAAGAAGTTGTTTCTATGCTGTGAGTTTGATCAATGTAAAAGTCACATTGCCAGAACATTATTCTGAAAGTATTTAAACATAATTTAAAGCACCTTTATTACTGTAAACAAAAAAATACAGAAATATTTTGGGCCGCATTGTTTTAAAATCGTTTCAAAATTATAGTAAGTTCATTGGCTGCATGTATCTCTTTCAAAAAGTGTTTGAACTAACTACATGTATAACAATTCTAAATTTCATTCAAATTGTATTTAAAATGTCTTGATTTGTAACTGTCCCTTATTACCTACACACGTAGGTAACGAGAGACCTTTGGGGATGACGTCATTAATCATTGTTATCTCATTAATCAGTTACATCATGACCACAATTTTGTTACCAAATAAAGAGAAAATGTTACTGAAGAGAATACAAAACTTTCTGTATGTGTAACATTGTTCATGTTTATGTAAATTATGCAAATGTGCTTAACGGTCTCCAATTCCCCACACCTACCCTATCTAAATTTGGACCAAACAAGATGAAAGATGAATGCACCACAACTGCAATTGTTGCCCCAAAAAAGCATTTAATATGATTTCGGCGTAACATAGATTTAAAGATGAAGTTGAGTTCTGGTCATGCGATTGCATTGTGAGAGAAACGGTGTGGAACCGACCAGAAAAGGTTGATCATCTAGCATATAAGAATTTGTGTGTATTGCAAGGTTCTGGAATCATCAAAATGATAAGAAATTTGGCCAAGTCTTGGTAAAGTTACAAACACTTGCACAGAAAAATGTATATGGGACTACATGAACATGTGGCGTAAAAAGCCGGCCCCTCGATTTTTACGATGTTACATGCATATTTAGAATATGAAGGCATTTGAAGAGCCATGCTTTTCAGGGAACATGTCTTAACTGATGTTCTTCCACACTTGCATAATAAGAATGAGTAATGCTCACAAATTATTTTTCACCTCTTCCCAGAACTCAAACTTCTCTTTAAGAAATGGCATTTAGCTGGCACACATATTTTATTCAAATTAATATGTTTATAGAGGGCGCTATTTCAAAATATGCAAATAAGCTGGTCATCTTTGGCCATGCAACATCACAAAACATTTTTTTAGTGATGGTCCTAAAGAGATACAGACATTTGGCTGCCCAAAATTGTAGAAAAACCCTTATTATATATTTATTATTCATTTTTAAAGAAAAATCATGTACTTTTGCGGCCATTTTGTATGACGTCATATATCTTACATTGCTCAAGGCTGACAGAGTGTCAGCAATTGGATTCTTGAAGTAGAAGCTTTAGGCAATCAAAATCCATTGAAAAAAAAACTATAGCCCCTAAAACAAGGTTTTTAATAGGCCAATAATCTGGATTTGGCTGCCGGACTATGTCCACACACACACACACACACACAATTCATCGTATAGCTAACCCGAAACAGTATATGTTTCGGGATAGCCATACGATATGCCTGCAGGTGCGTACGCAGGATTTTTTCGAAAGGGGGGGGGGGGGGGGTTAAAATTTGAAAATCGCGCCGAAAATTTCGCAACGGCTCAGCCAGCCGCTGAATAAGCGGGGGGGGGGGGGATTTCCTCCAAAACACACACAAAAAGTTTGAGAGTGAGGGGAGAGGGTTCGACCTCCAACCCCCAACCCCCCCCCCCTCTGCGTACGCGCCTGTGTGTGTATGTGCGTGAGTGCGTGTGTGTGTACGCGTGTGTGTGTGTTTACGCTTAATAACGATACGTCGTATACTAAGAAACGTCTTATATAAACGAAACTAGGGTCTGCGTGGACCTATAGTCGAAACAGAACGGTATAAATGGGCGGGGCTTAACGTGACCGCACACTTATGATTGACCGGCTGTTATGTAAACCGATCACGTCAAAATCAGTTTCTTTATCTTTTTACGATGTTTCTTACCTTGAGTGTGTGGACGCCCTGTTCGCTGTACGATGATTCATAACACGACGGTTCTTGTGTGTGGACGCCATGTTCGCTACACAATGATTCTTTAGACGACGTTTCTTTATAGAGTTCTGGGATAAATTGTGTTGGTGTATGGACATGCTGTTACACTTTACGTCACCATAAATAATCCCGCTGCAGTTTTGCCGCTTCACATCAGAACGAGCCCTGGATCGTCGGCTGCCCGCAAAAAAGGCGATAACGGCTTTGTATACGCTTTCATCGTATCCATCCGTTTTAGCATAATTATTATAGGCGCACTCGGTACCCGCCCCCTCTTCATCAAACGGCGGGAAAAGGGAGGAAACAGGATAACGGACCCGCTACTTTCACGAATTCAGCTTCCATAATTTTGCCGCCTGCCCGTAAGTCCAGAATCCGGCCTGATTTTATTTTGATCTCCAACACGTACACCAACGCTGCCTCTCCCTACTTACCAGCCGATGATGGCGTGATCATTAAATTAGGACGCCAGGCGAAACTCAGGCTTGGCTGGTGAGCATATTTATGAGTTTGTTGATAACGCCATCTTCGACGGCTTAAATCAAGTGTGTCGGGAATTATAAAGAACCGGGAAGATTCTGGACTACCTGCCCGTAAGAAGGTCGAACGAACGAACTAACGAATAATACCTAAAATTCATTTGAGATTTATTATCCAAACGTTTAAATAATAACAATGATAACTGCATCTTTAACAAAGATCATAAGCATAAACGAGACCAGAAAATAGCATAAAATGCTCATTATGTCGGGAACCTCTAAAGTACGTGTATCTTAACAAACTTGCATTTCGTGAAAGATTTTAACGAATTGGTGTTTTTTATGTGTAATGTGATTTTATTCCATAAAAGGAGTCATTTGCACGTTGTTATTTATCTAAAGAATGAGGTTCAACAATAATCAACTAGTATTATACAAATGAAAATTGTTATTTTTTTAAAAATTGAGTTGAATATTTTGGGTAGGCCTAAGTTTTTTAACATAATTATACGCCAACATAAATACTTAAATTGTAGTTGTGGAGATAATAATAATAATCTTTTATTTACCCAAGGTAGCCACTTCAGTTATGAAACTACTCTTCCAGCGGGCCCTACATAACATAATATGTTATTACTACCCTTCTCCAATGTAATATGCTGAGCGCCTAGCTATAATTCTTTGGTATGACTCGGCCGGGGTTCGAACCAACGACGTGGAATGACTGCCGAAATCAGAGTTTGTAATCATCCTAATTATCCTTCATCGCAATTTCATTAAGCTGCTAAGAAGATACTTGTTACACTTACACTGTTGCTCATAAAGATGGAATATTTTTTGTTACCCCAATTTATGGAATTATTTTGACAATGATTTATTCCTAATAGATCTAGATAATAGTATACATTCTCAGATTTTATTGAATAATAATTTGCCAGTGTTTGTTTTGCGTGACTGTTAAAGCATGTGTTAGGTTATCAACTAGGGGACCTACGTCCTTAAGTCATAAATGACAGTAATGAGGATTAATGCCCCACAAAAGGGCACTAATATGTATTTTTCCCAGTCCCTAAACAGGAAAAATTCCTCTGTAGGGACATGCATTATGGCTCAAGGCATGCCCACATAGAAGATTTTGTTATGTTGGGGGTCGGCGCAAAATGTAATGAATTATTGACAATCTATTGCATTTTCTTTGTTTTTTTGCTTTTGTGGGGGCGTCGACGTACCCTAGCGCCCGCTGCGTACAGTCATGATTTATTGGCTAAGCAATGGCCTTGTTACTGTGAGCCCCCAGGATCAAAACCGTGTCGATGTGCTATATTAGTGCCCTTTTATGAGGCATTAATCCCCATTACTGTCTGTTATGACTTAAGGACGTAGGTCCCTTAGTTGATTAGCATAGTAGCACACACATGATTTAGCAGTCACGCAAAAAAATAAAATAATAATAATAGCCTAATAGTCCACTCCAAATTTTATTAAACCGAAACGGTTTTTTTTTTGCCCAATTGATCGTGAGCCCGACAGCCACTGAGCAGCGCCAGATCGACGTTGCCCCCCAATTGTCATTCAATAAAATCTGAGAATGTATACTATTATCTAGATCTATTAGGAATAAATCATTGTCAAAATCATTCAAGAAATTTGGGTAAACATAATTATTCCATCATTATGACCAACAGTATATTTACCAACAAAATTATACAGTTTTTACTAATAAAACTGTATAATTTATTAATAAATAAATTAATGAATTAATATTATTAATTTTATATATTTATACTATCAATATAGGGTTTAACATCAATCATTTCAATATGCATATTTCAAAAGATCATGAATTTGTTTTCTCTATGTTTACGATCAACTTTTTAGCTAGAAACCACTGATTTAAAATTTCATAATAATATAGCAATGACAGAGTTGAATTCTTTTACATTTTTATTTTTAAGAAAAATATTGGCGTCATGAGCAAATGATATAAACTTCAAGATATCACAATAAGAATGCTCAAAACATTGTCAATGGTTTCTCGTATATAGCTATATTGCTCTTAGAATAATGAGAGACCCATTATTCACTTAAAGGTAATACAAGTTCTGGTATGGGGTCATGAATTTGGTTCAAATGAACATATTGGAAGCATATGCAATCCTACAATAATCAGTGATCGTTGTCGCGGTTGAAATCGAGTCTACTGTTATGAACTTGTAAACAATAAACTCTGTATGTTGTATAGCTCCCTCTCAACATCAAGATATTAATTAAGCTATAAAACAATGTTTCTTGACTAAAATCGACCGATTAGCTATTACCGTTTGGAAATTATATATCACAACTACATATTCTGAGATTTTCATGATCGCAGCTACCATTATACGGTCGTAGGCGCTATTTGAAATTCATCAAAATTTACCGGGAGCACCGGTAATTTTTTATATTCAATTTTTCTCGAAAGCAGAAGTGTTTTAGGGGCCAAATTTTCTAGTGCTTATAATACATCCACAGGGGCATCCAAATATATCAAAATTGTAAAGAATCACTATCCACGCAATTTTGAAAATTTCCCAAAGCTTTGTATTACCTTTAATGCTAGCTAAACGTGGTTGGAATGAATGCAGAAGAGTCTTCAAGAAAAGTTCACATGCACGGAGAAACAGGTAAGTTTACACAAAGTTCAATATATGGGACTGGAGAGAAATATTGATTCTCCCGGGCCCTGTTAGGAAAATTTTAAACAAAATTGATTAAACCCTGAAATGGATTGCACAAAGACCTATTTGAGTCTCATATTCTGCAGCGGACTGCCTGGTGAGACTCGTTCGAATGATATCTGACAAGAATGAATGGACATTTGTACAAATCGATTGACCAATGGCTATATACAAAGTATGTATAATAAATAAAAGTATCGACTATATAAATAATGAAACATGTTCCCGTATACAATAAAAAGAAATTTCGAAATGTACTCTTGCATACAGTAAAACAATAAATTGCGACGTTGACTCATCTAGTACTATTACTACTACTACAAATGATGATGATGATGATGGTAATAATAATAATTTATTATTACCCTCCTCTTCATCATGTTCATAATTTACATTCATATAGCGCATTAAAGATAAAGGTGAGTTCTGGTAATGCGATTGCATTGTGAAAGAAAAGGTGTGGAATGGATCAGAAACAGTTGATCATGTAGCATGTAAGTTTTGGTGTGCACTGCAAGGTTCTAGAGTCATCAAAATCATAACAAATTGGCCGAGTCTTGGTAAAGTAACAAGCACTGTACACAGAAAGCTATATATAGGACAACACACATGGTGTCGGGGCTAGTACTACCTTGATTTCCTTGTCTTTCTATGCTCATTACTCAGCCAGTATATATTTTCTTCCGAAATTGTTCGGCACATGTCATTTATTTGTAATCTTGAACATTCAGTGTAAGTTTCGTTTGATTCTGTGATATATATTTTTTTAAATTTATTTTTTACCAGAACTGGAGTTTATCTTTAATGAATACTTCAATAGTCTTTATATTATACTTTTAATGACCCGATGACTTGATTCTAAGTCCCCGCACAAGTGCGCATCGTGTGCACTCATTAAAGTTACTATGTCCCTTTTGCAGCCAACATCAAATTGTCCCACTTAAAGGTAAAGACCAGGACTAGAAACGCCCCAATTCCAAAAAATGAAATAAAAGCTCTCATTACCAATCATGTGAAAGAATATATTTTGACTAATACATGATGATACAAAATTTGCCGGGAAACCGCCTACTAATTCATATATTTGGTAAATTTGTTTCTCTCATGGTCTGTGAGAAATATAGGGTAGTCCCATATACATCTTTCTGTGTATAGTGCTTGTAACTTTACGAAGAATGGGCCAAATTTCTTATCATTTTGATGATTCCAGAACCTTGCAGATGCTAGATGCTAGATGATCAACCTTTTCTGATCGAGTCCACAACGTTTCTTTCACAATGCAATCGCATGACCATAACTGGTCTTTACCTTTAAAGACATTTTCAAGCCCCCCCCCCCCTTTGGGGAAGTTTTAAATTAGTATTATCTTTCAAATGCCGTTAGAATTTAACCTTTTCATTTTTTGGGGGCCTGCAAATGAGACATATTACCTTTAAGGCTTGTACAGATATAGTGTTGTAGACCGCCGCAAAAATGCGGCAACTGTTTTTTCTTACGTGTAAATGAATGACAAAGTCTATTTAAAATGAATTGTATAATATCTCAGCAAATGACGTTGCAGCTGCGACAGGGTTTCGAACCACGTATCTCTTGATCCACAGTCCACTAGACAAAACAACTCGCACGAAACACGAAAAACTAAATTAAATTCTGGATGAAGTCTCAAAGTTTCTACCCTGGTATTATTGTTGAGCTTGAGACTTAATTTCGTAAGGTTACATGTCGTTTTCCAAAGGTTCATATTCCGAACGAACGTGATTCCGAGGGTTCATCACTCTGAATGGTCATCATTCCGAATGGTCCCAATTCCGAAGGCTCATATTTCTGGAGGTTTGTTAACCCGAAGAAGTATCATCATCCCGGAGGTCCGTATTTCCGAAAATGAAATAGGGCTTGTAATCCCAACAATTACATAGAACAATATCGTATTCTGTAACTACCAACGTTCGGAATAATGAACCCTACTTCATTTTCGGACTAATGAAACTTCAGATAAACAAACCTTCAAAATAATGCAACAAAATGTCCGGAATTATGAACCCTTTTTAATTAACGGAATTTTGAAACCCTTGATAAGTTAAATTTGGGTTTCGGAATTTTGAACCTTTGGAAAAACGAACCTTCCGGAGTAAAAAAAAAGATGAGTGCCTTCTTTCGTTTCACCATTAGTGCCACAGGAAGCGTTCATCCCCCAGTAATTCACTCAGTTCTTGGTTCCACCCTGAATAGAATTCTTGAAGAATCGTCCGCGTTTCATTGAACATGTCTCCAACTTTATGCGCAGTTCTGAGGTTGGTATTAATAGTTCGAGACTGACAGATTTCCATGATTTTATCCTCCGATAAATTTTCTGCGAATAGAACACAAAAGATATGAATCATACAATTTTTTCAAAAGTACATAAACAAATCACAAAACCTTTCGACAATAACATTGTAACAAAACAAAGAGAGAGAGAGAGAGAGAGAGAGAAGGAGAGAGAGAGAGAGAGAGAGAGGGTGTTTATTATTAAGTCATTTGCCCATACAATGTATATTTGCACTTTGTGTCAGATTTTTGTTCAGGTTGTTTATTTTCATGATTGTTTTTCATTTAAAGATTTAATCGTAAATATTATGGACATAATTATGCGATAAATACATGTAAAGTATCCCCCGCTTCTTCTCATACCAACTCACATATCGTTGCTGTTAATAGGTAGTTTACGACATGGTTGCCTAGTAACATTGAATATTAGACAGCTCTTACCATATTAATTAGTTTTGCTCGATTTGGACAGTTAACGCGACGCAAAATACCAGCACAAATGCCTAGGTCACATTTGCCGCGGTAGGCGTGCGGCCTAAAATATCTACGACCTATACCAATTATAGGACCGCCGAAGCATTCCCACGGTCACAAACGGTAGCGGTCACATATGCCTAGATTACATTTGGCCTGCGATTAGTCTACGGAGCCCGTATCCTGCCCGTATCCCCTTTTCCGTGCGGCCTCCGTACGGAGGCAGAAGAGGGCCGTGAGATTTTCGTACGGATTCACGGGCTCCGCAGGGCTCTGCGGCCTCTACGATTTTTTTCGCAGAAAGTTATACAAATTTGAAAAATCGTAAGCCCGTAGTCCGTAGACATGTCGTATGTGTCCTTGCACAATTCCGGCACGGGCATCGCACGGAGGACTTGCGCTGATCATGCAGCAAACGCACGATTTTTCGGTGAACATGGAGGCCAGAGATCGCTTAAAAACGGCACGGTGGTTGCACGGTCACCGCGCCTTGTCCGCGCAACCTTTGCATGGAAGCTGCACGGGCTCCGTACGATTTCCGTGCAGAGGCTGCACGAGATACACAATCTTAATAATATATTATAGGGTAATTCACTGAAAAATGGACCAATTATTCATGTTTTTTTCATAAATCCAGAGGAAATGTTTAGATTTCCAGGAATTTCCACTTAAATTGTATTATTAACATTTTTTCTGATGTCTAGGCTTTAAGTTGATACCAAATCTGGCTGCCATCTTCTGCCTGTTATTATGTTCTAGCCGATTTTTCTTGCCACATTGCCCAGGAATTTTTTTTTTTTTTTTTTTTTTTTTGGGGGGGGGGGGGGGGGTCCGCGGTGTCAGAACAAGTGTGCGTACCCCCACGCGCCGTAATCTATGCCCGCGAAACCTTCATGATTCAGAGAGGAATAGTTGTTGTATAGGCTCTCGGAGATGTTGCATCTTGCTTTCACCCCTCGGCACGCCTCGAGTGATATCAGGATGCAACGTTCCCTTGAGCCTATAAAACAACTATTCCTCTCATAGCAGTCACTTTATCTATAATATTTCACGCCGGAGCACGCAATTATTTTATATTTTAAGATGATGAAGCGGATCCTAATCAAGTGATGGGTTTAGAGCGTACACGTGACCAGGCATTTATTTTGCCTAACACGTAATTTAACTAATGACCGGTCAATAAAACGCATGATACACTCGGTACCAGGGTGGGGGTGGGGGGGGGGGGGGGGGGGGGGGGGGGGGGGAATCAGTTTCGAGGGGGTGTGCCGCTAAAGCCTCGAAACACCTACCCATCACAAGGGGGCATTTGGGGGCATTTTTCTCGATAAAAGACCCAATCTTCACAAATTTCGGCTGTTTTGGGGGTGTTTGCATGTTTGGACGGATCCGTTTTTAATGGTAGTTTGTTAAAAATGGGACCCATGTATAGGGATTTTTGTGAAAAAGTGACTCATTAGAGCGGCACACCCCATATATCCTAATATGTGAATACCCCCCCCCCCCGAGCTCGGTACCTTCGATACTGTGTGTTTCAAAAGTGTGGGCAATTCTTACTAACGCCCTCCCTGCTGCGTATTATTTTTATAATAATGCACACCCTACAAGTCAATATATATATATATATATATACACTATTGAACGACAATATAATATTGTGGTTGGCTTACTTAGATTTAAAAATGCGTAGATATTTGGTAAAATTTCCGTGCAGTCCTCATGCCAGTCCTCAAGTCGTAGAATAAACATCTGATCACGTGGGAAAACCTTCAACCAGTCCCTGATGTAAATGGCGTATAAACCGATGTTGAGACGCTAGGTAAAATGAAAGTAAAGTAAGTCGTTTTACTTGAAGTGTCAGTGGCGTAGGTTAAAAGGAACAATGGTATATGTTTCCCATCATCTACTTCATTATTAATAACCATTATCATTAATATCATAATAGTACTCTTTATAACTCCAAGTGAGCATGTCTTTATTTACATAAGTCTTTATATATTCAATTTATTTTAATTTCTTTTTGCTTGGAGTAAGAATTATTTTGAGAAAAAAAATTACCAACTCTTTTTCTTGTTTTTGTTCTCCTTCTCGTTTTTCTTCTTCTGCTTATTGTTATAATCACTTTTTATGATTATGAAATACTATTTTTGTTCTTACAATCACTATTATTATCATTTTTACTGCTATTGGTGCCATTTCAGTCCGTTCAGCCGTATTTCTTGACCTATCTATCTTCACTATCCGACATGCAAGAGACTTCTTACAACTTGCTATAGATAGTAATAGTGAAGCTTTTCCCAATACAGAAATACGACCTGCTCCTTAAAATAGTCCCAACTTCATCCGAATTTGTTGTTTTACACAATCGCTACAATCACGTCCTCTAACGGCAAACGCAGACGTCATTACATCGTTTTAACACGATTACAGATTTAGCCATTCTTATTATTATTACTGTTGATACTTTATTGACACTTTGTTTTTCATTTTTCATTCTCAACATTCAAGCAAATATAGTTAAATGGATAGTTGAGTTCTGTTGCACTGAGCGGGCGCTACACAAAACATTTTTTTGTGAGATAATACAAAAACTGAGTGTCAAATTTGAAAGAACATACAATTTAAATGACAGGATTATCTTTGTTTGATCAAAATCGGTTTAAAGACGGCTAAAATATCCACTAATATTTAACCATTTCTAATATTTGTGTACCACCACAAATATTAGATAATTTGAACCAGCCCTTAAAAAACGAAATAACGCCTTGTACGTTTTATTCCAGCCAATGCCGATCTTGGCTTTGTGTTGGCTTTTTCGTGTTGGGTATAATACGCACAGCCAGCCGGCCCATGTATTGATATTATTAATTAATTAACGGTAACCGTATTCTTTTGAAAATAGAGCTGAATTGGTATGATCGTAGTGGCTAAATTTCACTCATGTTGGGGCCTAAAATTACCTTCATAGCAATTTAAGGTCATAAAAGGGCACGAGAAATGTCATGAATAAAAATAAGAGCAATACCATACACAATGAAGGCATTTGCGGTCTAAACAAGAACTCAACTATCCCTTTCAATTATTGAAACTCGACCAATCAAAGTCAAAGATAAATGAAACTCCCACAGTTAGTATCGTACTGAAGTTGCGAACAGATCGAGGTAGCAAGACATTTCAGTGATAGAGCAATGGTCTCGTTTTTAAAAACTAAATGTCCAGGGTTTGAAACCAAATGGTTAAATTTCCTCGGAGAGGACATACATCGGTCGTCACCTAGTCCAGAATCTGCCCGGTCCTTTATAATTCCCTACACACTTGATTCAAGCCGTCGAAGATGGCGTTATAAACAAACTCATAATTATGCTCACACCAGCTCAGCCTGAGGACCGCCGGACGCGTCTTATTTAATGATCACGCCATCATCGGCTGGCAGCAAGTAAGTACGAGGAGTAAGCGTGGGTGTGGTGGAGATCAAAATGAAATAGGCCAGATCGTGGACTAGTCGGCACCCGAACCTTACTTACCACGCCCTTTTGTTGCGAGGTTGTGTATGCACACGCGCGGGCGCTCAAGGTAGCAGTGCATCTGTGAAACCTGGCTATGGTCTCCACCGAGTCGTTATGAAATCGTCCCGGATGCGGCTTGCGGTGGAAATATAGGTGGCCAGAGTACAATCTGTAAACAACGACCAACAAAAAATGAATCAACGAAAGTAACGAAAAGGGGGTCAAGATGAATGGTTAGTTAGTAGCCACTGTAGACAGATAACCTTTCTGGACAGGTCCTACTCCTACAACACGCAATTTTTTGTCGAGGGGGGGGGGGGATACTTGGCCATTATGAAGAGGTGGCATCTGTGGAGAGGTGGCATCTGTAGAAAGGTGGCCACTATATAACACAAGCTTGACTGTAAAAAGAACGCAGGGGCGGATCAAGGGGGGAACACCACCCGCAAATTCAGTAACAAGCAAGCAAACATCCATACAAATCATATAACCTGGGCGAAGGCATGGGGCAATCAAGTTTTGGGCAATAAATAAATAAATAAATAGTGAGGACTCGACGTCACAAACTGATAACCAAATTGACATTTTGTGTAGTGAATTCCATTGGTCTATATATTTGCATACTTTTTCAAAAGTTCATAACTTTCTTATTAGTTACCCGATTTTGCTCAAACTTTTTTTGATTGGTTTGTCTGATTTTTCTGCTTCCATTGAAATAAAGTTATGTTCGAGAGTGGACTTGGCCTTTAAAGAGAAGGTTGATTCTGGGAAGATATGAACAATAATTTGTGAGCGTTATCGTTGTATTATGTGTGGAAGAACATCATATACAAAATGTTCAATGAAAAGCATGGCTCTTCAAATGCCTTAATATTCTAAATATGGCATGTAACATCATAACAATCGAGACGGAATTTCTGTGCTAAATGTTCGCCGTGCATTCGCATATAAATCTTTCCGTGTACAGTGCTTGTAACTTTATACCAAGACTGGGCCGAATTTCTTATCATTTTGATGATTTCAGAACCTTGCAGTACACACTAATACTTATATGCTAGATGGTCAACCTTTTCTGATCGATTCCTCACACAATGCAATCGCATGATCTGAACTCAAGTTTATCTTTAAGCTTTACAAGCTAATATGCCGGAAGACACTTAAGAAAAACTCATTCAGCCAGAAAATAATCAATGTGTGGAATGGGCTTTCACTTTCAGGCAATATTGTGGAGAGTACTACTATCAATCGCTTCAAATCTGGATTTGAGAACTGGTGCAAAGATGCCCCAGATAAATATGATGACAACTCCAACCAAAGGAAACCATGGATAGGAACAACAGTTTATTGACTGTATAATCCTGGATCAAGTGATGTACAAGTGAGTTTTATCATTTGAATATATGTGATCCCCAAGTAAGCATTATCATGCATTACGATTTGGCGTGAAAAGATGAAACTTGATCATAAAATTTGGATTCTAAAATTTATTTAAAGACCATCCATACTACTGGGCCAGATGGTGATTAGATCACCCAGCCAGGTCACTGACAGGTGGCTATCTCATCAACTCAGCTCTCAATTAACATAAGAAAAAGGGGATCATGGGGGACCAACTGGCACCGATTGGGGAAGTTTTCTTTATAGAGGGAGCAAGTAGCTACAAGTTAGGACAGTGGGGCTTTAACAAGTTTATTTGTGTGGAAAAATAAGTCCACATGGACCCCTGCTCATGCTAAAAATTAATGAAAATTCCATCACCTGGTAATATTATTTCTCCAAACCTGTAGACGGTTTTAAAAACAAACACATAACATTAACACCTGAAATTGAGGAGTGTTGAACCCGGGGTGTCAGTCAAATTTCTTGGGATAAAAACCAAACTGTGAACGTGTATACGTTTAAACTTTCTTGATAGAGATAGGCAGATGCCGTACATGAAATGAAAGATGTAGTGGCAAGTTATAAATCGATAAACCTTGACTAAATGCTGATAAAAAAAAGACAATAAATGAACCGTTCACCAATGAAAGTAAACGTCGTGAAACAGGATATAGTAACTAGAGTTATAGAGAGAGTGTGTGTAGCAGTATAACGTGGTTTAACTTTGAAAGTAACAATTACTGTAAAGATGACATGTAATTGTGTCCCCCCCTCCCCCCCCCCCCCCCCCACCCATGCTCAAGCTCGGATTGACGCCCATGGCCACTGGTATAATTGCGTGTCACTGTATATGTATAAGGTTGAGTGCAAAATACATGAAACCGTCTGTCATTGCCCTGTAAATGTATTAAAGAAGATTTGTTATCTTTTAGGAATCATATTAGGGATCAATTCATCATTGGGGTGAAAAGAATTTACGCTATTCATAATATTGGTTGGGCAATTACTTGTGTAATTACTATTGTTATTAAGATAATTATTTCCATGATTATTACTATAATTCATTATTACAAAAAAAACTAAACTTAACAAAACCATAAAATAAACAAACGTATTCTTACCTTGAAACGGGTTCTCTCAGTATCACAAATAGTTTTGCATTGGGTTGAACGGCACGCAAGATTTGTGCGGTCACGAATTCGGGCCCTTCTTTTCTAACTCCGAATGCTTCCATCCAATTGTGGTTATCCCATAATGTGGAAGCTGAACCATCACCTGAAATAAATACAAGAATAGACAAGGGTGAGTTCCTAATCACTAGGGACTTTGATATGCACGCCGACATAGTGGACTGCTACGTGTGACAGCACTCTCAGTGCCTTAAAAGGAAGTCACATTAACTTAAGGACGTCGCACGTAGCCAGGGGCGGCGATTTCTTTTCATGACCGGGGGGGGGGGGGTTAAATGCGGGGGACGAGGGAGCAGTGCCAGTGGCGTAAAAGAAAAAAAATACGGTCTTTTTCGGGGGGGGGGGGGCAGAACAAAATCCGCATCACCCCCACTCTTACAAGTTACATGCAGGCCCCGCGGAACGTTTTTCAAAGTAGGGCGGGGGGCGCCGCGGGAGGGGGGGGGGCTAAAGTATTTACGACTAGGTAATGCCAAGCGAGCGAAGGAAGAGGAGCGTAAATTGGCAGGGGCAAAGCCCCGGCGGGGTCAAGGGGTTTCCCATGAAGCTCAGGGGTTTTAGGCATTTAATAACAGTCAGGTGAGCATCCAGAGGCCCGCCTTAGGGCCCATAGTAGGCTCCACGCCGGCCGAAAATTCCCCCAAAATTCCTTGGAGGGGAAATATGAAAGCCCCATTACGAACGATGCGCATTTTGGATTCGCCCACTTTCCTGACGAATGTTGGCGAATATCAGGGTGCGCCTCTGTCGGACAGTTTAGCGACTTTCAGCGATGTTTAGCGACAACTAGGTAAAATAATGTTTGTGAACGTGTTTGCGAAAGGCAGTTGGCGACTATTATCGACTGTAAGCAAATGTTAGCGACAGATTTTGTGAAGATTAGGAACTATTTGCCAATCCTTTGCAAAAATTTGTGAATGTTTAGGACCTTTTGCTGACTCCTGGTACTCAATGTGTCGATTTTAAAAACTTTCTTGCTTGCAACTTTTTACGAACCCTGGCGACACCCCAAAATTTACTACGTTCGCAAGAATTTGCCGCTCCGTGAGACAGCCCCTTTCTGTTTATTCATTTCTTTATCAATTGGGGCGCAAAATTAAGGAAAGCTAGAAATATAAAGTCCAGGAATAAGGTTTCTTTCAAATGTTTAACTCTTTCAAATATTATTTCGATCACTCCATTATTGATTGGGGCGCAATATTTGATAAGACGCTGGTGAAACTTTATATAATGGGTAGCAGAGCGACGAGACTTGCACCTCTATCATTGAAATGTGAATCTTCATACTCATTATCTAAATGCTATGATACTATATGGGTGCGAAACCCCAAAGAAATGTTTGTAAAAAAGAATCGCGACCGAGTGAAATTTTTTCTCGCATTTTCAACCCTCGAAACCTCTTTTCTAACGTTTTTTTACCGTTCGTATTTGAGGCTCATATAATCCTTAAAAGAAATAAATAATGATTTTCTTGTTCTGTCTTTTTTTTTCTGCTTTGTATTTGCGTGTCCTCTGATTTGCCTATTTGCACCCCCTTCAGGTCCGCTTGGGGTATTTGTCCCCTGTCCCCGATACCTCTTTTACTTGTTTCCCACCAGAATCATGTTTTTATTCTGTAAACATATGTTTGATTAAATAAATATGTATATGATGCAAAACCTTTTTATATTTTTTCTCAATTTTTCGTTCTGACGTACTTAAACAAACTAATACAATTTGTATAATTAAAATTCAGTGTCTGAATCGTGTAATGCCCACAGCACTGCCTATATTCCGGCTAGAAATGTATCATTTCTGTTTTCTCTCTCTTCTTTACAATCTTCTCTCCGATCATATCCCTCTTTTTCTCACTCATATCGAAATTTTATGTTTATAATTGCAAAAATTACATATCAAGATGCATTATATTTTTGAATTTCTAATGATATAATTTCTTTGCTTCTTATTATGTTTGATAAGGAAATAGTGTTGAATTTTCGCTTATTTAACTATATTCTTAACCATTACGTTGTAAACGTATATAAGTTTAATGTGCTTAACTAGTATGTGTTATGTGATTGTACCCTTTGCAACCCCCTCGCTCTATTTCTCTACTTATTGAAAACCTCACTCCATTTCCCATCCAAATTCCCTTTCTCTTCCGACATTACATCACCCTCCCTTTTCAATTACTACAATATACGTTCTATCTCAATTCCATGTTAACCATTCTTTCCTTTTTCATTTCCTGTTTCTTGAAATATATATGTAAATCATTTGTCAAATCGAGCCGTGTTATTCGAATGTTAGCAAGAACCAGAAAGAAAATGGCTCTTTTTGTAACTCACTCATGTCGTGTTGAGTATGTGTCCACGTACTTTTATAAATGATATAACAATGAGGTAAGGTCCTATAATTTATATAACCATGGAAAACCACGAAACGTTCACGCATATCATGATGAAGCGCTTGTGTATTCTGTCGACGTTATGAATTAATATATATATATATATATATATATATATATATATATATATATATATCTTGATTCATATATATACATGCGTGTGTGTGTGTGTGTGTGTGTGTGTGTGTAATATTCTTATTTGTGTTTTCTTATTCCATAGTAAAGTATTTTTTTGACTGAAACAGCTTGTTTTTTTATTTTGTTTTTGACCAATTTTATCTTCCCCATGTCCAATAACTTGTGTTATTTAATAGAAATGACAATTCAATTCAATTCGAAATAGGTTTTATTCAAGACTTGTCAAAAAATTTAAAGACTAAATATGCAAGTTTACATCAAACATACAATCATTTAAAAAAGCATTCAAAAACATATATATATATATAAAGAAACACAAAGCAAATGAGAAAAAATATATCAAAATAATAAATGTTTACATCAAAACAACAAAGCAGTAACAAAAAGAAAACAAAAAAAAAAGATACAAAAAAATACAAAATATAAAATATTGCTAGCATGTCAGATGAGTGTACTAAAAATAAATAAATTCAAAATACATTGAAGCCTTATGAGAAAAAAATTAAAAAACTAAGGCCTTCTGTTTTGTTACTGAGAGAATAATTGCATAGACGTATACAGATACGTGAATTCGATTGACTGTAACATAGGAAAAACTGCGATGAAATACAGTACAAATTCCATTCAGATGATATAACGAGTATTAAAAAGTATTAACAAGAATTCAAATTGAAGTCTGGGTAATTGGAGCAAATTAATGGCCTGCATACGTACCTACGATGAGCTTGTCTTTATTTGAAGCATCCTGATTGAACGTATTGACTAGTTTTGTAGACCGCCCCTGAAGATACGATTCGAACGACACGCCTACAAGAAGAAATTAAAATTGTGAATTGAGTTGAAAAAAGGGTACTATTAAAAACCACACTGCAGTTCGGGAGCTCAAAATATGCATCATGCAGTTCATGAAAAGGAAGGAGTGAAATACAGTTTAGAATTAATTTCGATATTTACCGGAACACCATAGGCATTATTATCCAAATAAGCGGCGATGTGTATAGAGTACTTAAATGCAGACAGAGAATCATATAGCGTGTTTATGCGTGTGAGAGAGAGAAAGGGAGAGAGAGAGAGAGAGAGAGAGAGATAGAGAGAGGAGAAATAATTAAAAGCAAACGCTACAGCAGATTTCAGCCAAACAGAAATAAGGTCAGAGTCATCGAAACATCATCATAATATGAAATATTGAAAGAAAAGGCGGAAAGCGAGAAGGAAAAAATTACGAGCTTTCGGCTTGTGAGGCCTTCTTTAGGTTCTGACGTGAAAACACATTAAAAAAAATACATTGTAGGAGCAAATGTACATAGCATACAAACTTAATATCACTCAATCATAGTCAAGCATCATGAACATAGCAAAAATTAGTACGATGAATACTTTCGGAATAAACTTAGAAACGATTATGCAATATCAAAGTGTAATACATCAAAGTGTTTTACCTTGCTTGTGTGTTGGGCTGTCGGTGTGTCTATTCAGTTGATGTGATATATGTGATATATGTGAATGTTTCCCGTATTAATATTTGCTATGTTCATGATGCTTGACTATGATTAAGTGATATTAAGTTTGTATGTCATGTATATTTGTTCATACAATATATTTGTTTTTGTATGTGATTGCACTTCAGAACCTGAAGAAGGCCTCACAATTCGGCTTGTGAGGCCTTCTTCAGGTTCTGAAGTGCAATCACTGGCAAAAACAAATATATTGTATGAACAAATACACATGGCATACAAATTTCAGAACCTGAAGAAGGCCTCACAAGCCGAAAGCTCGTAATACAATTGTAAAGTACAGCTATATCTCACATTCCTAGACCATTTTCTTCACGCCTACATATTCTGGAACAACCGTTGTCATGTCAGAGTTGATAAATCTCGCACTTTTATATATATATATATATATATATATATATATATACACAAACAAACACACACACACACGCGCGCACACACACAAACACATATATAAAATTGTATACATAGAGAGAGAGAGAGAGAGAGAGAGAAAGAGAGAAAGCAAAAAGCTAGATGCAGAGAGGGAGAGAGAGAGAGAGAAATCAGTAGAAGGAGAAAAAACAGGGGGGGGGGGGGTATTGAGTGAAAATGAATGAAAGTTGAAGGCGCTATTAGCCCATAGGTCAGAATTGGAATATCTGAATTAAGTGTCTATTGTTATTGTCATAAAGTTACTGCACTTGAACCCTGACGGTCAGAAATTACACAACGGATATGAATACAACTGCTGCCAATCGGAGAGAGTATATAGAGGAAACTACAAATAGGAGCTAAACCAAAAAGGTTTTATCAACGAAGCCTGCTAAACAAAATGTTGATTGAAAGAATAGGAAGGAGAGAAAAGAAAGAAAAAAAAGATTGTCAGTTGCCAAGTTCAAGTCCCTTTTTTCTCGACAGGGGGGGGGGGGGGGGGGGGCTGCCATCCCTCGGACAGTCTGTATTATATTTCAGATGAGACATGCGGTAGTATGTTAATTTGTGTCACTCCTGGTTATTGTTATCTTTACTCTTACACTCAATCATCTCAGTCATCAATCATTGTTACACTATCACTTTGAAATGTGTTATCCAATGTACAAAAATTGAGAATGATCCGATCTGTTTGGATTGAAATTTGAATTTGAATTTGAATTTACTCGACTACGACACCTCTTCGTTGTGGTGTAACCATGGAATCAGAAGTCAAGCTCATCCCTTGAGGTATTGAAGAAAAATTCAAACTAAACAGCAAATTGCTCCGAAAGAAAGTTTGAACGAAATCGGACGAATATTAAGAATTTTATGATTTTGTAATCACTTTACGTAAGGGAATTCCAAAACTACGTTCTGAGTAGTCCGTTAAGTTAAGGGAGATGCCCAATAGTGAAGAAAACAAAAAAATTGTATTTGTGCACACGTCAACAGTAGAGTTGTTTGTGACTAATAATTACAATACACTGACCGAAGATCTAATTTGAGATTCGCACAGAGAAATATAATGATATCATATTACACCCAATCATAACCTATTTATATCATAGGTCCGATTTATATTAAACTATCGCCATTCTACTTCTCTAATATAAATGCTGCATTCACAAACACACACAAAAATCATTACAAAGGTATGACCATAGCCATGCATAGCTTACCGTCCAGTCGACGCCGGGTCCACCAATGCGGTTCCTTCAAAATCCCCCCTATCACGTCCGGGTGTCCACTGATCTTATCCCAGAGATCGCTGGTTCCACTCTTGGGTGTCCCAAGAATGTAGAAGTACGGAAGACATCTGATTTTATTGTCCTTGGCGTTGGTCCGTATCACCCAGCAGGGGCTTTTGTATCCCGGGAGAAACTCGTCCGGTAGGGCGTCAAAAACCTGGTATCAGCGAGGAGATTCATCACAGGTAAAGCTGTGCCATGAACAATTAATCATGACGAAAATACCGGAAAGAAAACAACTACCCCCCCCCCCCCCCCACCCGGACAACTGCCTCTTTGTTCAATTTATTTGTTGTGGTATACAAAAATACATTGCACATGGCAGGCTAGCGGCTGAATTGAGTGCAATTTACAAAAATAATAACACAATGATACCGCACAAAAGACTTGAGTATTAAAAAGTAATTTAGAATAGTACATTCATAACAAAACAATAGGTACACCTCAAATCAAAGATTATTGATGGTGGGGTAACGGAATTGGGTAATGGATGTGAAAAAATACAGTTTTATGAAATGAATTTAGCAAATTTATTGGAAGAATATATTGTTGAATAAAGTATGATCAGTGCTAAAAGACATAATCTTTTTGGCATGCTTGAAAGTAGGCCTATTGACATATGGGTGCAAGGTACATGTATATTAAAGATGGTTATCTGCTGTTGGGCGATTTGATTGCCCAACCACTTAGGATATCAAATGCCCAAAATCACTTTTTATAAACATAAATGCAATGGAGAGTGTTAACTACAGTGTGAGTCAAAAAAGTTTACACCTAGAAAATTGCTAATTATTTCAAAAATCATCTATGAACAGTAAATTATTTTACATCTAATATGAAAGAGTGGTTTATCCCAAATTATTTGGTATCATTCTTGTGTGGTATGTGTTCACTCTTGGATGAACAGAAGGCACTGCTTGCGAGAGTGCGCAGAAGTTGCTTATGTGATGTTTAAATAGAACAATTGGGATTCGGTTATTAAATCGATTTTTGCAGATCCAAATAACATCCCTAACGAAACTAATCATGCTATACACATATAAAATGTCGAATATCAAATATCAACGAACATTTGTGCGTGTGTGTGCGTGTGTGACTTTGCTTCTGCAAATAACATCCCTAACGAAACTAATCATGCTATACACATATAAAATGTCGAATATCAAATATCAACGAACATTTGTGCGTGTGTGTGCGTGTGTGACTTTGCTTCTGCAAATAACATCCCTAACGAAACTAATCATGCTATACACATATAAAATGTCGAATATCAAATATCAACGAACATTTGTGCGTGTGTGTGCGTGTGTGACTTTGCTTCTGCAAAAAGCATATGCAATTCATTTGATACATTCAATTCATTCTCTCACTCCGCTTATATCAACATAATACATGGTGTAGGCATCACTTAGGCGCAAGTCGAATTTTGCACTCTCGCAAACAATGCCTCCTGTTCATCCAAGCGTGAACACATACCACACAAGAATGATACCAAATGATTTGGGATAAAACACTCTTTCATAAGATGTATAATAATTTACTGTTCACAGCTGATTTTTTAAATAATTATCAATTTTCAAGGTGTAAACCTTTTTTTTTTTTTACTCACACGGTAGTGTCGGTTGAAAAATTTTCATGTTTTTAGCTCAACACTTTTAAGAGTTTCTTTTGACATATGTTCATGTGAAAGAGAAAGAGCAGAAACCATTCACTCGACACTAAGTCTTGGAGGCAAATGATGAAGCAAAAGATCTTGTAACATCATGTTGACACATAGTAGTAATGATACTAATAGTAATACTACTAATATTACTACTACAACTAAAACAAATATAAACATAATAATTATAATAATAACAAATACTTATTCTGCTGGGCTGGTATTCGAACCCTCAAACCTTGTCTTGAGAGTCAAGTGAATGACCCACTTAACGTATAAAGACACTCCCACATCATCGTTGTACCGTGATAAAATGAAGGAGTTTGAAGAGTTGGAGACCCAACTGGCAACACATTATTCCAAGCAGCTACCGTTTTCTATGGTTCCACAATATAATCTACTGGTGTGCTGTTACCTTTGATGTCCGAGGAAATATCATTGGAAAGCTTGAGTAGTGGTTTTGTTCACGGAGAAATATCCTTCATATTTCAATTTTTATTTAAACTACCAAGGGGGACATCGAACAGATGATAAAATATGAATCCAAAAGCCTATCTGTGTCAAGAAATTAGCTTACATTGTATGACAGCAGCTTTAATTTGTGAAAAATAGTAAAATTTTACAGTCTTAAAACCTTCAACTTTTTGACAGTTTTGCGATTACTTCCGGCTCACGAAAAAAAAGTGAATTTGTTCATGTACAGTTCTCTATGATGTCATATGTCAGATTAGTTCCCATACATGCCTAGGCGAGTAATTTTGATTAATATTTCAGGAAATTTTGCTCCATTTCCTTTCGCTTGCCTCCTGGAAAGGTAAGTAATGTGCACTGCTCTTTTTTCAGACGAGTGGTAGCGAAAAGTAATTATCATTATCCCTTTGAAAGTGGCATGTTAGTTTGCAGCTAGAAAGGATTTTTTTTGTCTACATATCTGCAAGGAAGATCCAGTTAAGCACATGCCTTACATATCTTCTCCTGGCGGTATAGAAGATGGTACAAAGAAAATGAGCTGGATAGGACTCGATCTCTTAAAATTCGTGGTAAAAACAAACAAACCCAAACAAACAGACAGACAATAGTTACCGGTTTCGCCATTTGGTAGAGAGCACGCGGCAACGACGTAAAATTTGTCGTGCCTATAGTTGATGTGGGCTCTTCCATTATCTGAAGAAGGGAGCCGTTATCTTTTTCAATAGACTGCGTATTGTAATAACCTGTGAAGTTCAACACGATAAACTAGCAATAATATCAATGATTAGATAATAATGAAGATGTTAATAAATTACAGTTAAATGTATATCACGCACGACCCAACTCTGGCCCAAGGGCCGAAGTTAACATTGTATAGGGACTTACAATTCAAGAGAAAGATACATATTGGTGATTTGTACACTTAAAATAAATGATTTAACTCGTGATCTTTTAAACTTTACATAATTTTAAGCCGTCGCCTCTGGAAACTGAAACGAAAATTGCCTACCACTTCTTTCAATTTGATTGGTCAATTAATATCATTGAAATTCACATTTGATTCCTTCTCATTGATCATGGTAATCAATGAACAGATACAGCAGTACAGTAAAGAAATTCAAAAAGCAGAAGGAGGCAAAAAACAAAGAAAGCAAATACCTGCGATGGGAACACATTTTACAAAGAAGGGTAAGTCACTGACAAAAATCGAGAAGAGAGTTTCACGATGACACCATCACAGACTAAAGATTACTACAATGTTAATATTAACTTACTTCCTGGATTGGGGGCACTAAAACCAGGGATAGATTTGCTGGCATTTCGAACTGTCATCTGATCCCAGGGGAAAAACAGCAGCAGCCCGAAGAGGATCAGCACAGCTAACAATAAATTGCTAGCTATTTTGGCCGCGGTGCTTGGCACCGATGTCACTCTGTCCGAAAGGAAATGAACAGATTATGATTATTTATATATGTTGTTTTATATAGAAGAAAATCATTATTTTTTTCGTGTACGAAGCATATTATTATTTCTGATATTTTTGAATAGATATATATACACACATGGTGCATAAACATGGACATTAAAAAAGGTTGATGAAAATAGACTTCACACTTTGGAGATGGCATGCCTCAGGAGAATGATCGGTGTGACCAGACTTGACAGGATGAGAAACACACAAATACGAACACAACTGAACATGGAAAAATACCATCATTGACAGGGTTGCCACAAAAATATTGAGAAACTTTGGACATATCAACAGAATGAATCCAAAAAGATACCCCACATCCTTTTCAACGGAAATGTACGTGGCAAACGCCCAAGAGGTAGACCTATCTATACCATCAAGTCAAGTAAGTCAATACAAAACACTTTATATAGTAATTTTGTTTTATTCCTCCAAATGTAATACAAACAGAACCAACATAGGCCTATACAATATGGCGACTACTGCTTTGTTGGGCAAGCACAAAACAAAAGAATATGTGACCCAGTGAAATCAAGTTGGCCGTTGGCCAAACTCTGTGTATAGATAGCTCGTGAAAGGTCACAGTTACTCCCATGTGTAAGTTGAGAGCATCCACACGGTAAACTTACGCTACCCTCTAGTAGGGCTACTGTGTTAGGGAATTGTGCTAGCCATGCGCTGAACATTTTCACTGACTCGTTGTAACTCGAAGTGAACTCGCTTACACTCGTATTATACTCGCATAACTCGTAACAAGCTCGCACTGCACTCTTCATAACTCGTATCAACTCGCCACCTTCAAGTATACGCGAGTGCTATTCGAGTTTCCAAGAGTGGAGTACGAGCACGACGATCGTGCTGCGAGTCATGTCGAGTTGCCCACGAGATTTACGCGAGTTTAGATCGAGTACGGGGACTTACAGCGAGTTTCACATGAGCATGAGCAGACTGTAGGGCGATCATTACGGGCGCACCATGATTCGTCAGCTGGCCTACAACATTGACCAGAAGATCAAGGCATGTTCTTCCTCCAGGAGATCTAGCAAATATGCTTCTGACATCTATCTTTGTTTTGGAGAGCGCCAAAATTAGATGCGGTCCTCCCCATGGAGAGGGGGGGGGGGTGGGGACAGTGCCCCTACTTTTTTTTAAGTATTCGAAATGTGTCCCTTTTTACATAGGAAAAGTGCCCCTTTAACTTTGTTAAAAACATGAGTCGCAGCCCCATGGCTGAAATGGTCATGTAAAAGACTTATTACATATTTCAAACAAAAAATACAATTACAATTTATTTGTCAATATTGAAATATGTATAGTGTAGTATATTGAATAATAGAAGTAAGATAGTAAAATGTAAAAGTACATGTACATTGAAAAATACGAATTGCATACATGTACTTTCAAAAAGTCATTTAGACAATATACGAATATAAAAATAGAAATGAAAATATTTTTGTTATAACATTGTTGACGTTTGATATTGCAAGTATTTGTTTTATTGCTTAGAAAAATGATATAAAAAACAACAATTATAGTATTCCTTTGACAACTGTCCCTTTCACATAACTCAAGTTAGACTATGTTCTCAATCCAATATCCTTTGCATATTGCCCCTCATTGGCATAAGTGCCCCTTTTGTTTTGACAAGTGGCCCTTTTCCTTTGACAAGTTCCCATTTTCCTTTGCAATAGGTGTCCATTTTCAATTCCCATCAGTGCTCCTTTTCATATCTGGTCATAATTACATAATTCATCGGTGTGTACATTCCATTTTAATTCACAATCAATAAAAATACCTAGATATTTAAATTTGTCAACTTGAACAATATCATTTTCATTAATTTTTAAGTTCAACCTACTGTTTCTGTTCAACATATATTTAGTGCCTATCAGCATACTAACAGTCTTAGTACAATTTATTTTCAACTTATTACAATTCATCCAAGAATATAACTTATGCAATTCAATATTCAAAACATTTTCAATATTACAAGGGTCTTTATCTGAATAATATACAATGATCAGGATTAGCTTTATCTCCCTTCTTAAATAATGGAATTATCTTGCCTATTTTCCACCTAGTTGGAACCACACCTTCACTAATTGACCTATTTATTAGGTATGTGATGCTCCGAACTATTTCGGGCCCACACAGTTTCAAAACAAAGGTACTAATCCCGTCAACACCAGTAGACTTCTTATTTTTTAAAGCAAAAATTTCTTTTAAGAACATCAGCTATATCAACAGGGAATAATTCAAAAGAATTCTCATAGCATACAGGCCTTTCTTCTAAAATAGGAACATATTCATTTGTACATATACTAACACGACCATCGTTCAGACGGCCACTACTCATAGCCTTCCACCTACCTCGCCATATTTAGCCCGACTAGCTCTTAACTCGACCTTTACCCTGGGGTAACTTGCCCCCGTCTGAACAAGACTTTAGGCACCAAAGTCACATCGATTAGAGGGAGAGAATTATGGCTTATTGCTAATTTAAGGTTTGGAAGCGCATAGAGACGTTATATTATAATGTTATATGCGCTATAGAAGAAAGGCATATTATTGTAATCATTTTTGTTTGTTCTAGGCAAATTTGTCCATATTCACCGCCGCGTTTCTATTTATCCCGTTCGGGGATTCTCGTGTAGATATAGTCGTGATAGAGTGCACCTATTTCATTTCATTAATAATTATTCACTTTGAAACATGTTATTGTTATTTTATTAATCATTAACTTTAATAACGTTTGTGCTTGATAATCCTTGTTTGATAAAGAAATTTCATATATTGATTTAGGCGTAGCGGACACTTGGCTTGGAATGTTTTACGTCTAGTCTTTCGAGTTGAAGAAAATCGACCTTTCTAACATGTTGAGTAGTGTATAATTTTGTTTTAAAGGGGAAATTCAAAGAAAATCACAAATATGTCAACTAATGTATCACTAGAAACTAGTATTAAAGCTAACAGATGGTCATCGTACAAGTTTTAGGTCAACTACATATCGGGTGATTTATACAAATACAAATACAACCACCTCTATAGCATCTGGGAAATACGAGATATTCGCCAGAAAGATGTTTAATGACGTCACATAATGGACCAATACTGCTCAAGCAGACGAAATCCGATAAAGAATGATTATAATTGCAAAGCTATTATTTGTCAAATTTTAATGAGTTTAGTGTATGTAAATGTGATGGCATTTCAAACCATTCAAAAGGGGATATTAAATCGATTCTGATAACTAAAATCGTTCGCTTGTAAATACACAGGATAGGGGTTAATTAACAATCAAAGAAACTAGACTTTCAAATTGAAAAAAAAAACGGAATGATATTACGGACGGCATTTATTCCCTCTTGAAACCCCGAACATACAGTGGTGTGTGCAGCTGAACAAGATAGGGAACGGGTTAGTCAATATACATTTTAAAGTTGGATATTACACAAATATGTATGGCGCAATGAAACATAAAAGTGTGATTTAATCTAAATATGGGGGTTATAAAAACTACCTATAGTTCAATGTTTTTTTTACAAACCGCAAATCTGTCTATTGAAACACTTTTTCTTGATTAATTATGTCATCATTCCACACGGAGTAAAGAAATGATCGGATGAAGTGAAGGATAAGTCATTTCATGTCATCCCGCCAAATTCAATTGTTACATTTTGACGTTCATACTTTTTGTCCATTTTACATACAGTACAAGAGGAAGATATCTCAAATGAATTACAAGATATATCGTCGTTTGATCATGATTTTCGATCATTAGGAAAGGCAACTCTCATCATGATCCAACACTGCAAAAACTGGAGTGTTGAATTTAAGTCTTTCAAGTAGGCCCACTCCATATATGACCACACCATAAATTGGAATCAAATTCACTTAACACTAGTTTGGTGTTAATAATCAACACCAAAGTTAGGTGTTGACTGTTGTCTGACACCAGTACTGGAATTATTTTTCAACCCCAAACTTCGGTGTTAATATGCCCCATCACCCCGCAAAGTGTCACTATTTAACATCACTTTTGCATTTGGCTTGAACACTCATGGTCTTCAATTTGATTCTGTCATGTACTTCATATCTGACCACACCAAATTGTGTTGAACAACACCAGGAATTGGAATCCAATCTCTCAAACTGAATAAAAATATACTGATAAGATACCTCCTGCCTTCTAAAGGTAAGCACTGTGTACTGCTCGCATTAACAGACGAGTGGTAGCAAAAAGTAATTATCATTACGAAAGCATATTTCCCTTTGAAAGTGGCCAGTAAGTTTGCAGCTACGCTGGAACCTTTTATCTACGTATCTGCAAGGAAGATCCAGTTAAGCACATGCCAGACAAATTTTCTCCTGGCGGCTTCGAAGATGGTACAATCATGGACCCTACTACAGATGGACTAATAATGAGAGCCTCTCTTTGTTCACATCATGACCACCACCACCTGATAATGTGTATGTTGATGAGGACATTCATTTGACGCGACAATGTTGATTATGTAATCACGCATCATCACAGACTAAAGAACCCTTTACATTTCTTTAGATTCTTTTCGCTGGGCCAGAGCACAGAGTGTAGTTTCAGAAAAAGTATCGTGATTTATGACCAGTTATAGAGGAGCAGTGAACCCCAAATTGTGACAATTTGTGTAATATTAGATTGATTATTAAGGAAGTGGACACTGGTGGACATACATTTGGACTAACCAAAATTTGAAAAATACATATTATTTACCGTCCTATTATTTTATTTTACTTGGAAATGGATAGGATAGGTTTTTAATGAAGTTCAAAATTATTGTGTTACATCCAAATTTTTAGGTTTCTCTTGTAAACTAGTTCTAATATCCTATTGAAAATTTCATATACGTCAATATTCATATGTACTCCACAACTTCCATCAGCCATAATTGAACTCTTTACAAAAAGTGACGCTATACACACATACAGGCGCGTACACAGGGGGGGGGGGGGGGGGGGGGGGGGGGGGGGGGGGGGGGTGGGGTTAAACCCCCCCTTTGGTATTTTTTTTTGTAAACCCCCCCCCCCCCTAAATAACCACCCTAAACACCCCCCCCCCTTTGGATTTTTTTTTTTTTTTTTTTTGTTATGAAAAAAAAAAAATTTCCCATGGCTGACCTAGAAAAGCTGACCTTACCCCCTCCCCCCGCTTATTCAGCGGCTGGCTGAGTCGTTGCGAAATTTTCGGCCTAATTTATAAATGTTAAAACCCCCCCCCCCCCCCCCCCCCCTTGAAAAAATCCTGCGTACGCGCCTGCACACATACCAAACACGACATGCAACACGTACAAACTATCATCTTCCTCTAACCAGGACAGTTTTCGCCAATAAAAAACATACACAGGACCAAACTACTGGAGCACCATTGATCCGAATCTCAAACAGCTTAAAAACGGTGGCAGCTTTAAAAAACATATCAAATTATTATGATTGAATTCGTATATATAATGCACAACTATACCAACTGTGACTTCCGACCTTGAACATTCTATTCTAAAAACTTCCTTTTCTCTCTCCTCCTTCTTCTGACCCCCATTCTTCACCTTCTCTTCCTATTTCTCTTCTTTCTTACACCCATCATCCATATCATTTCATTGTTTATGTCTGTATACTCTGCTTTTTGTATTATTATACTTTTACCTTATTATAAATGACACTTTGTCAAAAATTCCCTTTTTCAAATGTAATTTCGAAATGATTTAGTGTAAATGCCATACAAACGTATGCTATGTAGATGTCTTAATGGTTCACGAATATCAATTTTGTAAATATGCCATGTTTTGTTAAAGTATTGTATTTTTCTCTTCATGTTAAATAAAAGAAACAAAACTGAAAAGCTGAAATATTTTATAACGAGGCACTCAACAAAGATTTGTGCATTAAATATGATTACTTTACGAACATGGCATACTTCGTGTTTTAGCCCAAGTGCATAGGCCCTACCCATTTGCACCTTGATCGCATATGAATTATTGACAAAATGGGAAATGAAGAAGGAACAAAAGAACACCAGCGAATATTGGAGAGAAAAAATTCCTTACCTTATCTTCATATCTGTTATTTGTGACACGTACAAGCACGTAGAATGATGGAACTTTCCGGTACTTCCTCCCCCTATCTCCGCACACACGTAACTGTTGATGTCTGCTGTTCGAGTCGAAGTGAGGCGGTGGTCTTTTAATAACCCGCCCGCACTTTAAAGCGCCCGCATGACAGGTAGCATCTGGCCATGCATACCACTTATGATACCAGTACTTTTATTTACTCCTGGACGAGCGGAGAGTTTTATCGTCGCTTTGTTTGCCGTATACACCAGCTCACCAACCAAAACCAACCACTATATATATTGGTTTATGTCGAATTGATATTTTAATTAAACCAACCTGACTACAACGCTGTTATCTCCGGCGTTTCCAATATCTAAGGCCATCTTTGCCGAGCAAAAGTTTTTGGTGAGATGATTCAATTTTGAGAACTGTGTCGCCTAGAAAGTACCGAAGCTGTGACATCATAATTTTTTTTAAATAGAATTTCTCTTCACTTTCCAATAGAGCATAAAAAAATGTCTGAATGTCGAAAATCAATTGAATGTGTTAAGTATTGACTGAGATATGACCATCTGAATAAATAGATGTCATATAGGAACTCAGTGTTGTACATGTATTGCTCTGGCTCGTAATGTTATGAGCCAGAGCAAATAACAATGAGTTCCTATAGGAAATCTATTTATTCAGATGGTCATATCTCAGCCAATACCTAACACATTTAATTGGTTTTCGACATTCAGACATTTTGTTAATGCTCTATTGGGGGGGGGGGGGGGGGTTAGAGGATTTGTTTTGTTTTGTTTTGTCCTAACAAAAATCGCAGCGACTCAGCCAGCCGCTGAATAAGGGGGAAGGGGGGGGGGGTAAGGTCAACTCTTTTAGGTCATCTATTAGCATTTTTTATTTGTTTTAATTTAAAAAAAAACACACATACAAAAAAAATGAAGGGGGGATTAACCCCCTCCCCCCCCCCCCCCCTGCGTACACGCCTGTGTACACGTACATGATTGTACAGAGTGGTTTTAACATCCTGCAACAAGACATCAAATCATTTGGAATAGCATAACATGCCTTATCCTTCACATTATCTAATCATTTCGTTTCTGTGTGTGTGGCACGACAACATAAATATTATAGGCCTATATTTAATTAAGAAAAGTTGTTTCAGTGGACAGCTTAATAGCGTTTTAAAAACTTTGATATCATGACTAGTTTTGATGGCCCCATATTCTGAGTAAATCACACTGTAATGCTTCATTGTGACATACATTATGATAAAGCATAATCAAATCAGGATATTGCAGATTCGGCATTCCGGGAGGAGGGGGAAGGGGGTAAATAACCTTTTTTTCTTCAAACTTCTGAGTGCCCCTACTCTAATATGAAGGCATCTCTTTTACTTTGACAAATGCCCCTTTTCCTTGTATTAAATACACCTTCCCCCTTCTTAATAAGTGTCCCCATTTTTACCTTTGATAAGTGCCCCTTTTACTTTAACACGTACCCCTTTTTCTAATAAGTGCGATGTCCCCGTCTGATAAGTGCACTTTTCCATTTGTAATAAGTGCGACCCCTTCATCAATATTATAAATACCCTTATTCGACTCTGATAAATGCCCCTTTACTTTGATAAGTGCCTCTTTTCCTCTGTAATAAATGCCTCGTTCCCCCTTCTTAATAAGTGCCAGTTTTTCAGGTGCGAGAAATGCCCCTTTCCTACAAATACCATTTTCCCTTCTGATAAGTGCTCCTTTTATTTTTCCAATAAGTGCACCCCTTCCCTTTCTTTTAAATGCCACTTTAAGACTTTATCCCTCTGATAAGTGCCCCTTTTTCATTGACCGGTGCCTTTTTTCATATTTCATTAAGTGTGCTTTTCCCAGCATCTGATAACCGCCTCTTTTTACCTTGAATTAAATGTAGAAAATTATAGAATTAAAAGGTTACAACTTAGAAAATAAATACCCATTAACATCTTTCCTGGTTTTGGCAATGTTTGGTGCAGGGGAAGATATATTAAGCTGGGAAGAATTTCCACAATCGGGATGCCCTTGATTATGTAAATATAGTCATAACGAGATCTGATGATATTTTATATGGTTTTTGTTGGCCTACATAATATAATGCTAATGAGTCAATTCTAACTCATATTTTGTTTATTGAATTTCATATGTATATGCAGTATATGCGTGTACAAAAAAAGTGTACCCAACTTTGGTAGAATGATTTAGGTTCCGATTAAAAATGTATAACCTATGTAACCTTGAATCATAGTGTAATGGTATAAAGAGTAACTAATCAGGCACTTGCTCGTTTCGCCGATAGATATGGACCGGTTATAGGAATTAGTCTAGGGCCTGTGACCGCGCCGTTTGTCCTACCAGTTTCGTTTGTCCGTCGGACAAAATATGCGGGTTTTCTGCTCGCACGGATCGTCCGTGACTCGCACGGATCGTCCGAGGGACGATCCGTGCGGATTGCTATCCGCGCAGTCTGTCCCCCCATTGTTTTACGTGTATATTTGATAAAAAGGAAGAAACTCGGCAAATCAATGTATTTAGACTCATTGTAAATCATGTGGTTGGCATTTTTTCTAGAAATTACATAATAATAACTCTCTACAATTTTTTAAAGCAAATGGGCCAGTCCTTTTGAAAGTAGAAGTGAATATTTTCTTTAAAACATTTATTCTATGAAGGCATACTCGTGATATTGGCCCCACAATTACTGTTGTAATCAATTGTACGTGGCTTCGTACTTACGGTCAGATGAGCATATTTTAATACCATATTCATGACACTGGCAGGTCACTAATTGGCGTATGGTCCAAGGGGCGGAGCCCCCGGAAGCGCAGGGGTTTTAGGCATTACAATTAAGGTCAGATTAGCATCCAGGGGCCAGCCTTAGGGCCCAAGATGGGGTCCAGGGGGCAGAGCCTCCGGAATTAGCTCAGGGGTATGGGCATTTAATTACGGTTACATGAGCATACTTTCTTTTCTATTTCTTTCTATTTAATTCTCTTTAATTTACTTTTTCAAAAGTGTGGGGGTGGGAAGGGGGGGGGGGGGGGGTTTGAACCCCCCAAGCCCGCCGTTCCGCGGGACCTGACATGTCGGCCTCTAAATAGTAAATAAGCACATTTTTTTGCCTGACTGTAAATTGTGATATATGTCATTCTCCAACAAACGCATAAAAAGTATTCATCAACATCTGTATATCACTGGTATCAAATTAGAAAAAATAATCACTTTTAAATTTTATATTGTGGGGGGGGGGGGGGGGGGTAGGAACTGGCTGAATACTTACACCTATGGTGTCGAGGGGCTCTTTCTTCATTTTTTTTGTTCGGTAATAAATAAGGTTAGTTGTGTGGGTGTCATTCAGGCGCGGATATACGGGGGGGAATGGACCCGCCCCCCCCCCTTTTTGAAAAAATAAGAAATGAAAGGAAGAAAAAAGAAAGGAAAGGAAAAAGTAAAGAAAGAAGGGCTAAAAACACGAGTTAGAAGTAGACCCATCAGGGCACTCACTTATCCGTATCAGGAGGAAAAATACACGGGGGCTTGGGGTGAATTAGCCCCCGAAATGCCAAAAAGAGCCCCCTAAAGTCATAAAAGTAACCCCCGAAATGTTTAAAGTATTTTTTCTCTGATCCGTATATAGGAAAAGGCCCTGGGGCAGCTTGCCATACTCCGATATTTGGGTCGTTTTCCGATCAGAACTAGCCCTAACTATCATTCCAGGATTTTTTGTTTCAGAACCTAAAACAACGTTACCCAATCCCTTTAAGTTTAAAAAATAGACTTCATTGAACTTTAATTAGGCTTAGGAATCGGGGGGAGGGGGATTGGGGGGCGCAGAAAAAAAAATATTGGGGGGGGGGGGGGGGGGGGGGGGGCTCAGAGATCATTGAGCCCCCCCCCCCCAATATTTTTGGCGGGGCTTATAGATATCATTATTTGAGCCCCCCAATCTTTTGGTGGGGCTTAGATATCATTGAGTCCTTAGGGGCTAAGATACCATTGAGCCCCCAATATTTTAAGTGGGGCTCAGATATCATTGAGCCGCCCCCGAGACTTATTGCGGGGCTCGGATATCATGAACCCCCTCCTCCCCAATGATTATATTCTAGGCATGAAACTCATGTATACCTATAATCTACAGACGTACCATTCAAATATAAACATTTTATAAATATTTATTTAGGGAGGAGAGATGGGGGCTCAGACATCGGATCTCGCTTATCATTGACCCCAAAAATATATTTGGTAGATCTCGGATATCATTTAAACCCCAAATATTTTGGAGGGACTCTGATATCATTGAGCCCCCCCCCCTCAAGTATTTTTGGTGGGGCTCGGATAAATCACGGAGCCCCCCCCCCCCGATATTTGTGTGGGGCTCGGATAACATCACGGAGCCCCCCGATATTTTTGAGGGGCCCGGATATCATTGAACCACCCCCCCCCCCCCAAAAAAAAAAAAAAAAAAAAAATATATATATATACATATATATATTTCAGCCGGGCTCGGTTATCATGAGCCCCCTCCCCAATATTGTGTTCGTGCTGATGAGTTGAGGGAAGTGTATGCCGGAGATATTGACTTTGTAGCATTAACTCGGCAGCTAACAAGCCTCCAAGACGTGTGCGACGATGAGAGTAAACCTATCAAATATACATTAAAACAATCTGTGAGATTTTCAACAACAGTCCAATCTATCAGAGATCATTCTCAGAGGTGCACAACCTTCTTCTCATTTACCTTACAATCCCGGTTACAACGGCAACTTGCGAGAGAACATTCTCTGTCTTGAAACGGATCAAAACTTCTCTGATAAGTACAATGACCCAAAGAAATCTCAACCAAAGCTTAATATTACACGAAATCTCGTTAAGATAAACTGAACTTGAAAACTATTGCCCAAACTTTGTTTCCAGGAATACAAGAAGACAGAACTTCTTTGGCACATTTGTCTGAGGCTGCATGAAAAGAAGAAAAGTCTGAAATTTTTCGCCGCGATGACATAGACGAGGAACAAAGAATTTATTTTCAGGTGCAAATTAAAGACAAAGACAAAGTGCCACATTTCCGTTTTTAAATATGTCCGATTATAGGCATGTGTGACAATAAAAGTTTTGTTTTTCACGTTACTGGGGTATTATTTTTTCCAAAGGTGTTAAATGTGTGTTTTGTCATACTTAATAAAATAAACTGAATATCTTATAATTCAACGATTTCTTCAAGTAGGCCTACTCTTATTAATTTCTTCAACTGCTTAAAAGTAAGGCTACAAATGCTTTGTTATTGTAGAGCTGTAGTGTGAACAGGCTACTTAGTAATTCACATGTACAGATTGGTGCACATCATTATGCTTGATCATCCTCTCCTATCTGTTTGTTTTCATTCCTCTGTTAGTCATCCTTTATTTGCTACCTATGATATTTGAATATTCATTATTTCCTTTTATTATATAAATGATCATGTAAATCCCTATATATGCAAAATAAACCCTGGAGGTTTAAAGTTGTAAAGCCCATGGCAGTTCAACACACGCAATCATGAAATAAAGGTGTCTTCATCGAAGTGTCTCTGTAAGTTTAGAACCACGCCCTGTGCCTACCCGCTCAGGCCACTCTACATTCAGGGGCGTCGCTAAAGGGGGGGGGGGTGTGGGGTTGAAGTCGGTGGTATTTTTTATGTCGGTCGGCCAGCAATTTTTCCCCTTAGAGCTGTGACTTTTTATCGGACAAAGAAACATTTTTGAAACTTCAGACAATGATTTAGAGTCGGTTCAATGAATCGTCTTCATTTTCTAATAATTTAATGAAACGTCGAAGCTCCCGCGCTTCGCACGAGAGGGGGAGAAACTGAATTCAGACAATTAGGGTTAAGAGTAGAGAACGGTATACAAAAAATTGTCTTCTTTCTATAATAATTTAATGAAACGTCTAAGCCTCCGCGCTTCGTGTGGGATGGGGAAACTGAATTCAGACAAGGATTAAGAGTCGAGAACGGTACAACAAATCGTCTTCTTTTCATAATAATTTAATGGAACGTCTAAGCTACTGCGCTTCGCGCGGGATGCCTTTCACCCATCCCCTCCCCCACCTAGGGAGCGCTTTGCGCACTCTTTAAGTGATTCGCTCGCTCAATACCGCCCCTCCCTGAAATAAGATCCTAGCTACGCGCCTGCATTAAAATATATAGCTATGATGCTTACTAAGTTGACGCAATAATTTGTATTTTGATGTCGTCGACGACAATGACCATTTGCGCATAACAATTTAGCCTTGGGCCCCGGGTTTATAGGGTTACATTTGTAGATATTGGAACATTTGATTTTGTCGGTAAGTAATTGGTGGCTTGTTTTGTCGGGAATCGTTGACCTCTACCCCCCCCCCCCCCCCCCACTGAAAAGGACTAGCGACGCCACTGACGACACATCAGGCCTATACTTGCGTTTTGTGAGAGGCTCAAGTATCCGGGCCAGCTATTTATAATTGAGTAAGTTTTGAAGAAAAACAAAAACGAGTACTCGCTCTCCAATCGTATTGGTTATTGGGGAATTTCGAATGTCATCACATATGTTTTTTTTCCTTTTAACATAATAATTGTTTTGCGACTCAATTCAGGCGTGACTAAATATAAACTTTTTCGTAAGGCAACAGACAAGTAATTAAGTCATATACCTGATTAACATTTGAAGATTTCCTACACTAGTGCCTGACCGTGCGTGTTCCATATTTGAACACTAAGTTGCACCTGAAATTGCAACATGTGCATTATAAGCTCCAAACGCTTTCTTTCAAACAAATACACCAACAAAAAATCCCCAAAGCTTGAATGCATACTATTTCACAAGATGTAATTAAACAATATGAATTATATTAATGATACACTGACATGTACATGCAAATGCATGATAATTTTTGCGCTTCTTGCTCCCAGCAAGATAGTTTCCTTCTACATTTAATTTTGTTGCTGTTATGAGTTTATTAGTTTATATTCATATTTTTGTTATTAAACAAGAATAAATAAATGAATATATAAATACATTTGTACAATGATAATTGTAAAATGATGATAGAAGAACCAATGAAAATCGCAAAGGCTAATTCCTTTTCTTTTCTTCCTCTTTGTTTTCTGTCCCTTTCTCTCCTCTTTCCCTTTCACTTCCCTTACTTCTCTCTCTCTCTCTATCTCTCTCTCTCTCTCTCTCTCATTTAAGTTTGCTGAGGGTGGCAGGGGCCCTTCGCCCCCTCCCCCCGATCCACGCGATTTTGGTGGGATTAATCGCAACTGATCTCTGCTTCTTTTCACCCTTTTCTTTCTTCTTCCTCTTTTGTGTTTCATTTTAGCTCTCCTCTTTCCCTTTCCCTTCTTTCTCTCTTTTTTTTTGGCGGGGAGGGGTGGGGTGGTCGGGGAGGGGAGGGGGCAGAGACAAAGGCCTTTCTCCGCGATCCACATCTTGTTTGCAGAAAAATTGCAACTGATATTCCTTCTTTTCTTTTCCTCTTTTGTTTCTTTCCCTTTCCTTCCTTCTCTCTTGTTTTGCGCGGGGGGGGGGGGGACAACAGCATGGGCGGCAAGGCCTTTCCGGCCCCCAATCTCCTTATTTTTTCTTTTTTCTTTTCTTCTTCTTTTTCTCTTATTTCCCTTTCCCTTCTTTTCCTTCCTTCTCTCTCTCTCTTTGCTAGGGGGGGGGGTATAAATCGGGACAAATTGCAACTGATCTCCCCTACCTTTCTTCTTCCTCTTTTTTCCCCCCTTTCCCTTCCCTTACTTCTCTCTCTCTCTCTCACACATTTAAGTTTGCTGAGGGAGGCAGGGGCCTTTCGCCCCCTTCCCCGATCCACACGATTTTGGTGGGATTAATCGCAACTGATCTTTGCTTCTTTTCACCCTTTTTCTTTCTTCTTCCTCTTTTGTGTTTCATTTTAGCTCTCCTCTTTCCCTTTCCCTTCTTTCTCTCTTTTTTTTGGCGGGGAGGGGGTGGGGTGGTCGGGGAGGGGAGGGGGCAGAGACAAAGGCCTTTCTCCGCGATCCACATCTTGTTTGCAGAAAAATTGCAACTGATATTCTTTCTTTTCTTTTCCTCTTTTGTTTCTTTCCCTTTCCTTCCTTCTCTCTTGTTTTGCGCGGGGGGGGGGGGGGGGGGGGGGGACAACAGCATGGGCGGCAAGGCCCTTCCGGCCCCCAATCTCCTTCTTTTCGCTGTTTTCTTTTCTTCTTCTTTTTCTCTTATTTCCCTTTCCCTTCTTTTCCTTCCTTCTCTCTCTCTCTCTTCGCTAAGGGGGGGGGGGGGGGAGGGGTATAAATCGGGACAAATTGCAACTGATCTCCCCTACCTTTCTTCATCCTCTTTCCCCCCCCCCTTTCCCTTCCCTTACTTCTCTCTCTCTCTCTCTCTCATATTTCATACTAGCCCATTTTCTTTCGTAACTACACTTGACCTGTAACTATCAGATGGCGGCCATTTTGGATTTGACCAATATGACCAGTATGGCAGCCCCAAGGAGATCTTAAATTGATGAAAGAATATCATAATCAGATTCTCTGACCCCGAAAACCCCATAAAAATATAAACTATTATCATACAACCGCTTTTCCTTTTGGAACTACACTTGACCTTTAACTCAGATGGCGGCCATTTTGGATTTGCCCAATATGGCATACCCAGAGGGTACCCTTCTTGGCGTCCGGAAGAAATCGTAAAAGTATGGTATAATCTACCTCTGGGCCAAATTTGGTGCTTTTAGAAGAATCTGCACCAAACAACCCCTATTTAGCCCTAACAGCCTCCACTATATTGACTATGACTTGTATATGTGTGGACTAGAGTACGGACATTCGGTGCGGCAGGCGGACTATTGGTGCGAGACCTCTTCCGAATGGATTGTCCGTCAGACATTTGAGGCGCGCACGGAATGTCCGACACGGACATTCTGCGCGGATAAAATCCGCACCGATCGTCCGCTCTCGATCGATCTCTAATAGTCGGACGATCGGTGCGGGTTACATTCTACGCGGTCACACCGGGTCCAAAGACTGTCGTGTTGACCAGTCTGGCCGTTGTAAAGGAGGTGCTTGTTAAAAGCGCTGACAGCGCTTCTGATAGACGGATTACGCTACTGATAGGTCTGGCATTTTCAACTAAAGGTGAGTAGGTCTATACACTATGAATATGACGGACAAAGAAAGAGGACAAAATATACAGTTCCTCATTCTACCCTCAACAATTGCTGTGGTAGACAAAGGAACATCCCGTCATATTGTGTACAAATGTGTAGAACAGGTGAATATGCATGTGACACATGTTCTACACATTTTTACATAATAGCAGTGAAGGGGAGTTCCTTTGTCTACCTCAGCAATTGTTGAGGGTAGAATGAGGAACTATATATTTTGTCCGTCATGTTCATATTGATACATATACGATCAATCGCCGTATGAGGTGTATTATGCAAAACATTCAGATGGTCATATCTCAGCCAATACTTATATACATACTTATATACTGATATACATCTCAGCCAAAACATATTTAATTGGTTTTTCGACATTTCGACATTATTTTTAATGCTTTTTCGGGAAATGAAGAACAAATTGAGAAATTCTTAAAATATAATTTTGATGACGTCACACTTCACCACTATATAGCCTTGTAGTCTACTACCTTTTGTAACACGCGTGATCATTACAATCACGTTATCCCAACATGATTCTTTTTGGCTTTGTTCTTGATCACTAACACCTTTGTGCCTCTATGTTAGGAAAGACAGGGTACCCGGATATGTTGAACAGGCCTACCTTTCACAGTAAAGAGCTTCCATTATTAAATCTTGATCACCGAAAGGAGCCTACCTTTAGGACCTTGGTTGCAGGGGCGGCGATCCCGGAGGGGGGGGGGGGGACGGGGGAGGGGGACACGTTCCCCCTCAATTTTCTAGGGGGGATCGTCACCCCGGAAAATTTGAAAACGTGAAGAACAAAATGTATAGCAAATACTAACTAAAGACTGCAACACACTTTTAGGCTATGGAGGGCCCCAGAGTACTGCGTTTAGACTAATAGAAATGCAAAAATCTTTTTGCTCGGTTGCTACGCGTCCTCGCATAAAAAATGTAAAAGTAAATATTTCTTGGTTTTATACTATATTTTTGCTAAGTAATGTATTTGTTAAAACAACAAAACTTCGAAAAACCTGTGATGGGGAGTCAATTCCGTCACCTCCGCCCCAGGGAGTGGGAGGTAGGTACTCACATATTAAAAACTTCTAAACATAGGTCCCATTTTAAAGGTAAAGACAAGTATCGGAAACGCCCCAATTTCAAAAAATGAAATGGAAGCTCTCATTACAATCATGTGAAAGAATATGTTTTGACTAATACATGATGATAAAATATTTGCCGGGAAACCGCCTACTAATTCATATATTTGGTAAATTTGTTTCTCTCATGGTCTGTGAGAGATATAGGGTAGTCCCATATACATCTTTCTGTGTATAGTGCTTGTAACTTTACGAAGAATGGGCCAAATTTCTTATCATTTGATGATTCCAGAACCTTGCAGATGCTAGATGCTAGATGATCAACCTTTTATGATCGATTCCACAACGTTTCTTTCACAATGCAATCGCATGACCATAACTGGTCTTTACCTTTAAACAAAAATATCCCTAAACATAAGTCCGGTTTTTTAAATTTTCCAAAATTGTGGGGTGTTTGCCTGGCAAACACTCGGAAATTGTGAAAATGGTCTTTACTTCGAGAATACTGACCCTTTAATGTGTAGGGGTTTCGAAGGTTGAGCGGCGCACCCCATTCCAAACCGATTCTGAGTACCCACCCCCCCCCCCCCCCCCCCCCCCCCCCCGTCATGAAAAGAAATCCCCGCCCCTGCTTGGTTGAGGAAAGACAGGGTGCCCGGGTGCTAAGGCGCTGCATGCCCGCATATATGTAGAACTAGAGATTCAAGATCAAAGGATCGCGGGATTTTATTGCCATTGCCAACTCAATACTGAATAGAGATTAAAACGCCCGCAAGATAATTATTCCCACCCCTTGCATAACAAAGGGTTAACAGTAAAGAGCTTCCGTTATTGCAAACCCCATCACATACAACAAAATAACGTTGGGAGATCGAGCAAGCTCATGGCAGCCCCCAAACTGATGCATAAATTACCGTTAAAAATGAAGAAATCACCATCGCTATGTACTCTAAAAAAATGTTAAATTAAAATCTAAACGCAAATCTACATCAGGAACTATTGCAGCGCAGTAGAATATGCATGGTTTCGCATAATTTCTGCAGAGAGCTGATCGAGAAAGTCTCATCAGCTCTCTATAGTTCTGGTTTCTTCTTGTTCTTCTTAGTATTATTATCACTAGTATTGTCATTATTAAAGGGCAGTCCAACCTTTGTAATAAGTTTATTTGTATGAAAGCATACAGACAAATAAGATAAACAGAATGGCAAAGTTTGAAATAAATTGTACCAATAATTTATGAATTCATGAAATATAAAATCAGTAATTCTATAGCCTAGGAATTTCAAATTGGCAGTTTGTTCAGATAGTGACGTCGTGGATATAATTATCTCCCGTTTGCCGAGTACAAAAATAACAATTCTGTTTTTCTCCTTAGTGCCTTCTCCCTTGGCCAATAGTCTAAATATGTTTTGCTTTTTATAGACCCTCATGATTTATACATTTTTGAAAATTTGCCTTCGAGACTCCCAAAGAGACTTCTTGTCATGGTATAGTTCTTCTTAAATAATATATTGTAAACGTTGTTTATCCCTTTACTCTTCTCCAGCTGACTGAGGTTTTTATTGTTATTTATATTATGATGCGCTCAGTGTGCGCCCATTCATCAAGCCCCTGTGGTTTTTACGAATGCACCTTTTTCCATCCTATTAAAAAAAAAATTTAATCATGTCTTATTTTTCTTTTTCTCCTTTTTAAAAAATAGAATGTATGTATATATATATTTCAATGTATTTTTCTTCGCCTATTTATTACAACAATGTATAATGTCATTTTTATTGTGATTGGAATCAAATAAAGTTCAATTCAATTCAATCTTGTAATTGCCCCTTCATATGTTTCCCTACATTGTTGACTGAACTTTGTGCGTACACATGGCTTACAAATGAGATAAGCATACACGTCACCATCAAAAGTGGAGGTCTAGTGTTGGTACAGCTATTCATGGGGCGGGAGGGGGTCTACTGGTTTTACTGGATTAATGAAATACATAAACTAACACAAATCAAACCACAATCGACTGTTTAATTGGAAATCAAACCTGCTGCGTGAATCCGCATCCTTTTGTATAATTGCCCCTTCATTTGCTTTCCTACATTGTTGACTGAACTTTGTGCGTACACATGTACTGGTTTACAAATGAGATAAGCAAACACGTCACCATCAAAAGTGGAGGTCTAGTGTTCGTACATCTATTCAAGGGGCTGGGGGGTCTACTGGTTTTACAGGATGAATGAAATACATAAACGAACAAAAATCAAACAAAAGAGAAACAAAACATGCCATGGAGTAAAGGGAAGGTGCATGGGCGAGCTCTACTTTTCATACTGTCTCTCCCCCTCTCTCTCCACCTCCCTCTCTCACTCTCACTCCCCCTGTCTCTCTCCCCCTCTCTCCCCCTCTCTCTCTCCCCCTCTCTCTCCACCTCCCCCTCTCACTCTCACTCCCCCTGTCTCTCTTCCCCTCTCCCTTTTCTCCCTTTTCTTTGCCATTGATTGATTTTTTTTATTTTTTTTTTATTTTTTTATTTATTTATTTATTTATTTTATTTATTTATTTATTTTTTTTTTTTTTTTTTATTTTTTTTTTTTTTTTGGGGGGGGGGAACACTGGATCACGTTTCATCTCACATTTCTACGCAGTCACCAGAGCGATGACATTGAAATCTTATCAGACCAGGCCAAACATAAGTATAATGACATGAGATGCATTTAACTCTCGTTTTTTTTCAATAGAAAGCAGTGAAAAAGAGTACTTTTTACGCTCCCTCCTTTATTTTTGTACCAAGACAATTCCCAAGTATACACATCTTTCGATAGTGTGCAGATTGTCTATCACACATAGATGAAATGATGATCGACAAAAATGAGAAGTTCTTATTTCAGATGATTCATTTCGAATACACCGGTATCCCAATAGTTTTACACTGCACCCCTTCTGTGTTGCCAGGGCAAATTACAAGCTAAGCAATTAAATATCATCCTCTTCATGAATTGATGACTGAACAAATTTACTTTTTTTATACTTGATTTTTAAATTGCAAAAAAAAGGCGAATATCAAACTTGGTTTGCCCTTGAATGACAAGTGTTGGGTAAAAATACCATAATTGCCTATACTAGAATCATCCAGATTAGATTTCATTTTTAAGTATAAATTATCCACACAAAAAAAACAAAAAAAATTAAATTACCATTAACATAATATGGACTTAATTCTTAAGGATCTTTAAGGATTCACTTCAATAAAATACAAACTAGAAAAAATTAACCTGTGTATGTTGGAGAGATATAATAAAGTAGTTTTCGAGAATGAAATGCTCCCCCCCACATGTTACGTAATGTAATTGCACAAATTAAAAGCACCAGCTGTTACCACCGTGTTGAGTAAAATCAAGCATACTTATTTCAAGGTCAAATATTTAAAAAAACTATATTGATTAATTAAGGAGGCTTTATTTCTATCATGATTTAAGTACTATACTCCATTTCATATTATTTCATGATTTCTTCAACCCAAAATACACTGCAGAATCAACAAACCAATACAATTTTGTACCAGAATATTGTTGGACTTTTAAAATATATGTAGTCCGATAAGCCACTACGGAGATAGCACTTGTACAAATGACCCCGCCCCTCCCCCGGAAATATTCACAGGCCTTTTACACATGGAAACGTCTGAATTTGTGTATTTCAGAATTACCATGGCCCAAAAAGATGGGGTCACTTCATAAACACCTTTTGTTTGCCCTCTAGAAAAGAATACTTCCACGTGTGTATCAAAGAATTTACCGGCAGTGTATAAATGAATGATTACATAACTATTTCATACACACAATACGGTCAACGTTCTTTCGTTTATGCAGCTGCATTTCTTTGGGACAATTTCCCCCTTCAAATTCGCAATACTAGCTCTTTAAATACATTTAAAACAATGCTAAAAACATATATCTTTAAGTCTTGTTCCTGAATAGCCCTTTTGACCTCTTGCCTTTTTTTCTTTTTTTTTGGAAATTAACGTAGGATACTATTAATTTATGAACTGTTTGAATTTTGGTTGCAAGTGATTTGTAATCATGTACATGTATTATTTTTTTATTTTTTAATGTTAATTGAATTGATGTAATTTGTAATACAAATTCTGTTTCCTTTACTTATCAGCTATTTTTCTTCTAAACCGCTTAGAGGCAATTTGCAATTTGCGGTATACAAATATCTTATTATTATCATTATTATTATTATTATAACTTTCATGAAAACGTACCATTTTCAAACCCTTCGTTTTGAGGGAAGTTCTATTTATTAAATCTAATGTTAGTTATACTTGTTTTTTTCTCATAATAATATGTATTATTAATTCTCCCTTTTAATAAACTATCGTATTAAGGTTTATGTCATAATTGTTTTTACATTGCTATGTATTTCATCTTTATGGTATTAAAAAGTGAATGTGCAACTCTCGGACTGCTATTTTCAGTTTTTTGACAAAACATTCCATTTAAATCCTTGTATTTTGTTCTTCATCTTTTCACAATGTTTGGTTAATGGGCCTGCATAATTCGGTGTCACAGAAACACACACCACACAGACTCTCATGGACACACACGCAGCGCATGTATACAGTTTACGTTAAGCATGTTGTGCTGAATTGACGTGTTTTGGAGTTCAGATAACTATTTCATTTGTGTTCTTTTGCATTTTTCGTAAAATCTAAAAGCGATCATTGTAATTTGTATTTATTGATTCAACCATAAAATAACATCAAGTGAAAACAATAACAGTACATCAATTTAGAACATATAGGTTATGAACACCAGAATTTCTAGCCGATATCCCTTACAACAATAACCTGTAAGTTGCTAGAGCACACATTCTCTTCAATCATGAAACATCTTGACAATAACAACATCCTCTCGTCTTGTAAACACGGATTCCGCCTATTCATTCCTGTGAGACGCAGCTCCCACTTTAATACAATCCAGGAGCCTGCTTCGGTACACAAACGATGGAAACAGGTTAACCCGTTGACTACTGAATTATCTAATTCCCATAGACTTAACACATGGACCACCAGGTTCCAGTAAGCAATGGGTTGATTGACATGAACATGCTCGACTTCTCCTAGGCTTTGTATAAAGTACCACACAACCGTCTCCTGTTAAAACGGAAGAAGTATGGTATCAAATACCAAACTATGGATTAGAGTAAAGGGTTCTCTCCCGGAAATCCCCCCCAAGGGCTGCCATCCTCCGAGGCAAAAAATAACTCCTTGGACAATCATCCCCCCACCCCCTCGACCCTTGACGACCATTATCCCCCAACATTGTTTTGCTTTTATTAAAACAAATTTGTTATCAGGGTGGATTTCCCCTTTAATAAACAGGGGGGGGGGGACTGTCCCGGGGCTGATCTTCAGGGCGGGGTTGGGGGTAATTTTCCGGGTTTAAGTGACCTCTGGGAGTGTTTGTCCCGGGGGATATAATTTTGTTGTTGTTGTTGTTGTTGTTTTTTGTTTTGTTTTGTTTTGTTTTGTTTTGTTTTGTTTTTTTTTGGGGGGGGGGTGGTGGTTATTGTCCTTGTTGGTAGTTTTCCGGGGAAATTGTCCGCCAACAAAAATCAGTGTAGATCGGGGGGGGGGGGGGCACTGGCGTACTGATCGGGGAGGGGGCTTGGGGGAAAAAATTTAAACGGGGTTTATTTCTAATTCCATAACGGTGGTTTACACATAATGCTGAAATTACATAATTTTCCATGATTTGTCCTCATTTATTAGTAAATTATACTTTTTTATGCGTTTGTTGTTTGTTGTAAAGTGACAAATTCCTAAATTTACAGCCAGGCAAGAAATATGCTTCTTACGATGCCTACATGTCAGGGCCCGCGGAACGGCGGGGATAGGGAGCCTCCAGCTCCCTTCCACCCCCCCCCCCCTACCCCCAATTTTTTGAAAAAGTATATTAAAGAGAAATAGAAAGAAAGAGAGCAAGAAAGAAAAAAATAGTTAACTGCCAGTGTCTCAACAAAATAAGGTATTAAAATATGCTCATCTGACCGTAATTAAACGCCTAAAACCCCTGAGCTTCCGGGGGCTCTGCCCCAGGACCAAACCAAGGGCCCTATGGCGGCCCCCTTGATACTCATCTGACCGTTATTTAGTGCCTAAAACCCTTGGGCTTCTGGGGGCTCCGCCCGCTGGACCTCACGCCAATCAGTGTCCTGCCAGTGTCACAAATAAGGTATAAAAATATGTTCATCTGACCGTAATCAAATGCCTAAAACCCTGAGCTTCCGGGGGCTCTGCCCCCTGGACCACGCATAGGGCCCTAAGGAGGGGGAGGGGGCTGAATTCAGATGAGGATTATTTCCGAGAACGGTACAACGAATCGTCTTCTTTCTCTAATAATTTAATGAAACGTCAAAACTTCCATGCTTCGCGCGGGAGGGGGAAACTGAATTCAGACGAGGATTATTTTCGAGAATGGTACAACGAATCGTTTTGTTTCTCTAAAAATTCAACGAAATGTCAAAACTTCCGCGCTTCGCGCAGGCGGTGTGGGTACTGAATTTAGAATAGGATTAAGAGTCGAGAATGTTAATGAGAATCGCATTTCTTTCTCTAATGATTTAATGAAACGTAAAAGCAGGGGGGGGGGGTTGGGGAACTGAATTCAAACGATGCTTAAGAGTCGAGAACGGTACAATCAATCGCATTATTTCTCTACTGATTTAATGAAACGTAATAGCTTCCGGGAGACGTCATTTTTCTGCGGCACAGATTGGGGCTTTTTTTAATAAAAAAAGGTTTTGATTTAACCCTAACCCTACCCCTAGACTTTCCCATAGGCTCAACACGCACCTAAACCCAATCTTTGCCGCAGAAAAAATAACGCTTCCGGGAGGGGGGGGGGGGTGGGTAAACTTAATTCAGACGAGGATTATTTTCGAGAACGGTAAAACCAATCATCTTCTTCCTTTCTCCAATGATATAATGAAACGTAAAAGCTTCCGCGCTTTGCGCGGGAGGGGTGAAACTTAATTCAGACGAGAATTATTTTCGAGAACGGTACAACAAATCGTCTTGTTTCTCTAATAATTAAATGAAATGTCAAAGCTTCCGCGCTTCGCGCAGGAGGTAGGGGAACTAAATTCAAACGAGGACTAAGAGTCTAGAACAGCACAACGAATCATATTCTTTCTCTAATAATTTAATAAAACGTAAGAGCTTCCACGCTTCGAGCGGGAGGAGGAAAACTGTTTTCAGACGAGGATTATTTTCGAGAATGGTACAACGAATCGTCTTCTTTCTCTAATAATTTAATGAAACGTCAGAGTTTCGGCGCTTTGCGGAGGGAGGGGGAAATCCCCCTTCCCTGCACCCCCCCCCCCCACGTCAATGATGGTCACCATTACGTACCAATATTTGGCTTGCATAATTTCACATTTGGCCCCCCCCCCCCCCCCCTAAGAAATCCTGGATCCGCGCCTGGTCGTGGATGGTGCTAGATCTGAAGTAGTCCAGAATCTGGACGGTGTTTTTTTTTATTGCGCGATGTTAATCTCTCCCATCCCCTTCCTGCTTAAAACCAGCCGAAGATGGCGTGATCCACGAATCCGTACACATCTATTATTTTCGCAGGTCGGTCGTAGAAACTCGGGAATCTCACCACCTTCGACTTGAAGCATGGTCAGTAGGTAAAGCCCAAATCACACCAAACTTGTTCTGAAACTGTCATGGAGAATTTTCAAACCGGTTGTGGTCGGGGTAGAATGTGTAAATAATATACAAATAATGCACTGCAGTGTGGGAATTAGTAAGAATTACCCACACAAGGTACCTTTGGAACAGTCTAACACTCCCGAGGCGGTGTTTGGACTGTTTCAAAGGTACCGAGTGTGGGTAATTTTACTAATGCTCGAACAAAATGCTGTGTATTTTTTTTAAAATAAAATTATGACGTGGATCCTTGTTATTTGATAAATCACCCTCATTTCAGTCAAAGTCCGTACATTACTAATTCTAGGTCCACATCTATGACTGATCTAGGCCTAGATCTAACTTAGATATTATGCGTTTTAAATTCCGCGGCAGCCATTTTCGTGAGTAAAACTAAAAACGATAAATCTCAATGATTGCGATCGCAACACGTGATCGCTAATGACCGGTCATTACCATTGGGTAATGACCGGTCACCCAAATTACTCGTTAGGCAAAATAAATGCCTGGTCACGTGTATTCTTTCAACCAATCATTTGATTAGGATCTACGTCATCATCTTATAATAATTATACAAATAATACATATCAGTGAGGACATTAGTAAGAACTACCGACACAAGGGGCCCGTTCCTAGAAACCGTCATAAGTCTAACTTCTTGACTAAATCAGTGTTAGTGAGCAACTTGTCCGCTACGTGTTTCACCAAGCCCTCTTTGCCAAGATCAACGACAACATCCTGACTAAGGAGTTATGACACCTCTGACACCGTCGTAGCTCTGTCATAACTATTTAGTCGATGGGCAGCGCCATGACATGTCATTTATTGGGTAGACTATGGCTGGCAAAAAAGGACAATAAATCCTCCAATTATGATTTTTCTACACATTCACTTACACAGTGGATTATCGTTTTTTGAAATTTGATAATCTTATGAAAATATGCAATGTTTGTATTTGAAGGATTTCCCACTTAAAAAACTGATTATACGCCTTTATTTCCACATTGTAAACTCGTCGAAGGGATATGTATTTTGCCACGGCTGGCAAGCCATACTTTGTTCTAACTCTAACTACGCAACTTGTTCTAACTAGTTTGTCAAACGGCTTCCCCGTTCGGAGACAGTTCAACTCCTCCTCATCTCGTTGTTAGAAGGTTTGAACGTGATCCTAGAGCATGTGCATTCCTGTACTGGCTCGAGAGCTATAAAACCCAGCACGTTCTTGCCATTCCTCATTCCCTTCCTTGACGATCCCTTTATTCTAATCTCTTCCCTCTTCCTTCACATCCCTTTATTCCCATATCTTCGTTTTTTCTTCTTTTTTCTTTATTCCCATCTCTTCTTTCTTCCCTCATATCCCTTTATTCTCATATTTTCTCTCTTCCTTTATATCCCTTTATCCTCATCTCGTCTCTCCTCTTCCAAGCCCCCTTGACCGTCACTGACTGTGCATGTCTCTTTATGATTTACAAGCCTGCTCTTTCTTAGATAACATTTTGATTTTTTATTTAATTTTGATTTATTTACCAACAGCAATACAGTAATACATTTCATTCAATGTGTTTACATATTATACAAGAAGAGAAACTATTGGTTGGTAAAAGGGGCAAGATAATAGCACATGTGCTGGTAGAGCCTAACCCCTTAAATAGCTAAACAAAGTATTTCGGTACTAATCACTTTAGAAAACGTTACAAAACAAAAGTAATGAATTTACAATTACAATGGTTACTTTAATAAATAAATTCAACAAATGATTTGTTACAGTTATCCGAAACCCATTTCTAAACCTTATTGATCTGACATTAATAGGCAATCTATTCACTGCCCACAAAAGACAATGAATATTGACCCTGCGTCGTTCTAAATTTTAGAATAGGTAATTGTCCACCTTCTCTCTGTCTTGTGGAACAGCTATACTGTATAATGTCACAGTACTCTATCAAAATATGAGGCAAATTATCATTGACTAGATCAAACATGATAGTAGAATTTGATGAATCATGTAAATTATGCACATTTAGGATTCGAAATCTTTGAAATAATGGAGCTGTAGGAGTACTCCAATTAATGTTATAGCAAAAAAATATAATGAAATTATAGACACTGAAGACGAAATATCTGTAAATAAATGAAATATGGAATGTCCCACAAGCATATTTGAAAGAAGGGCAAGGAGCCAATTCACCTCTCCTGGCAGATTTTCAAACAAGAAAAAATATAAGAAGCGACTTGTTATAACTTAAAGATACTATGTCCCTTTTGCAGCCAACATCATATTCTGTAGAACTCCGCAGGAATTATGAATATGTCATGTATTTCCTATCTGTGAAATGTAAACGTTAGCAGTGTCCTAATATTAAAATTATGCAAGGAAAACCGTTTACTTGCTAGACTTCACTGTCAGACACTATTGATTGACTGACTGGCTTTTTCTTCTTTGGTAATAGCATACATAAAATGAGCTGTAAAGGGTACATGGGCATTTGTCTACATCAATAACCCACTTCTTCTAATGGCCAAAATTAAACTGATTGAATCTTTGCGCAGCATAAAACGTACGATTATTCGGTATAATGGTCTGAAAATCAGACTATTACTTACTGGCTTTATAGCTCTTATGTCGATTCGACAACTAATAGTCGTTGTTTTCCCACTTAATAATGACATTTTCAAGCCCCCCCCCCTCTTTTTTTTAGGGAAGTTCTAAATTAGTATTTTCTTTCAAATGCCGTTGGAATTTACCCTTTTCATTTGTAGGGCCTCCAAATGGGACATAGTACCTTTAATAGCAGGACAAAAAGATTTTTTATTTATCAATTTAATGACACTTTTTATATACAGGATAAAAACATGACCAGGAAACCTTTTTTCATCATAGTCGTGATTAAGGACATACACTCATAAAAAGCAAACAATTTATCAATTGAAATAGAAAAAGTTAATACAGATTGTAAGTGGTAGTTGCAAATTAAACCCCGTCTTAACCGGCAAATATAGTCGCGGTGTCATCCGGACAACGTCCGGATGACATTCTACCTCGTTCCAGTTAAGACGCGTCAATCGGGGTAACGTCCAGACAATATCGAGGTGACATCGAGGTGAGTTTCACCCTAGTCGGGTCAGGGTGAGATCGCGGTAACGTCCGGACGTTCTCCGGATGACATCCTGATAAACGGCCTAATAAGACGCGCGCGGAACTCTACCCGGGTAGATGACGTCAGGGCCGTAAAATTATGTATACATGTACACAGCGCGCGCCAGCTAATCGCGATGAGGGAGGTACGGTTGTTATGGTAACCTACCCGAGTGAGGTTTTTGCGGATGGCTGGTTAAGACGGTGTCCATGAGCCTGGCAAAAGCTCACCCCGTGTTTTACGATCAGACCCCAACTGTTTCTCATCCACATATCGCTCGGGTGAGATCGAAAAGTACTATAGAGACGGGGCTTTAAATACAAAACTTACCATTAAAGCATTTACAAATAAAATTATTGAAATGTATAGACACTGAAGATACATACACAAAATGTACAATGCATTTATCCGTTAGGAATAAGTGCATTGTACAGTAAGGAAGTCTCAGCCACGTACTCGGGGTGAACCAGAAGAAGTAGAAATAGATGATGGTGATGCAGAAGAAGAAGAAGAGAAGGAAGAAGGAAGAACTACTTTGTTTAAGTCATGGATGAACCATTTTGTTGTGAATCAGGGAAATAATTTCACACCTATAAACCGAAAAACATAACAGACGTTTAAAAACATTCCAGATTAGGTTTAGTGGAATCATAGTTATTCATGAGACCCACAAGTTATATTCATATTCTAATAAAAGGAAATAGTTATTTTGGGCGATAATCCCATTAACTACCCCCGTAACTTAAATCAAGCCCAAATACAAAATAAGAATAAGATTTGAAGTGAGTCACATGGATGCCGAGAAAAGAAAAATATTAAGTAAATAACTGAAAAAATAGCAACGAAATTGAATACACTAAAACTCTTCGTCATGTTCTCATCAGAGAGCATTGCAAGAATGAACAAATAGCCGAAATCGGCATATAAGCTAAAGGAACAAGCACCCATTTATCTCTTTTCATTTGTTAATAATTTCCACAAATCGGCTTTTAGCCGCGATCAAATTATCTTACAACATTGTTTGTTCATTACTATTCATATGTTTACATGATAAACCTCTTTTTTTTATTGAATTGAATGATAACCCATCATTCAATAAGTTTAACCAAAAATATTTGAAAGACAGTTCTTATCAGTTTGCGATTGAAAACGTGCAAAAATGTCTTTCTTTAAATAAAAAGTCTAACCATTTTATACGACACCTATAACCAAATAAAGAAAAGTTGTGGCGTGCGCCTGTTAACAAGCTAAAAGTAGAAGTTACAAACTGATTCAGTCGAGGACGCAGGTTCGAACCTGAGTCACGTCTTTCGGATGGTGACGTTTAAAGGTCGGTCCCAAGACTTAAATAATCATATCTGATTGATACACCTCTGTAAATACCCAATACACACCGACAAAGAAGGCCCATTATATTACAATCAAAATGAACGTAAGAGATTAATTCTGAAATACATATAAAGTGGCGTAGACAGGTCCCCTATCTTTTAAATTTGTTATCATCATTTAAAAAAAATTAAAAAAAATTATTAATATCATTTCTTTCTTTTTTTTTTTCGGGGGAGTGGGATGGTTATTAAATACAATGAATTGTGCGCATAACCCCCCCCCCCCCCCGGGGATACCTAGCATATTTTTCACTTTTCATTTCATATAAATACTTTTTGGCACTTTCAAAATGGTTCGCTTAGAAACTTTTTAAGAAAATTATATATTTTCCCCTTGCTTTAAGCAAAGTTTCACCAAAGGTTGTGTTTATCTCTCATTAGGCCTAAGATCGGGTTATATATCTCCGCTGGTGGAAAGGAAGGGTGACAAATATGTTCCTTGAACAGTTTTAAACAAAATTATTTACATGATTGATAACACTGCTCAACTAATAGAACAGAGTAATAATTTAATTGAATTGACGTATGACTTTAAAATGACATCAATAATTAATCAGCGAGGGAGCGTAGCGACCGACGGCAAAACTACCCTCTTGAAATTGAACATCATATTAAAGAATACTGAAACAAATTGTATCTCATATCCTATTTATATGGAAGTTCATATTAATTCCAAAAAAAACCTAGCCTTAAAGGACAAGTCCACACAAAAAATAACTTACTTTCAATAAAAGCAGAAAAATCAGACAAACCAATCAAAAAATATTTGAGCAAAATCGGATAACTTATAAGAACGTTATGATTTTATTTTTAAAGTATGTAAAACTATCGAACAATGAGAATCACAACACAAATTGCCAAGATGGTTATCAGTTTAATCCAATTAATTTCTCTTCTTATTCTCCAAAACTTGATTTCCCCATGCCTTTGCCCAGGTTATATGATTTGTATCATATTGCGTGCATGACATTTTACAAAATCTTTTATGAACTTTGAAGAATTTATACTATTTTCTGAATATTGTATATTCATAATTATTGATTTTTATATAAATAGTTTATCAAAATTCAATTCAATTCAATTCAATTTATTTTGCCAAGCAATAAAAAACATACAGGGTAAAACAAAAGCAGTATACAAAGTTTCACACAATTACAATTACTAACATAGATAAACACAGAAATACACAGAATCAATTTTATACAAACATGAATAATACAAAGGAAATTGCTAATGCTGGTAGTAACCAGAAATGAGGTGGTCCTTGTATGCGGCTGACCAATTAATCAAATATAAAAAGTTAAGCTGTAATAAAAAGTGAAACAAACAACAATTACATGTAAAATATAATGAATTTAACAACCGTTAAAATCTGTAGCTAATATCAATATACGTATTTTTTGTATTTACGTTTGAAAGTGTTAACAAATTTCAATTCACGTATTTTAGGAGGTATAGTACTCCATAAGCAAGGTCCATTAAATATTACTGTACGTTTATATGAAGTTGTATGTACAAGTGGCATGTGAAAATTCTCAGCATTTCTAGTACTATAGTGGTGTATATTACAATTTAGTATACAAGTTTTAAAGTGATTTGGGAAGGATTTGTAAATAGCACTGGAACATAAATATTGCACATTGATAATTATACATTTCAGTAAAAAAGTGGATGTGAATGGGCAAGATAAGAAGTATGACAAATATGGGTTTCATGTGCATTCCCCCATGCAAGTATTCCATAATACAAAAATGGTAATATCAAACTGTTATGTCATCTGTAGCGTCAGGAATATATGTGAAGCGCCATCTACGGCGAAGGGATAATTTGTGCAGCAAATACCGTGTATAAGAAAACATGGCGTCTTGCTTGTTACCAAGATTTGAAAGGAAAGTTCTCCGGAAGGAGCAAATAGTTGGTGAGTTTGACACGAGATAAATGAAGAATGATTGTTTGTTGTTAAATTGGCCAGGTCAATGATTTCATTGTGTAAATAGGTTTATGTTAATTTAGGCTAAGTTCGCCAGTTTGTAATGTTGTTAAAGGCCCGGTCACACAGAGGGGACGCATGGGGGACGCACGGCCGGCGCATGGAAAATTTGCAATTTGGGCCAGTGCGTTGTCGTTCGCTAGGCGTGCGTCATCACTCGTTACTCGTTCGTCGAGCGCGCTGGACCAGCGCTGGACCAGCGCTATGCACTCGTCATCATTCGCTGTGTGCGTCGGGATTATTTGAGCATGCTCAAAAGTGTGCGCAGAGCTCGACGCATGAATGTACACGCCAAAGGCACGCCAGACGTGCGTTGAGCGCGCTAGACCAGCGCCAGACATACGTGGAGCACACGCCCTGCATACGCACAGCGCGCTAGCTACACGCTGTGCATTTTGTGTCAGCTCGCTAGGTTTTCCAAAATCATGACAAAAGTAAGGCACACGACCTTTTCCGATTTCCAATGCGCTGGCCGTGCGCCGTAGAACGCGGTGCATGCGTGGATCATTCGTCAAGCGCGCTAGCAACACGCCGTGCATTCGTGGAAGTTGTTATCATGTGCGCTCTGGGTACGGTCTGTATGCGCACTGTATGCGCCCTGTATGCGCTCAGCGCGCTAGCAACACGCTATGAATTTGGTGTCAGCTACGACAAAAGTTGGGCGCACGACAACGCACTGGCCAAAATTGCAAATTTCCAATGCGCTGGCCGTGCATTCCCCATGCGTCCCCTCTGTGTGACCGGGCCTTTAAGCACGTAAAGTATAAGTGCTTATGCATGGGATACATGTGTGTGTATAATGAGCGTACACGAGTTCAGACCTTGAAGATGAGTGGTTGCAATTGCACCCAGGTATGTGTCTTGCATAAAGGGGTTTATTCATATAAACAAGCTCTAAGATGGTGCATGATTTAATTAGTATGATATGTGGTAGTGACTTGCACAGCTTGTAAGAGTTAAAAGAGGTTAATTACCATTATAAGGAGTGTGTAGAACCGTTTCTGAGGGAATATTATTGATGTCAGTTTAATAGGGTCTGGAATCACATAGACTACTTTGTAATTGCTTAATTAAGGGGGCATTATGAAGCCGTATCTGTAGAACACCGTGCTTTACAGGCACATTCTAAGCACAGGAATTTATGAAGATATATATATCTATATCAAGCAGAGACATAAATGAATACACTGTATAGCTGGATAATTACATTCCCTTTGGAGTTTATTTCGTATATAAACATCACGTTTATATGTCAAGACTATTTACAAGATTCACTGTAAAGTAGACAGGGTTACATGCATTTAATTCTGTTTATATGATGCATATGTTTATAATGCTTTTTACTTTGTTGTTTACAGTGAACCGTAAATTGGATAGCTGAATCGCTTAATGATGATGATTCGCTAACTACGGAATTGCTGAATTGCTGATTTGCTAATCACTGATTCGTTGATTAATGAGCGACGTGAAGATGACTTGTTACTAAAGAACAGAATAAAGAGAAATAAGAACTCTACAAGTTGTTTCAACGTTTTCTTTATTGGCGCGTTCACATCATCTTCAATATACATTTAGGAAATGATTTTAATTCATACATAACACCAATATTTTTCGATAATACATTACAAACAGCATTTATATGATCAGTCCATTTCAACTTATTATTAATGGTTATGTCAAGAAATTTAAGTGAAGAGACCTGTTTAATTTCTGTATTACACAAACGAATAATAACAGAATCTGTCACATTTTTTATTAGTAAAAATCATACAATGTGTCTTACTTATATTAATTGAAAATTTATTTACAAAAAACCATGTGTTTACTAACTTAATTTTTCGATTAAATATATCTTGAAGTGATTGTATATTTTGATGGGATAAAAAAAATGCTTGTATCGTCGGCAAATAAAATTGATTTTAAAATTCTCGACACACTAGGAAGATCATTGATATATGAAATAAACAATAATGGGCCTAATATGGATCCTTGAGGTACTCCACATTTGATTTCTTGGTAATTTGATTTTACATTAGCAATAGAAACATATTGATGACGATGTAACAAATAACTTTTAAGAAGATCTAAACCGATTCCCCTTATTCCATATTGATATAATTTCACCAACAGTATATGATGGTCTAACGTGTCAAAAGCCTTACTAAGGTCTAAAAACAATCCAAGCATAACTTCATTATTATCTATTGCAGAGGCTACCTTATGAATAAAATCAATTATTGCACAGTGAAGTAGAATGTCCAGCTCTAAAACCATACTGATTATTATTAATTATATTGCACTTAGTTAAAAAAAAAAAAAGCATATAATCTATTATGCATACATTTTTCTAAATTTTTTGAAAAAAACTGTTAAAACGGATATAGGGCGATAATTAGACATTGTTTCAGACACTCCATTTTTAAAAACAGGTATCACTTTTGCTATTTTCCTTTTATCTGGTAATACTCCTTGTTCAAGACATTGATTAAATATTGTACATAAATGATTGCTTAATAAATAGAGACATCTTTTCACAATTTTAACATCAATATCATCATATCCAGCACTTGTATTATTTTTTTATAGTTTTTTAACAACATCTTCAATTTCTGAACTTGTTACAAGTTTAAAGAACATAGACTTGTCATGCAATATATTTGATACACTCTGAATCATCAAAACAATCAAATTTACAATTCAAATTATACCCCACATCTACAAAATATTCATTAAAATTATTAAAAATATCATTCTTATCAGTTATCACTGTATCATTTTTATCAATCTCTTTAATGTTAGTCATCTTACATTTTTTCCCCATTGCTTTATTGATAATATCCCACGTTTTCTTCATATTTCCTGTAGAGTCTTTAAAACTTTTCTTCAAATAATTCTTTTTTCAATCTTAATCTTATTATTCAATTTATTACGAATTGTCCTATATACTTCTTTTTTACAAACATTAGGATTTTTGATTAACAACTTATAAAGTCTACATTTTTTCTTAATCAACTTAATAATTTCATTTGTAATCCAAGGTTTATTATTACGCTTATATTTCATACGAACTAATTTCACAGGGAAACACAAATTATACAGTTTCGTGAATTTAAAAACAATGTTATTATAACTACTATTCACATCACTAGATAGATGCCATTCAGTTGAATACAACAATTGTAAAAACATTATAATATTATTTTCATTTAAATCACGTTTATAAAAGTCAGTTTCACAGGAACTTTTGGGAATATCAGTATCACAGATACAGTATACCGGGAAGTGGTCAGAAATGTAAGTGAATAATATTCCAGAATAAACATAGCAAGAATCATTTGTAAAAATATTATCTAATAATGATGAAGATCTGTCAGTAACACGAGTTGGTTCATTTAATACAGGAATCGTAGAATGTAGCATTTAAATGTTTAAAAAATCATTAACAGATTGAACCTTCCCAACATTTAATAAATCAATATTAAAATCACCCATTAAATAAAATAATTTACAACATCGAAAACATTAACGAGAGACATTAAAAAATCATCCACTGTGTCCGGGTGGCCTATACATAACACATATTAAAATACTTGAATTGAAACGTTCAATTTCAATAAAAAATACTTTCTAAAAATGATTCATTAATATCCAAGTGAGTGCGGCGTTTAAAATTAATGTCCTTGCGAATAAAAATACCAACACCACCTCCACGTCTTTTATTATTTCCCACAAATTCATAATTATCTAAATTGCACAGAGAATATTGCGAATTTTCATCCCTTAGCCATGTTTCTGAAACACCAATAATTGAAACTTGCATACGCAATGACATCATAAGTACAGACAATGCATCAAAATTATGTTGGAGACTTCTACAATTAATATTAATAAACGATAATTTGTTGAAATCCTTATCAAGTAATTTCTGTGTTACAAACGTATTGAATTTATCTGGAGTATAATGTGACTGAGTGAAGTTATTAGTACTTTGAGGGTCTGATGGTGACAAAAATTCTCTCAAGGTTGATACAGATACATGTTTTTCATTGAGACATTGAACAAATCGAGCACGACACGACATTTGAAAACCAAAAAAGCAAAGGAATATGAATTCTACACTTTTTCATGATTTAACTGGAACAAAATTAATATATTATTAGTGCATCCACACAAAAACATAATTATTTCTATCAATCTAGCCTGGATGCTGGTGTGAAGAAATAAGATTCTTAAGGAGAAAATAGGAAATTTATATCATCAATATAAAGAAAATAATTAGTGGATAGTGAGGACATGACGTCACAGACTCATAAGTGAGTTGCCAATTTGTCTAGTGATTTTCAAAGTTTTTCATGCCATTAAAGTCATAACTTTCTTAATAGATATCCGATTTTGCTCAAACTTTTTTTGATTGGTTAGTCTGATTTTTTTGCTTCTATTGAAAGTAAGTTATTTTTGGAGTGGACTTGGGCTTCAATAATCATAGCTTCTCACTTAAGAGACGATACTTTTTCGTTTATTTAGTAAGGGGGGCGGAATCCATTTGGCTCGTCCACTTCATTCAAGCAGGGAATCTTCCCGCTTTCCCACGCTTCGGGAGAGTTTAGACAATGATAAGTAACAGTCGTCTAGAAATAAGTTTGGATCCTTCGCTTTGTAGGGGAGGCCACTACCGTCAAATCTCTGGGCCATTTGCGTAGACTAGTCTTGAATAGGGAACGGGAACTAATCGCCCTCTCTTTGCAGAGATAAAAACACCTGTCGTCAACCCCCAATTTGTAGCCTTGTGATCGTTTTTTTTAGTAATAAGATTTACTGCATCTAGTACATGAATGTGTAAGTGAGCGGAGCGACTAAGGGAAACTTTTATTGTAAACAGAGCTTTTACAGTGTAGCAACCAAGCTAGGAAACGTTTGATATTGAAGAGCCGTAAGTATGTGCACTAGAAAGCTGCTGCTTCTACATTAAAATCTTTGCAATTCAAATAATTAGAGGCAACTTTTTCTTATTTCATTCTTGCAAGGGGGCCTTGAACATAGATTTTTGTTATGGGGGGGGGTGGAGGAAATTTTAGTACACTGCAACCCCCCCCCCCCCCCCACCCACCCATCCCCCTCCGCTATCTAGGCCTCTGGACATATGTGTGACAGCAATATACGCATTCCACTATATATAATTCCCTGGCCTGGATGAATGGCATCCACATTCGAAAATCCTACCACCATCGACCACTGGTCTATGAACCCAATTTTCTTATCGTAGCTCTTGAATATTTCCCGAAGCTTCATGTCCAGTTCTCGCGCGTACCAATCGCTTACCGTTACCGACGATCCCGCGCCCCCGTGCCCGCGGGTATTCGCGCTTTTGATGACGACAAGCGTCTCGGGACTTCGGCGATGCAATCTTTCCACCGCGGCCTTTATCCTCCTCACTCGATGCTCATAGAAACTCATGTTTAAGGTGGTTAGATGCGCCCAAATTGTAAACATGAAGACTGTATTTGGTGTCGCCTTTAACTCATCAAGAGCTTCCTCAATGTACTTCACTTCGGATGCATCCGTCCAGTTATTCCGGATCGGGTATCCGTGATGGCGATAGTGAACCGTAAAGTTGTTTACTTTGTCTTCGGCCATAGAAGGGCCAACCTTCCAATTAGATTGCAAGGTTGGTGGATTTGGTTTGAGGGTACTCTTTAGAGTCTTCACGATGTATTCGTAATACTGTCTCGAGGTGGAGTCCCCGTGGAAATACAGGGTTTTATTGGTGAGGCATTCTAAGGAACTGCTAGGGATTACAAAGCTACGAAGACGGCAGTAGTTGGAATACCAGTGCCCTTTAAAGAAGTAGCCCGCTGCCATGGGGTTAGAAAGACTGTGGGAATCTACGGCGCACGGAGGTAACCTCTCGTTAAAGCAATGAGCTGGACTCGATATGTCTGAAAGATATAAGATTTATAGTTACTTTACTTGTAATTCGTACATGTCATGAAGAAATTGACTAGGATGAACGACAATAACGTAAAATGCTTCTCATTACCCTTTTGTGCGTATAAAACAGTTTACTTAACTTTTGGAGCTTCTCAGTTTAAAGTTGTTACCTATCTCATTTGTTTCTTCTAAGACGGTGCTTGAGATAAGGCTAATCATTTAACATGAATATTTTTAAAAACAATCCATTACAATCAGTCACTGATGAAGATTGGTCTCATTACACGATTTGAAAAAACACATCGTTAACAAATAATTTACTTAAAGCTTATCTGCCGTAGTTTACAGGAGGGATTAGACCGCTCTGCAAGGTCACTGGACAGGTGGTTATCTCATCAACTCAGCTCTCAGTTAACATAAGAAGAAGAGGATCATGGGGGACCAATGGTCACCGATTAGGCATTGTTTGTTATATAGAGGGTGCAAGTAGCTACCAGTAGTTCAGTGGGCTCTTAAGCTAGAGATTGAACGTGATGGCGGCCTCAGAAAAAGAACGTACACAAGCAAACCAACCAGTAACATAAGTTATCAAAGATATATTATTTATAACAGCCAAATAATGAGTGAAAACAATTTTTAAAGGCATGCAATGAAATGCATTAAAGTTTGTGTGCGAGGGCTTGTGTCTGGAGCGCTCATAACAAAATAAAACTTGTTTGCTTACATTTATGTTTCGTAAACGCTTTGAGCGCAATGAGGCACGTGCGCGCGTATAACATTGAAAAGCCCAAAATGGTGAGAAACATACTCTCATTTATTTAAGAAGTGATTTTGAGCATTTTTTTCATTTTGACGCGCGCGTACGAGCATGTAATTACGCACGCGTTGACATTACTGCCCTAGACAACTAAAAGGGGGTGTAGCATGACAAGACTACGTGTCTCTCTTGTGGCCTGACTCGGGGCCAATCGGGTATAATACGACTACGGGCGACGTGGCCGCAGTATTCACGTGCGTGTAACGTACGCGAAATGCGTGAGGAGAATTTCGGTCTATTTTGCGAACGCTAGCTCGCGCTGACCGTTAATCAAGTCCATTCATTTACATGTACATGCAGTTGTCCCAAAGAAGTCATAGACGGCGCGAACAAGTATTTGCCATGCTACACCCCTTTAAGTTTTAAAGACAACATGATAGCACGCGTAGATTGCCTCATTTGTATATGTGCTGCAGCGTCAACATTCATTCTGAGCGTAAATGGCTCCGCACCTTTCGGAACATTTTATCGCTCTTCGTGCCGGTTTAAAAAAAGAGTATTATACCAAAGTTGATGTTACCTACATGTATTAAACCTGAAGTATTACTTCTTATATTGAAATTGAAACAAAAAAGATGCTCTCTTTTTTACCAGTCGTTCTTAAAAAATAATTTTAAATAATGTTACAGCCTCACTAAATAGAAAAAGGGTTTAGATCTAGAAGATAAAACATGGTGGTCGTAATGTCTGATTCCCTATACAGTGCGTCCCAGAAAAAACGAAAACGAGAATTATCGATGTTTTAATATCATAATTTAATCACAATTACCATTAATAAATGACACACATTTGTAAAGCTTAGATCCTCCCCTTTCAATTGATATAATTGATATGATGCATATTTCAGGCATGAGTGATTAAAACAATTTAAAGAGAAGGTAACAATAAGCCATTTTAGGGCGTTATCTGAATTTCAAAGAGAAAACCCCATTTCTAGAAGAAAAAAAAAATTCTCTTTCGTATGGCACCTCAATCAGGAAAAATGAGCCAGGAATAACAAATTCTGTTTGTTTAAAGTAATGATTGCATTTCCATAATTTGATTAAACGAATTCGTTTTCACTGGCTGCCTGCCGTAGCAACAAACAGAGTTGGAAAATACTGAACTCCGTTTCGTTGACGATTAGCCATGCATCAAGTCTTTCGTCTTTTTTGTGTTCTTGAGATTTTTAGTTGTTTCATATATACAAAGTCATCATATTTTATGCAAAACTTTTCACATTAATTACGATGCTTACATTGGCAGTGTTCTTTTTTTTATACATTCTGGAGGGTTTGTTTAAAGTGGGTGGGTCGGCAGTTTCCATGTGTAGACGGTCTCAATTCACTGACAGCAGACTTGGTGGAAATACCATTAATTGGTGTACAAGTCTGCACACAGCAAACTCGAAGTCCACTCAACAAATACCCCCTCATCTCTAGTCCAGAATCTGGTCGTTTTTTTGTATTCCCAACACTCGATTCAAGACGCCGAAGATGGCGTTATAAACGTCTTCATACGCTCACCAGCGCTATGGCCAGGCCTAAGATTTTTTTTTTCACCAGGCGTCCTAATTCAAGGATCACGCCATCTTCGGCTGTCAGCGAGTAAGCAGGGGGAGGTTGCATTGTGTTGGTGTGGTGGGGATGAACATTAAATCGGCCAGATTGTGGACTCTTCTCTCGTATTCCATGTGTTGCGAACACGTGACGGAGCTTGTCGACAGTGACGTCGCTGGATGATCTGATAGTGAGAGACAGTTCGAAAGCAGGGCACCTCGAGTCCTCGACAACCTTGAGCAAGTTCCTCAGAGACTGAAGAAGGCAATTCGACTGGTGGCTTCGACAACAGTGATTCGTTGGTCGCACACTCTCGCAGCGTACGAGTATGAAATAGTGTACAATCCGGACTCAGTCAACGCAAACGCAGAAGCGTTAAGCAGGCTTCCGCGGATAGCGACAGTAAAGCAACCCCCAGTATCATAGGAAATTGTCTTACCCGTCTTACCCCGTGAGCGAATTTTCGGCCGGAAACGATTTTCAAACTTTCGGAAGCAAAACAAAAAAAAGTTAGGCTCCTCCCCTAAGAAATCCTGGATCCGCACCTGCCCTAGTCAACCTTGGTCCCGTGTGCAAGTGGATTTTGTTTGCATACTCTAGTCCCCGACAATGGTCCGTGTTTCGCGAGCGAGAAATTTTCATGACATCGATCGGCAGCCGCCATGTTAAAGAGCGCCATATCATTCCGCGACCAACATAGGTTATCAGCACTACCAAGATGTCGGAACCACTCCAAACCCGGGTAGCTCGATTTCTGCTCTCCTATCGGTCTACACAGCATTCCTCAACGATGCAAACACCAGTCGAGATGCTGATAAAACGGAAGTTTCGCACGCGAGTCAACATGGCTGTGCCTGATAACAAGGCTACCGTTGAGAAGAATCAGTTTCCGCAAATGCTACTCACGATTCCCGCCCTTTTCGCGATTTCCAAAAGGGAGAGAGTATCAGTTCGCAACTACGCGAGAGGGAAGAACTTAGGACCAGTCTATTACGAGGTCGAAGTACGCGTCGAAACAACTACGTGCATCTGGAAACGCCACGCAGACCGGATTCTGAAACACGAATCGCCCAAACGCGAAAACATCGTCGCGAACGGAAGCAAAACACAAGACGATCCGAATGTCGACTTGGGTACACCAACTTTAAACGAGGAAAGCAATCTCTCTGAAGATGAAAATCGCGATAACTTCCACACAAAAAAAAAACATCTGATAGCGTCAGAGCGAAAAGGATACCCAAAGCGACATACGAAAAAACCTGATTATTACGGATTTTGAACTTGGAACTTGACCTCGAACTTGATTAACGGATTTTGGAATGTGATTATTAAATGATACTAGCAGGACCCGTGGAAAATCCACGGGATTCTAGGAGGGGAGGGGGGGGGGGGGAGGGGGGGGGGGGGGTAAATAGAAAGAGGCCTATGTGCAATCAAAAATAATATGTGATTATTTTTATATAGGGTATAGACGATTTTTATAATATACCCTGTTTGACCATGAATGGCGACCGTCATACCCGTTTGAAAGCATTGATTTGATGCAAGAACTGTGTATCACTGAGTAAAGTATTCTATAGTATTCTAGTATTCTAGTATTCAGCTAATGAGCTAGGTCATGTTTTTAAACGACCCGGGACCGTCTGATTTTCTTGTGAAAACTTTACTTTGACAATTGATTATCGACATTCAGCATACAACTATACATGGCCAGAATAATCTCAATCTAAGCTCAGGTTTCATACCTCTATAATCACGAAACTATATTGAAATCAGGGCAATAAGAGCAATTTCAAAGTGTTATCGAATGTCGAGTCTACTCTATGTAGCCCAGCTCAGCTCACACACAGTCACAGTTCCGACAGTGCACGGCAGCAGTGCATGTGGCGCAATGCGCTGTCCGTGTGTGGACTCGAGCCGCAAGACAGCCAGCTTGCAACTGAACTGTAAGTTACGATGGATTCCTTGTGAAAACTTTATTTTGAAGAATGATTATCACAATTCAGTAAACATGGACGGGATAATCACAAAGTTAGCCCTGCTTTCATACCTCTAATTCACGTTAACTATATACAAATCACAAATCACGGCAATCATAGAATGAAAGTCGCAAACCGACTGTGCGTGTGACATGAGCGTAAAATCATCGCATACACGTACAGGCATAGGCCGTCTGGCGTACAAAGCATACCCTATAGCAAGATCCATAACACGGGTAAGCCCAGCCCGTCAGAGCGTAGATTCACTACATCTCATCAACCGGGTGAGTCATCGGTTAATGTGTATTTCTCTGACACGCTACAAAGCATATCCTATAGTAAGAGGTCTAACTCGGGGTACGCCCCACCGTTTTACGATGAGATTTGCTACACCCGTTGATGCGAGTGGATTCTCGTCTATTATGTGTCTCTTCGTCTCTCTTTGATAATTAGACAAAGGGCGGGAGCACGCCTTGTCAACTCGCTCTCGCGGGTTCGTCGCCTCCTTGCAATCCACGACGCCCGCCGTGCTTTCGTCCGCCCGTCCTCCCCGAAACCCCGAAACCGCGTTTAACGGCATTGACGTCGATCGCGGGGTCGAGGTGGCACGCGGGTTACGGGAGACAGGCCTCGTGGAATTGTGCCACCGTTCCCGCGCCACGGTGGAGGCGAGCGGGGTCGCGGAAAGACGTTTTTGAGGAACCGTTTTGCCCCGTTTTAGACCCCCCGCGGCGATTTTGCGTATTAATAATATAGATTATTTTCTAATGTCTTGAAAAGTTCACTTTTTGGAATTTAAATTCTAAATCTTTCCCCTATACTAAAAAAAGGGGAAAAAAAATATACTGGCTTTTTAATATTTTGGAACAAAACAGGGAGATTGTAAAAGTTGTTTAAAAGCTAAGGGGGAGAGATCTAATGTATGTTATTTTGATGATTGATGTTGCATTCTTGTAAAGCCGCGCCTGCGCAGTGTGACATTATAGCGAGAGTGACATCAGCCATCTATGTATCATTGACTCAAATGTGTCAGGTTCTATAAAAGGAAGGAATGTGTACTAAAATAATGTTGTACGGTTGTATAGATAGATGTATTTTTAGAAGGTAAATGGAATTCTGTATATTGTTTTAGTAAAAATCAAATGAGAGAGGTCCTTGAACGGTACGTTATGGGGTTGCCAATCGGGGTTTTATCGAATACAACTATACACTAAGATTAATTTTCTACGTTAATGTTTACACTCACTTTTGTCTCGTTGAGTCACTGTCACAAAGTTGACTCCTCGCACGGGTATAGGTTGCTTTTGCCTGTAAACAATATACTGTACAAATATATTACGAAGAAAAAAAATCGGTGTTAAAATGTACAGATTCCTTGGAGCTGAATGAACTAGTAGACCTCTTTCTTTGATAAGATGGGACTTACTTAAAAGGGGAACCAGACAAATTTACCACTGTCCTTTTTATCTATGGCATTTTTACCCATGGCATTTTCACCGCTGACAGTTATACCGTTGATATTTTTACCCTTGTCATATTCACCTCCCTTATTTTCAAAATCTGGTATTTTTACCTTCGGCATTTTTAGTCCTGGCAATTTGACCGCTAGCATTTTTACCTCCACCGTTTTTACCACTGACATTTTGACACCGAAGCCTCAAAAGTTTTGTATGTATACCCCTTTCCCTCCCCCGGAGTTAAAGATACTATGTTCCTTTTGCAGCCAACCTCAAATTCTGTAGAACTTTGCAGGAATTATGAATATGTCATGTATGTCCTATCTGTGAAATTTAAATGTTAGCAGTATCCTAATATTCACATTATGCAAGGAAACCTGTTTACTTGCTAGACTTCACTGTCAGACACTATTGTCAGTATTGAGTGACTGACTGGCTTTTTCTTCTTCTTTGGTAACAACATACATCAAATGAGCTGTAAAGGATTTGTTTACATCAATAACCTACTTCTTGTAATGGCCAAAATTAAACTGATTGAATCTTTGCGCAGCATAAAACGTACGACCATGCGGTACAATGGCGTGAAAATCAAGACTATTACTTATTGGCTCTATAGCGTTCCTAAGTCGATTTGACAACTAATAGTCGTTATTTTCCCACTTAAAGACATTTTCAAGCCCCATTTTTTAAGGGGAGTTCTAAATTAGTATTATTTTTCAAATGCCATTGGAATTTAACCTTTTCATATTTTTGGCCTGCAAAAGGGACATAGTAACTTTAACATGCATGCTTACCCTCCAAACAATGTCTCCTCCTGTTTTGTCATAGCAGGTTTGAAAAGAGCCGCTGAGTATTTTGTGTCGCCACAAGTCCAAGCAAAGTCTGAACAAGTCAAATTGGTCTTGGTTGGCGCTGTACAGAACCACGGCTCTGCTATCGCATGTCTCGTTAAATCACATATGGTTGCCTGTTCGATGGAGAGGTGGGGAAAGGGATTAGAGATATAGAAGAAAGAGAGAGAGAGAGAGAGAGAGACAAAAGAGAGACAGTGCCTTACAAGGACGTCACATTGCCTTAAAAGGATGTCACACTTTGCAGTCCAACTTCTCGTCGTGCAAATCTAAAAGTACCTATTATTGCCTGTTGGGTCTGCCATCTAAGGCAAAAAAAAGCAGCTAGTAAAAAAACGGCAATAATAGAAACAGTAGGAGCACTGTGGTATTGATGGAAGCTCTTCATTCTCATACGACAGGTCCCGGGTCCGATCGTTGCTTCGTACTTTCATCCTTGGACGAGCTGTTTTACCAACATTCATCCCTCTCTGGGTCTGAATAGATACCTGTCAATAATGGAGTGATACTAATTGCAGGAACTAAAGAAAGAGCGTTGTAATACTTATGTTGTGTCAGTGGGTAAATAAACCCCAATTATTATCATTTTTACCTTTGCTCATTTCCATTGCTGTTGATATTTATTTTTTTAAAAATATTTTGGACTTTGGACAACCTTAAGTTTTAGATTAAATAGAGATTGATACACTGGGTGCGTTAACACAAATATACATACACACATAAAAGCTGCTGGGGTGGAGGGGGGGGGGGGGGTAATCTCTTGAACGAGAAAAAAACTCTAAAATTCAAACAAACAAAATAAACGTGCATTTAAACAAAAAAGTCGAATATTTTCTACTTACATTGGGTACGGGAGGAATTACATTGCACAGTGTGTCTTCTACGACACATTTTTTTTCAATCGTCCCGGTGAATCGTCCATTGTAGCCATATCTTGTTGGGCAAGTATCGCGAGCTCGTCTCAATACATTCACGGCCTCGGCTGGATGGACGAGAATTGCACGAACGAAGGTTTTTCCGACCCATCGTAATGTGAAAGACGCCTAAATAGAGTGTAAATTCAATTCAATTCAACTCAAATGTTATTGATTATAATCCCAAGAAATATGATCATTCTCAATTTTTCATAACAATGGATCACAAATTTCATAAGTAATTGAATGCGAAAGTCAAAATAACAATAACGAAGGGATAGCTACAAATTAATGTACTAATGCATGTCTCTTCTGGAATATAATACTGAGCAAGAAAAAAATATACTCGTAATACTTTTTACAACTTCTTTTTCTTCATTTCTTTTAAAATAGAAAAGGGGGAAAATATAACATTTCGATATACTGATAACTAGCGATAATTATCAAGAATAAAGTATTACAATTACGTACGACCGCGGGCCTCTTCACGAGTACAGTACACTGTTGCCAACAAAGCTGGAACAATTTGGTCGATTTTTGCACTCTCCCAAACAATTCCACCTGTACATCCAAACGTGGACACATACCACACACAAATGATACCAAATTATTTGGGATAAAAACACCCTTTCATAAGATGTTTAATGATTTCCTGATCATTGATGATTTTAAAAATAATTAGCAATTTTCTAGGTGTAAACTTTTCTTTGACTCACGCCGTAGTGCGTGAGGCAAATTTACCCGATAGGAACTTTATATGAACTGACTGTGGACGGGGTACAGACGAGATGGACGTATTGAGGACTGTTTATGAACGAACTACGCTCGTATTTCAGACATTATTTACACATTCTACCCCGACCACAACCCGTTTTTTTAATTTTCTAGGACGGTTCCAGAACGTAGTGGGAACTAGTGTGGTGTGATAGGGGCTCAAAATGAAATTATAATTTAACGTAACGAATGCGAAAAATTAAAATAAATGTACATAATCTTAAGTACCTTTTTGCAAAAAATCCAGATAAAGGATTAAAAGTGCAACATGAAACAAAATTGTTATAACAAATATTATGTAGTTCAGGGTTTGTATACAGTCAAAATTTGAAAGCAAGTTCTGTCTTGACATTTAGTTTATGGAATATTCAGAAAAGACTGTCGTCGTCAAAACAACAAAAAAGTTACCAGCCCACAAATTTAAAAGGAATGGGATTTTAATGTTATTACTTGTAGAACAGTAATTTGAGAGAAGAGGGTGTGAGCGAGATATGAAATGGAGAAGAAATTTGAAAAAGAGTTGACTAGCCATCATGTTATTTTACGAACCTTGTACTTGCCATCTCCAAGATAAAAAACTTCTCCATCGGCAGAAGCACCGGCTTTGAGGTCAATATTGTAGATCCTGACCCGGATATAATCCCCTCCATTTACTTTTAATTGTTTCTTACTGTCTCTGGCTTCGATGATGATATCCAGACGATCACATGTATGGTATTTCCTTGAGGCATCGATGATGTAAAACGTAGAACTATTGTCGCTCGTAACACCAGCGGTTTCCTTTTAAAAATACAAATCTAAAATGTTCATAAACATGATAGAAAATGCATGAAACGTCTTTGAATTGGAATTTAGTAGTGAACGCAGACATGTAAATGATGTGTGATATTATCTTTATCACACCGGATACTTTATGTTGTGATGAATACAAATGAAAGAAAACACACAGATGTACTTTGTTGAAGAAGAATAACTGATTTTAGCTCAGTTTTAAATGAAATCCAGTCTCAGTAGGGGGATTTTGTCTGAGTGTCCCAAATCCATTCTGCGTTCACACTCCGATGCTACAAATCGTGAGCCCTCTATTAAAATGGCCATATTTCGCCACACTACATTACACCAGCAGTGTGGAAAACTGTGAAAAACTTTTTAAGTGTTCGAAATACTCGCAATGTTCACACTGGTGCTACACACTTTAAGGCCCGGTCACACAAAGACGACGCACGGCCGGCGCATTGAAAATCGAAAAAAAGTCGCGAGCCCGACTTTTGTCAGGCTTTGAGAGAAGCTAGCGAGCTGACACCGAATGCATAGCGTGTTGCTAGTTGCTAGATGTTGTTCCACAATTTAGGGGCAGCATGCCCCAAAAAAAGTTAACGTGTGAGGTACTACATACAAGTCTTTCTGTACTGACCTAAGATTTCTCACTGGCTGTTATTTTGCAAGGAGGTATGAGAGGTATAGTGGAGCTTTTTTTTAATGAAAACACTGATATACAAGTCAGGTAGGAAGATATTAAATTGAATACGTTCACGGACAGGCAACCAATGCAAGACTCGTAATAAAGGTGAACTTAACTTATATCTTTTGATCCTTGTTCCAGTTTTGAATAACCTGAATCTTCCGGATCTGAGTGTCTGGTAAACCCTACAGGAGACGATTTCAGTAATCGATATAACACATAACAAACGCAGGTACTAATCTTTCAGTAGTCGCTTGTCAATATAAGGTCGGATTTTTGTAATCGTATACAATGTAAATTAAAGGTCGGCTGTCCTAGTTCAGCCAGAAGGGATTAGACCACACAGAGAGGTCGCTGACAGGTGGCTATCTCATTAACTCAGCTCTCAATTAACATAAGAAAACAGGCACCGATCAAGAAAGTTTTCTATATAGAGGGAGAAAGTAGCTACAAGTAGTACAGTGTAACTTTAAGCGTCCAACAACATATCCTTGTTGGACTCCATGGGTAGGCGTATGAGCTGATGACTGAATCCTATCGAATGCAACAGTATGTGTGCGAGACGTGAGATAGGTCTGAAACCAGTCAAGTGCAGATCCTTGAATCCCAAACCACTGTGAGAGCCTTTGTAGGATAGTGTCATGTCTAACGGTGTCAAAAGCAGACGAGTAGGCCAGGAGAATTACTATCCCCCCTGGCTCTCATCTAGAGACATCAGGATTTCGTTCGAAATAAACAGGAATGTGGTATCACAGTACTGTTGTGGAAAGGAAGATAAGCAGACTGTGTTCTTGCTTGAAAATGATGCTCAGACACAGATCTCTCCATCGTTATGCTAGAAACTTAAGATTTGCGATTGGACGATCAATGTTAAGATCATCACAATCCAATTCGGGATCCTTAATGAGAGGACAAATATCGGAACGTTATAATATTTCAGGATATCACTAATGATATTGGTCGTTATGGGAACAAGTTCTTCGAGACATAGCTTCAATACGCACGTGGGAGTAATATCAAGGCTACAAGTCGTTGAAGAGGATTTCATTGTTATTCTAGTGAATTCATGTTCAGTGACTGGTCTGAAAATACTGAAAAAGCATGATAGTGTAAATCAGCAAAGCCATTCACAGGGCATTTATGATTAAGCTGCCCATCACTAAATGGAAGGCCGAGAATTACCAAGAGAACATGAATGGATGCCATTGTTCATTCAGGGCTAAACTACCATTGTTAAAGTTGGCACTTTGGAGTAGTACGGCTCAATACAAGAATGACATGGATGTAAAAGAAAATGGACACCCACTTTAATGATGAATCCCAAGACAGAAATGTTCACAAAATTTTTCACAGAATATGATGCAGCACAATTTGGAATTCCATCAAAATTAATCTTAGACAGTCAGTGTTCCACAGCAAATAGATTGACAAGCAAATCAACCAAAAATAATGACCAAAAGCAGCAACTAATTAGCAATAGAATAGGAGAGGAGTCGAGCAGCTGGCATCGCGTGACAAGTTTTAAGAAATAGTATGTATCATAGATTTCTTTTAATACAAGTTTAAAGGTAAAGACCAGTATTGGAAAAGCCCCAATTTCAAAAAATGAAATGGAAGCTCTTATTACCAATCATGTGAAAGAATATATTTTGACTATTACATGATGATAACAAATTTGCCGGGAAACCGCCTACTAATTGATATATTTGGTAAATTAGTTTATCTACATGGTCTGTGAGAGATAAACGCACGTGTCGCGCACGTGTGCGTATAGTCCCATATACATCTTTCTGTGTACAGTGCTTTTAACTTTATACGAAGACTGGGCCAAATTTCTTATCATTTTGATGATTCCAGAACCTTGCAGTACACACCAATACTGCTAGATGATCAATATGCTAGATGACTCAACCTTTTCTGAACGATTTCACAATGCAATTGCATGTTCTGTATTCCAGTATCATTTGACGTCAACACCTGCTTGACCGAAATCATTTGCTAAAGATGTGTTATGTAATGAAATGCGAGTAAGGACCTTCAAAGTATAAATACAACTTACTTTGACTTACTTACTTATTTAACGCTTGGCAAGCGGAGATTGCTGTGTGAAGAAGACGAGCCAGAAAATTATGTTATTCACACCTGAAAGCGCATCCCATTTTCATGGACATTTCATACCTTATTCTATCTTTTCCAAATCTGATATTTGCATGAGAGCAGGGCAGACGAATTCGAAAATATTCTTTTAAAACCTTTATTTCCAAGTCATTACAAGTCATGTTTGCATATTTAGTATTCTTTGTTTCCTTTATTGAAAAGGCTAAATATGTTTTCACGCCACCATACATATGTTATACGCATATATAATATGTAGTTTTTTCTCTCAAAATATTTTCGTTTCCAGTGTTTATATTCCCTTTTGTTGTTATACAATCCAATTCCTTGAGAAAGTACTTGGTTGACTTTTTACCCTCTCCCAACCACTGTTCTCGAGATCTAATGAATGCACCTTTACATAAATGTGTGTGCCATTTTTCAATCTCTTTCTTTATTTCTACCATTCAGTCTATATCTTCCCTAGTATGGTTACTGTTCACTTTTCTGCAAGCCTCTGTATAATTATTATACATTTTCTTGCACAATTTGGATTTTTCCTTCTGCCTTTGTTTAGAAAACTTCATAGCAAATTCTCTTATTTGTATTTTACACATGTCCCATTTAGTTCTTGCATTCATACGCTTATGATTAGACGTTAGAGCGTGTATGATGTTTTTAATTTTGTTCTTAAAATCAATGTCACATAGCAATGAATTATTATATTTCCAAAGGCCTTTCCCCCTTTCAACGTTATCTGTTTTCGATACTAATGATACAGCACAATGATCACATTTGATGACAGGTCTAATATCGGTAGTTTGAACATAGCAATACAGTGACGATGAAATAAGCTAATATCTAATCTAGAATATATTCCTAACGATAGTTGTCGTCATGTAAATTGCCTTTCTAGCGGGTGCATTTCCCGCCATATGTCAATCAGTTTGTGTTTATTTTGGATGTTTTGTAGCCACTTAATTGGTTTGTATACCTGTGACCAGCCTCGGCCCCTCGGATATCAAACTGAGGATCTTGTAAACATTTCCAATCACCTCCAAATTTTAGTAATTCGTCTTTGTGCTTAATATATTTTAATCCATTTGAACATCTTTTCGTAAAACAACTCTTTTTCTGATTTTACAGTCGGAGCATATACATTTAGCACAAAGTATAACCTTCCTTCTGTATCTAAATCGAACAGCAACAGCTCTTCCATCAAAATTGAAAAAACTTTCAAATATTTCTATATCATTCTTTATCCTGATTATGATTACAACGCCTTTAGAGTGGTTAGTTCCGTGGCTGAAGAAAGAAAGATCGCCACATTCCGATTTAAAAGATGTTTATAGTTCAAAGGTTAAACACGTTTCTTGCAATAAAATGATGTTTATTTTTTTAATCGATAGCCATGAAAATGTATTACCTCGTTTCGTTTTATTTTTCATCCTCTTACGTTGGGGGATATTAGGAGTATACTTAGAGATTTCATATTAGAATAGATGTGTGGCATCTTTGCTTACTTCAGCCAAGATAAAGCCGTTTCCAACAGAAGAGTTCTGTCCATTACTTTTTCTCGTGCTTTCTTTTTCTTTTAGGTTTGTTCCCAGAGGCATCGGAGTGACTTCCAAAGTGAGGGGGTGGGGGGGGGGCACGAACAAAAAGGGCACTTCCTGGACAAAAGGGCACCTTCAAAAGGGAAATCTCAAAGCAAAATTATACAATTTTTTAGATATTAGTATAGACCCCTATATTGGGATTACTTTATCAGGGATGATTTCAATATTTGTTTCTCCTTTATATGCATCATATGAGATATTGCTTAAGCATCATACTTTGCAGTTGAGTGTGATGGTCTGAAAATTCATCTGCGAGCGAGCGAAGTGAGCGAGGACATTTTTAAAGATTTGTGAAGTTGCAGTGCGAAGAATTACATCTTATAAAGAAGAAAAACCCATTCCTGGTGGGGTTATAACCACATTCTCATAACGGAAGAATACATCAATTTAACATCTATTACTACGAGCGAACGTAGCGAGCGAGTTTTGGGAGAAATTGCTCTTGTCGCTTGAAATTAGGAGCACGTTTAATGATTTAAGGAAAAGGGGAAACTTATCGAAAGGGTTAAGACACTTATTACAAAAGAAAAGGGTTACGTGTCAAAGTACAAAGGCTAATTATCAGAGATGAAAATGGGGCACTTCTTACACCTAAAAAAAAGAGGCACACACCAGGGACGAAAAGGGATTTTATGGGAATGGGAAATGGGCATTTATCAACTGAAAAGAGGTACCCATCAGATTTTGATAGGGGCATTTATAAGAAATGAAAGGGGCATTGATGAAAAAGGAATAGGTTCCTTATTAGAAAGGAAGAAGATGGACACTGACCATAACTGAAAAGAGGCACTTATGATAATGAAAAAGGAGCACTAATGAGAAATGAAAATGTACATTTGTTGAAAGAAAAGGGGCACCGATCAGATTTTAATAGGGGCATTTATCGGAGATTAAAGAGGGCTTCTATATGAAGGGGGAAGTGGCTCTTATTAAAAAAAATAAAAAAAAAGGCACATGTTGAAATAAACGGGGCACTTATGAAGGATGAAAAGGGGGGTAATTATGAGAAGAGAAAGGGACACTTATAAGAAGGAAAAAGATCATTTATTAGGAAGGAAAAGGGGGAAGTGTCAAAATAAAAGGGGCTTTTATAAGAAATGAAAAGAGCACTTATCAGGAGGGGAATGGGCACTTGTCAAAGTAAAGCAATTATCTCTCGGAATTGAATAGGGCCATTTACAGAAGACGAAATGGGCACTTATGAGGGTCAAAGGAACTATTTTTCATAGATGATAAGGGGCATTTATGACAAGGGAAAGGGGCTCTTTTTAAATGGGGGCACTTATTATAAGAAAAAAGGGCACTTATTAAAAAGTAAAGGGGCACATGTGAAGATATAAGGTGCGCTTATCCGAGTTAAAAGGGGGTAGTTATAGAAGGGGCACTTTTTACAAAGCAAAAGGGTAACCTCTCAGGTTGGAATAGGGCAAATATCAGAGGTGAAGGGGCGCTTATCAAAATTGAAAAGGGGCACTTCTCGTACCTTAAAAAGGGATTTTACTAGAGATTGAAAAAGGCAATTATTAGAATAAGAAATGGACACTTATTGCAAAGGAAAATGAGAACTTGTCAAAGGAAAAGGGGTACGTGTCAAAATAAAAGGGGCACTTTTAAGAGGTGGAAAGGGGGAGGGGCACTTTTAAAAATAAATAGGAGCCCTTGTCAAAGTAATAGGGGCACTTTTCCTATGTAAAAAGGGGCACTTTCGGGTACTTCAAAAAGTGGGAAGGCACCGTGCCCCCTTGCCCCCCCCCCCCCCCGGGAGCGCCACCGTTTGTTTCCATTCTTTGTTGGTATTGGTTCCTCTGGTGACAATGGCAACGATTCTTCATCACTCTCTATCACGTCTGTGGCGCTTCTATGACTGCCGACTCTCTTGCACAAGGCTGATCATCGCGAACACTTCGCAGGAATTCGGAGATCAGGTTGTCTATGAGATGACGACGCGATCGGCGTGTTGTTTTCGTCTGTGACATGAGGCACGGATCCAGGTTTTCTTAGGGGGGAGGGCAAAATTTGAAATTAAGTGTGCTGAAATTTGAAAATCGTGCCGGCCAATATTTCAGTGGGGGACGGGGGGGGGGGGGGAGGGCCAGGGGCGGCGATCCCGGGGGGGACGGGGGGACACGTTCCCCCTCCCCTCGATTTTTGTAGGGGGGATCGTCCCCCCCCCCCCGGAAAATTTGAAAAAATGCAAACAAATAATGTACAGCAAATACTGACTAAAGACTGCCACACACTAGTAGGCTTTGGAGGGTCCAAGAGTGCAGCGTTTAGATTTAAAAATAAAGCGTTTAGACATAAAAAAAAAGGTAAAATCTTCTGGCTCGGGAGTTATGCTCTCTCTCGCATAATATCCTATAAAATTTTAAAGTAAATATTGTAGAAAGTAAAGAGTGAAAAAAGTATATTGTTTCTTTTCATACTAAAGTTTTTCTAAGGAATATAATTTTGTAATAAAACAAAACCTGTGAGGGAGTATTCACTTTCTTCACCTTCACCCCTCTCGTTCACTATGCTCACTCACTCGGGCTTGGGGCAGTACCCCCCCCCCCCCCCCGATGTTGCTGAAATGGCATGATTTTCTGTGAGCTTCCGGGGGTTTCGCCCTCTTAGCCCCACCAAGGGCCCTTAGGCCCCCTGGTTGCTCAGCTGACCATAATTAAATGCCTAAAACACCTGAGCTTCCGTGGGCTCCGCCCCCTGGACCCCACCAGGGCCCGAAGTGGGCCACTGGGAGCTCATCTAACCATGTTCAAAGGCCTAAAACCCTGAGCTTCCGGGGACTCCGCCCACTACACCCCACCAAGGGCTCTAAGGCAGCCCCTGGATGATCATCTGATCGTAATTTATGTGCCTAAAAGCGCTGAGCTTCTGGGGGCTTTGCCCCCTGGACCCCACTCCGATTTGTGCCCTGCATGCAAGTGTCACAAATAAGGTATCAAAATATGCTAATCTGACCCTTATTAAATGCCTAAAAACCGGACCATCGCCGGGGCTTTGCCCCAGGACCCCACGCCGATTTACGCTCCACCTGCTTTGCCCTATCTGATCGTAAATACTTTGGCCCCCACCCCCACCCCCCCCCCCCCCCCTGGATCCGACACTGCGTGACATTGCTTGTGAATCAGAGTCGGGTGCGCCTTTGTCTTCGCGTTGTTGTCGCTGCATATTCGGTGTGGGCGTGTTTCCGAGCGGACATTTTGAGCGGCCATTTTGAAGAAAAAAAGGGCCTCCTTCTTCCTATTTAAAAAAAAAGCAGGACGCTAAACATGTTTTTTTTTTTTATTTGGCCTAACTGATGACAAAATGAAAGCAAACTATGCTCTTCGATTACAAATCAGCGTTTTTACAAGGTTTCAGGACGGGACCTTCGTAACATGTCAATCCATTCAACCGATCACGATATCGTTATATTGAATACCTATATACCTTTTGCTTCAAATTTTTTATCTAAAATAATATCATTCATCTGTAAACATAGACCAGGGAGGATAGACTTGCCTTAGTTTGATAAGGCGTATTTTTTTCTCTCCTGAAACACAAAACAAATTGTTTTGAAATTGTTAGTAAATAGTTTGTTTGCTTTGAACTAGTTGGTAATTTTCTGTAGTTCACATTTCGTTGCACCTATATAATTAAAAGAGTATGAAGAGTTGCAATATCAATGTATGAGCAAATAAGATGTTTTTAAAAAAATAATACGGAACGTAAATCTCTAATAAATAATGGAAAAAGCAGGGTCCCAAAATTGAATATTGAGTAATACCTGATGTTATACAGTGCGTCCCAGAAAAAACGCAAAAAGCAGATTTGACAAAATACTTAACTCCGTTTCGTTGACAATCAGCCATGCATGAAGACTCTCGTCTACGGCTGATTGTCAACGAAACGGAGTTAGTCTTTTGTTAATTTCGTTTATTGATACGGCGGGCAGCGAGTGAAAACGAATTCGTTTAATAAAATTATGGAAATGCAAGCACTACTTTAAACAAACAGAACTTTGTCATTCCTCGCTCATTTCTCCTGATTGAGGTGTCATATGAAAGGGCAGAAACTCAACTTTCTAGAAATGTGCATTTTTCTTCGAAATTCAGATACCGCCCGCCAAATGTCTTTTTGATTTCCTTCCTTCAAATTGCTCTTAATCACTCACACGTGAAATATGCATCATCTGAGTAGCATCACATGAAAGAGGAGACTCTAAGCTTTCCAAATATGTATCATTCATTAATTATAGTTGTGATTAAGTTATGATAGAACATCGATACTTCTCGGTTTCGTTTTTTCTGGGACGCACTGTATTCAAATAATGACATGCATCTTCTGCACTATCGATCAAGACTATACAAGCCCCGATATCGCTATTTGAATGGCTGTACAGCTGTGTAGGCCGATATAGTCCATGAAACAAGCCCCATCTTGCTTTATTTGAACAGATGTGAGTGTTCTCAAGGCCTGGAGCACGTAGTCCTACATACATAATGAGGACGTCATAACGTTAGTACATTTAGCGCTCTATTGACAGAAAAGGCAACTCACTGTTCATTAAACCAGGGACGTGATAGAGAAGGACTGAAATCAAGCCGCTCTCCTTAAATTTGACCACATGCTCCAAGCCGTCGAAAAGATGACAAGGTGTTGAGATAAAAGAGCGCATGAAATTTTCAGGATTTAGAATCCCTACATCAGAAAATGGTATCACATCAACTGTTCGCTGTCCCTTTCAATGATTTCTCATCCATTATTGAATGTTTAAAGAGTAGAACAAGCGAACACAAACTTGTGTAATTTCATCCTTTTGTTAACTTCAAAAATACAAAAAACACGCGAAAACACGCATTAGCAAACTTAATGTTATTAAAGATTGTAAATCATGGATTACGTATAACGGGACATTAAAACATGCACAAATTAGCGCATTATCCTCAAATATTGAGTTTTTGTCACGATGTACTTCTTCTTTTACCAACTCTGGCACACAAATTATAGGAAGGACGGAGTACTAAATTTAAAAAATTGTTTGATGCACTATTCCCCAATACAATCCCCATACAAAGTTTTTGATTTACACTAAAGTCTTATAGTGCAGACTCTCTTTTACGACTTACCAGGGTTTGTGCCTGCAGACTAGTAAAACTGCGGCAGGGCAAATATTTCGATAGCGACTATTCCATTTACTTATTAATTTATTGATATTCTTGAAAAAAGCGCTCTATTGAAGGAAATTGCAACTTACTGTTCATTAAACTGTACTTCTAGCTTTCATGCAATGTAAATGAGTATACCTTTCGTGAAACTTGTATACAATTAATACAATTAATTCAATTAAATGAAAACAAGGCAAAAGCCCTCTGGTTGGGAACCAACAATCCAACAAATACTATTGGAAATATGCTATGAGAAGATGTTTACTTGGTATTTATTTAAGTATAAATAAAGATATAGGCTTAGACGTGAACTGATCTGAAGAGAGAATATGAAAACTAAAACAGCTGTTAAATATATGGAAACAGATAAATCTCACGCTTAGAGGGAAAATAATGATATTTAAATCATTAATAATGTCGAAAATCATTTATACACTGTTGGTCATAATGGTGGAATATTTATTTTTACCCCAATTTAGGGAAGGATTAAAAAAAATTATCCACTCTAATAGATCTAGATAATGGCGTACATTCTCAGATTTTATTGAATATTAATGTTCGAGTGTTTGTTTTGCGTGACTGCTTAAGCATATGTGTGCTACTATGCTAATCAGCTAAGGGACCTACGTCCTTAAGTCATAATTGACAGTAATGAGAATTAATGCCTCACAAAAGGGCACTAAAATGTAGCTGATCGACACGATTTTAATACTGGGGCCTCACAGTAACGAGGCCATTGCTTAACCCTGAATCATGACTGTACGCAGTGTTTGCTAGGGTACGCGGCCCCTTCCACAAATCCCCCAAAACGAAGAAAATGTAATAAATTGTCAAAAATTCATTGCATTTTCCCCCGGCCCCCAACAGGAAAAATTCCTCTGTAGGGCCATGCATTATGGTTCAATTTTTGACAATTTATTGCATTTTCTTCGTTTTGGGGGATTTGTGGGGGCGGCCGCGTACCCTAGCAAACACTGCGTACAGTTATGATTCAGGGGCTAAGCAATGGCCTCGTTACTGTGAGGCCCTAGGATAAAAATCGTGTCGATCAGCTATATTAGTGCCCTTTGTGAGGCATTAATCCTCATTACTGTCAATTATGATTTAAGGACGTAGGTTCCCTAGCTGATTAGCATAGTAGCACAAATACGATTTAGCAGTCATACAAAACAAACACTTTCAAATTAATATTCAATTAAATCTGAGAATGTATGCCATTATCTAGATCTATTAGAAATAAATTATTTTTAAAAATCCTTCCCTAAACTGGGGTAAAAAATAAATATTCCACCATTATGACCAACAGTGTATATCATATATCAAGTTTTGTCTTGTCCTACAGAGATAGTTAAGGAGCTCGATAAGCTATTTTGTTAATTAGCTATGGAAAGGGAGACCTGCAAAGGTTAAAAGTCAAATGTGTGAGATAGTATTCAAGAAGGTGGTTTAGATATGTTAGATGTTCAAACAAAGGTTGCATTGTTAAATATAAATTGGTTCTGTAAATATCTAAGCGATGAGTTAAATGCAGGATGCAAATGCATGCTTGACTATTGGTTATAGCAAATTGGTGGTATAAAGGTTACTAATGAGTTATAAATATAATACAAAAAACTCAAGTTTTCTGGAAAACAAGATGCCTCATTTCTACTATAATTTAATTATGGCCTTTTTCTTGTTTAAAAGCTATTACTACTCAAGAAAGGTCCGATCATGTACTTTTGATACCTATCGTAGAGAAATGATTTGGCTGAATACAAATGTAATGTATAAATGAAAATGTTTATTTTTAATAGGAATTTGATAAATTCTGACATTTTGTTTGTTGGGGATTTAATGGATGGTAAAGGTTTTCTACCAGTTAATGAGTTAAGTGCGAAAATATTATTTAAGGATGGGAGGTGGTATAGTCAAATGCACGTATTAGAAGAGCGATTCCATCACTTCCACTTGGGAATATGTCAGTACTTGCAGATATGAATGTAGAACATAGAGAGTAAATGAAATTTAGATCCACAGCGTTTGCATATAATGATATAAAATTGGTTGAGGATATGATTTCAGTTAAACAGTTGACAGTTAAAAGAATATATCGTGAGTTGATTAAAACAAAAATCGAAGAATCTAGAGCGGAGGAATTTTGGCATAATACTTTAGAAATTGAATATACCTGTATAGTCAGATGTTTGGTTATTAAGTTAAAAGGTAGAAAAGACAGCTAACTAATTACTTTCAATTATAAATTCATGTACAATATTTTAGCAATACCACATAATTTGTTTAAATGGAAAGTAAATGCCACTGAGCAATATTATTATTGTAATCAAACAGGTGATTGCATGGACATGTTATTTTTTTGTAACGAAGTCATTAAGTTTTGGAATGAAGTTGAAAGGAATATAAAGAAATATTTCATAATTTTAATTTCAAACCATGTCATCTATTGTTTGGTACGGATTTTAATTCAAAGAAGGAAAAAGATATTATTTTGAATTATGCACTGTTTTCTATTTACAAAAGCTTTTTTGGAAAAGACTTTAAAAAGAAAAGAACAAAAGAGAGACTTCTTCATATTTTGATTTACCTATTAAATTTTCGTTTACAGATGGAAGAAAATATTAGAAAACCATGTATATTCCTCCAGAAACGGAGGCAAATGTTTAAAATGTCAATATGTTTATATTATTATGAAAAAAAAAATAAAGAAGACATGAAATGGTTATTTTACACCCCGGCCCAGTAAAGCACAACCATGACAGAGCGTACCAAGTACAGTACGTTTGTCATGCATGTTACTATTATTTTTTTCCTTTGTTCGTTTGATCAAATGATCTTTACTTGTTATGACCTAATCAAAGCTAAGCCAGAGTTTGGATTAAGAACAAGCTAGGAAGCTTAAGATGTCTTGAAAGATAATACCTCAGCGTCTAAGAGGCTGTTCACACCGGCAGAGATAGCGCGCTAGACCGCTCTGCGGTGTGGAAGGTACAACGTCGTTTCGGTCGGCCAACAGCGAGCCAAGGCGAGACAAAACGGCCTGCCACTAGAGCACCTCTTGGGGTGGTCCACGGGAGATGGCGCGGTCTAGCGCGCGCTAGAAAAAAAAGGGGTGCTACGATAGACTCATTGCGGTGTGAACAGCCTCAGAGAGTAGATGGTAGACTCACAGAGCGTCTTACATGGGACAGGGTATTTTACATTGAAAAACCGGCCTAATCCCTCCCTGGGTTGTCTCCATTGGACCATTTAAAGTGTTTCACCACGATCCACTCAATAAGGACCCTAGCTATAAACACGGTATGTTGCAATTGCCTTATCAAAGGGCATCACCGCTTCACCGGTAAGAAAGAGTGAGGTGATATGTCGTTCTTGCGGCATGCACCTGGGCACTATCCGAGAGATTGCACGGCCTCGAAGAGTGACCCCAACCCTCTACCTAGCATGCCAAGTCCTCAACGAGGAGCCTCTACCGAATGCCAGAATGGTCGAGCTGAGACCATGTCAGAAGCCATCTCCTTGGCAACGGGCCCACCCTATCTAGCAACAACGACAAGCTGCTATAGAAAGTCTTTCGTCTTGTGTGTGCATGGCTGATCGTCAACGAAACGGAGTTAAGTCTTTCGTCAACTCTGTTTGTTGCTACTGCAGGCAGCCAGTGAAAACGAATTCGTTTAATCAAATTACGTAAATGCAAGCATTACTTTAAACAAATAGAACTTTGTTATTCATAGCTCCCTTTTTCTGATTGAGGTGTCATAATCATGAAAGGTCAGAAAAAAATAACTTTCTAGAAATATGATGTTCTCCTTGAAATTCAAATACCGCCCGCCAAATGACTTTTTGGTTGCCTCTCTTCAAATTGTTTTTAATCACTCATGCGTAAACTTTGCATCATATGAGTTGCATCAAAGGAAAGTGGAGGATCTTAGCTTTACAAATGTGTGTAATTTATTAATTATAATTTTATTTAAGTTGTGATAAAACATCGATAATTTTCGGTTTCGTTTTTTACTGGGACGCACTGTATAACACTCCTGAACTGTGAAATCATAGCAGCTGTTTTAGCACGTAGGTTTCTTCAATATTTACACAACTTATTGACCCAAACAAAACTGGGCATATTGATTGCGTTAACAAACACAGAGTATTAGATTAACAAAAGACATATGTTGAAGAAAAGTGTAACTTGAGCAATTATAATGGTAGGTTTCACTAAAGCATTTGATGTTATTGATATGCTTTTTGTAAATAACTGTTTGGAAATATTGAACTTTGGTCCGTCTTTTTGATAGTGTGTCGAGGTTCTTTACATGGACATTTCAAGGTTAAGTCATTGTAAATGAATGAATATCAGAAACGTTCTCAGTCAAGAGAGAGATAGATGTACGACACGTATGCCCTTTCTCAGCATTATTGTGCATTTTGGCAGCTAAATTCATGGCTAATAACGACAAAATAATAACATTCATAAATTTGCAAATCTACACTTAAACTTTTAAAATTTGCTGACGACACATCATTCTTTGCTTGAAATAAAAAATTATCTAGATAACATAATAAATAAGACTTATTTTGGAAAGTCGCAGGCCCGAAACAAAGGAAAACTGTTTTCTTCTGGATTGGAGATGACAAGAAAAGGTGGTCTCTCTCCGACCATGATCTTGGTTGGTCAACAGAATCATTACAGTACTTAATATATGTTATAACTGCAGACTTATACTATGCTACACAATTGAGTTGGTAACATAAAAAGACCACACTACAGAAACTCCTGGGCAACTAGATAAGCAGACACCTCATATTATTTTGAAGAATCACTGTTGCTCAAATAGTTCACTTAATGATAGTTGGCACAATTCACCAAAGTGTTTGAAGAAATTTAATAAATTGATATTCAATTTTATTTAGAATGTAGCTGAGATAATTCTCTACTAGGATTAAGGCATTTATTTTTCATTTAGATGACGTCATCATAGTGAAATATTCCATTAAAGGCGGCAATTCATAATTTCTCATATTTGCGTGTTATGTCTACGGGAGGTCACTTTTTTCAAAACATGAATCTGCATGATAATGTGTTTTGACCAGTATCTCGATTGTTATTTAACAGTTTTCTCCCAAATTTTAGTATGTTTTAGCTGAGACAATATGTTAACTAAATCCCCCCTCATTTTTTCGATAAGATGCCAGGATCATGTTCATGATCATCAATATCATTAACATTATCGTTATTATCATCATCTAACATTATCATTATCATCATCACCATTACTAACATAATCATCATCATGTTCATCATGATCATCATTGTTTACATGTCTATATAATTTCTCCCATTCCCAAATCTATCATAACAAGTGAAGACAGACCACCTAATTCGTCCCCATGACGAATTAAATTTTCTAGTTTGAATTCAATTCGCTGTTTGATGGGAAGCCAGTGTAGTTGCTTCAACAGAGGAGCACTTTGCTCTCTTTTCTTTGCACCAAGCACCAGACGAGCCGCTCGATTTTCGATTTTGTGCAGTCTTTTTAAATCCCCGGCATTCACATTTGCCAGAAGGGAATTACCGTAATCAAGCCTGCTCAAAACTAGAGAACGTACTGCATGACTACAAGCTTCACCTGTAAGGTACTTTCTCACATGACATATGTTTCTCATATGGAAATTGGCCACCTGGCACACTCTACGAACATGTTCCGACATTGACAAAGTCTGGTCAAAATAAACACCAAGATTTTTAACAGTTGTTGATGGATCAACAGTGGTGTTTCCAATCTGCAGGCTCAGGTCACCTGAAGGGCGGAGTCTGCTGGATGACAGAAGGATGATTTCCGATTTGTCTTCATTAAGTTTCAGCATATTGCTTGTCATCCATCGACTCAACTCGCCTATACATGTTTTCAACTTATTGCAGGCTTCATCGAGTCTAGCTTGATTGCGTGGATCAAAACTACAATAAATCTGAGTATCAATCTGCGTAAAGATGATACTGGAGATCATGGCGTTTGATGATATCTCCAACAGGTCGGATGTACATCGTGAAAAGCTGAGGCCCAAGTACTGAGCCTTGCGGAACGCCGTATCTAGTGTAATGAGTTTCAGAATATTTCCCCTTCACAGAGACACGTGAGGAACGTCCAGTGAGATACGATGTAAACCATTGAAGGGCTGTCTCCTTTATGCCATACTCAGTCTGAAGTCTTGACAGCAGAATTAAATGAGCATTAATTTTGTCTACATCAAAAACCCACTTCTTGTAATAGCAAAAATTAAACTGATTGAATCTTTGTCAAGCACAAAACGTACACCATTCGGTACAAGGATCTGAAATCAGACTATTTACAAAAAAGATTGCATTCCCTAAAGTCGATTCGACAACTAACGGTCGTTATTTTTCCACATGGAGACATTTTCGAGCCCATTCCTTTTGAGGGAAGTTCTAAATTGGTATTATCTTTCAAATGCCGGTGGAAAGAGAGTGAAATTTTTAATTGCTGTACATATATATATATATTTATTTTTTCCCCTTACACAGGATTCTTTATTTTCAAAACTAATTCTATCATGTACATGATACCCATACATGTATACAATTAATTAAAGAAATCATTTTCATACATATGGGCTTAACACAGATAACAATCATCACCACTGAAAACTTTTTGTCAGATAAAAACAAATATTTATGACAAAATTAGTAGTTTGAATTTATAATTTATCTTCTGCACATTTCCAACACTCTCAAAGTATTTTCTGAAGTGAAACCATTTGTTTGATATAAATACTTTTCTATTTCATAATAATGTTTTACAGCTGATAAAACTATATCAAATGAAAGTTGATTTCGTAATTTGGCTGAAGATATTTCCTGTCTAACCACCATCAAAACACAATTTAGTGCATTAGTATTGCTACCGCAAAATCCAAACAATTTATTTTGATTTGTAAGTATGATCCTTTCCTCCGTATTACGAAATATCCAGAACTCATCTTTCGACCATACTTCGTTAGAATAGTTACAACAGCTAAAAGACATGTATGACAGTTTCATCATTGCTACTACAAAATGTACACTTCTTGTCAGCCAATACACCAGATCTTAACAGATTATCCTTCATATATAATATTCTATTCAAAATCTTGATTTGAAACCACCTCATGTTGATATATATTGTTGACTGAAATGGAATTAGACGGTACGGACCCCAAAGTACATCTTGAAAATCTAAGAAACTTTTCCACTTTGTAAGAGCTTAACATTCTTTTACTTTGTTTGTTTTTTATAGAAAAGACAGATAAATATGTGAACAACCAATTTTTGTTTTCACCACATGGTGCAAGGCTTCGGGAATGATAGGTTCTAAGGCCTTAGGAACTACATGTGTACTGATTTTAAAACCTGTCCGAATTGCATTACAAAGACCATAGTACTGGAGGAAGTTTGTTAGTATTTCAAACCTTCGTTGAAACTCAAAATATGAAAGAAAAGAACCATCTATTTTAAGGATGTCGTTCACAAAATGCATTCCTCGTAAATTCCAAGGCCCCCCAAATACCACTTTCTTATTCATTTAAATGTGGGGGTTTATTCCAGAGAGGTTGACATGCAATGTCGTCAATAAAAAGCTCGACCAAGACTGAAAAAGCAAAAAGGACCTTTTTTCAAAATGAATTTGGAGTCAAGTCTGCCAATTTTCTAAAATAATATGAGCCCATATACAGGTGGAAAAAAATAAGTTTGTGGCAAGAATGAATTGAACATGTGAAAAGTGAAACTTCTATCTGAGAATCAGTTAATAATCTTTTAGTCCATGATATCTTTAAGGATTTAGCATGAATGTTAATATCAATCATCTTAACTCCACCTTTATATATTTGACACATTTGTTCTCTATTGATTTCCGCTGAATGTTATATCTGGTCTTAATTGAAATGACAGCGAATTGGAAATATATACATCTTAACTTTACCTCCCCCTCCAGATTTTCTATCAGAACGTGTAATGAATAATGATCGATCTTGTATATATAGGATTCATGTCTTCACTCAACCGAGTTTCAGTAATGCCTAATTATTCTAGATCAATATATTTCCTTTAAAGTGCATGACATAGAAACGAAAAGAAAACGTACTTAAATCTTACTCCCCCTCCCCCCCCCCCCAACAAAAGCGACAACATTCTCACCGGCAGTATCACCGTCTCTCCATATCTTCGAGTCTTATCTTTCAGATTCTTAGTCATGGATATTCCGTAGCCGTAAACGTTATATGATATATCTGATGAAAGGGAGAAATATATCATTATCGTAAAGCAGGTCACGACAGTTGATAACACCAAACACAATCGAGTCTTTTCCACAACCATGATGGCTCCTTAAGCGCCTGTTGGAAAGAAACAAAATTAGAAAATGGCTGACTAATGTTGGAGTCATGCGCATGCGTGTAATGTAGTCGCGTTGGCGTGCCATATAGCAAAGATCAGTCTCATTGGACAACGCCCCTCGTTTTTTTGTTTGTTTAATTAATAATTTTTCGTTTGAACTTGAATCACATCTACCCAGAATTACGTTGACACTGTCTTCTCTGAAACCCTCATCTCCCATTCCATTCGAAAGTTCACCTACCGTACTCCGATCAACATAGGTCGCTAGCTAGCTCGCCATCGCCTGTATCACGCATTCAGGTGCGGATCTAACTTTTTGCTAAGAATGGGGGGGGGGGAGGGGTATAGTTGGCATTTAACAAAAAAAAAAAACATTTTGTCCCCGATATTTCAATTATTAAACAAAATATTGTTTTTTTTCTTGGCAGCCCGAAAAAGGGGGGGGGGGGGGGGGGAGATAGAAAAGATTTCACCGAGGGAAGCAAAATAAATGTATATTCATGACACCTATTGGACAATTTGAGTATTTACAGAGGGGTAAATGATTGTACATCACTTTAACCCCCTAAATTCAACCAAGTATTTCATTATACTACATAGTTTGGTAGGTTTATTTCACTAACAGTTTAATTGTCAAATCTCAATGTGTCACAAATGAGGTATAAAAATATGCTCATCTGACGATAATTTAATGTATAAAACCGCTGAGCTTCTTGGGGCTCTGCTCCCTGGACCCAACACCAATTTGGGTCCTGCCAGTGTCACAAAAAAGGTATAAAAATATGCTCATCTGACGGTTGTTTATTGCCCAAAACCCCTGAGCTTAGTGAGCACTAATTTTTTTTTTTTTTGGCCGGGGTAGGGGGGGGGGGGAGGGGGGGGGGGGCGGGTGGGGGGGGGGGCACGTGCCCCATGTGCCCCCTGTGCCCTTAGATCCGCCCCTGTGTATGTGGTACAATATTTACCGTTATCAAGGTCAATATCCGTCGCGTCAATTTCATTAGGTTAATAAACGCCCGTACGTGCGGGCGCAAAAATTCCAAATGCTCAAAATATCTATAAAGAGTACGTTTTAATTATTTCCCCCACAAAACGTGCAAACGCGCATGCGCGCGCGTCTCCGCTTGGCATGGCCGTACGCAATACAGAATAACCGTTTTTGTCAAAGACGTTTAAATATATTTACTAGACGGAAAGCTATGGTGGCCCTGAAGGGACATCGCGAATAGACTAAATCGTGAAAAATATGCGATAAAATTCACGATATCGTAAATTTTATCGCATATTTTTCACGAAGAAATTCACGAAATTGACGATATCGTGAACTTTATCGTGAACTTTTCACGATGAAATTGACGATATCGTGAATTTTATCGTGAAAAGTTTACGATATAAAGTTCACGATATCGTCAATTTTATCGTGTACTCTATCGTGTACTCTATCGTGTACTCTCCTGACGGGCGCTTCGTAAACAAAACCAGCCCTAGCTGGGGGAGACAGAGAAAAGGAAAAAAGGGAAAGGGAAAGAGAAGATAAAAGGAAAGAAAGAATAATAAGAAGAAAAGAGGGAAACGGGGGGGGGGGGCGAAGGGCTCTTGCCTCCTCCTCACTCCCCCCCCCCCCCCGCCAAAAAATAAATAAGGAGAGAGAGAAGGGAAAGGGAAAGAAAATATAAAAGGAAAGAAAGAAGAGGAAGAAGGAAAGAGGGAAACGGGGGAAGGGCGAAAGGCTCTTACCTCCCCCTCTCCCCTCCCGCCATAAAGGGAAAGAGAAGGGAGAGGGAAAGAAAATATAAAAGGAAAGAAAGAAGAGGAAAAAGAATAAGAAAAGAGGGAAACAGGGGCGAAGGGCTCTTGCCTCCTTTCTTTTCTTTCTTTTCCTTTCTTTCCTATTCTCCCTCTTTTTCGTTTTTCTCTTTCTTTCTTCTCTTTCCCTTTCCTTCTCTCTCTCTCTCTTATTTATTTTTTGGCGGGGGGCGGGGGGACGAGGCAAAAGCCCTTTGCCCCCGTTTCCCTCTTTTCTTCTTCTTCCTCTTCTTTCTTTCCTTTTATCTTCTCTTTCCCTTTCCCTTTCCCTTCTCTCTCTCTCTCTCTCTCTGATTTATTTTTTGGCGGGGGGGGGGGGGAGGGGGGGGGGGGCAAGAGTCCTTCGCCCTTCCCCCGTTTTCCTCTTTTCTTCTTCTTCCTCTTCTTTCTTTCCTTTTATCTTCTCTTTCCCTTTCCCTTTCCCTTCTCTCTCTCTCTCTGATTTATTTTTTGGCGGGGAGGGGGGGGGGGGGGGAGGAGTGAGGAGGAGGCAAGAGCCCTTCGCCCCCCCCCCCCGTTTCCCTCTTTTCTTATTATTATTCTTTCTTTCCTTTTATCTTCTCTTTCCCTTTCCCTTTTTTCCTTCTCTCTGTCTCCCCCAGCTAGGGCTGGTTTTGTTTACGAAGCGCCCGTCAGGAGAGTACACGATAGAGTACACGATAGAGTACACGATAAAATTGACGATATCGTGAACTTTATATCGTGAACTTTTCACAATAAAATTCACGATAAAATTCACGATATCGTCAATTTCATCGTGAAAAGTTCACGATAAAGTTTACGATATCGTCAATTTCGTGAATTTCTTCGTGAAAAATATGCGATAAAATTGACGATATCGTGAATTTTATCGCATATTTTTCACGATTTAGTCTATTCGCGATGTCCCTTCAGGGCCACCATAGAAAGCAGCACGCGTCGAAACCAATTCACGAATGGGATTAGGCTCCGCCTCTCAGTCAGACCGCAGCGTGCGCGATAATGAGGCTGTACGCTGATTTTTATTCAGCGTCTCTTTGGTAATTTCGTACCGTTCACGTGTGCTGAGATTTTCCGTGAGATTTGTAAGGGTGTACATGCAGCTGCTTTTGTGGTCGATAACTTTAGTCAACATGGAGCGCGCAACAGTAATTACTCTCCAGATTTTCAGCTTTAGTTTGATATGAAACTTGCCATATTTCACAAATTTTAAACAATCCTGTTTTACCACTTGTATTGTCGTTATTTTTGTAACATTTCAACAGATATTTTGTACCCGGAATTTCGCTTTTGGTTCCTGACTCTGATACATAATTAATTTGTTTAATTTGAGATTCGTTGGAAAGATGAAAAGTCACTGATCAAAATAATGTCAAACCTAATTGACGCAAAATCATGTTCTCGTTATAATCATAGCAATTAAGACCCTAAAACCCGGAAATTACAAATTTGTTCTTTCTATGATGGCGCGAAATTGTGTGATTTCATACTCGTGCACGCTCGCCGTCTGAGCAATGGCAACGCATAACTGATTATTAAACTCCAGTGAGCTCCGCCGCGCCAACGACTGGCCGAAAAAAAATTAGAAAAAAGTTTTAAAAAGAAATATTGTAGAAAAGAATTAAATGGGAGGCAGGTGACGTACTTGATCCTGGGGCGGTATTCTGAACCCTGTGTTATCTCTAATATTGTTGTATCTTTGACGATAAGATAAAGTTGGTATTCTGAACATTGTTGTAACTTTTGTGTTATCTTTTGTTGTATCTTTTCTCTCATCTTTTTGGCCGCGCCTGCGCTCATACTTTGGTGCGCTTGTAATTGTGCGTATTATTAATAAAGTGGCATTTAATCCTCATCTGCATATGCGCACGGGAGATAATATGTCGAGATAATTGGTATTCTGAAAGTTGTTGTATCTTTTATCTTATCTTATCTTATCTTGTATGGTATTTACAACAATATTTACAACAGGTAGGTTTTTTTTGTTGTATCTTTCGTGGTGATATAATGGCGGCAATATTTTTTGCCCAGAACCAACTTCGTGCCAATAGACGAGTTAGAAGAAGATTGCGTGTTGACCGGAAACATCACAGATGAGAACTTGCTAAGATATTACATGCTAGGATATGACAATTTTAATGCTCTCATCTTAACCAATATAGTGAAAGCGTGAGTTGTCTTCATGATCCACATTCAACAGCGCATAATGATGACGCGCGTAATGAGTGCTCAAATAACTATAATTACGCCCAAGATTAGTATGCGCTAGGCGCATCTTCAGATATGGCATAAAGTATTTCTATTGGTTGACCTACTTATCATGCTTATATAAAATAGATTTTGATTGGTAGGGTCCATAAAAATGGGCTTGTCATCAATGGTCAAAGATAAGATAGAGGCGGTCCTTCAGGAGATAACACAGGGATAAAACAATGTTCAGAATACCAACTTACAACAATATTAGCGCTGTGTTATCTCTGGAAGATACAACAAACGATAACACAAAACTTACAACAATGTTCAGAATACCGCCCCAGGGCATTAGATTGTTGTCATGACTGCATACGCGTATGTGCATTACAGGCGCACGCCACAAAGCATGCTTAGTAAAGTATAGAATGTTAATAAACCAAGGCGGAACATATGTGACGTATTTGACCAATCAGAACTCTCCATTTTCACGTCGGCAAAATTGAACACTTCTATTAATTATTCATAAACATTCGCGTGATTTTTTTTTGATTTCTGACTCTGGTACAGCGTAAAATATAATAATTTTGATATCATTGTAAAGAAAAATATCTATGCTTTATGCTGATTATAACATCTTTGTGACGCAAGAATGATTTCTATGTGAAAATCAGCCCTACTCTTAAGATAGATTTATCGTTTAAAAAAAACCCATTTTCTAGGCGAAATATCTGTTCCCAAAATATATTTAACATCATTGGTATATAAGTATACGGAAAGTGCAACGTCTTATCTGTAAAATAAGACCAATTCCATGAGAAATGAACAATTGTAAAGGCAAAAACTGCCCATCGTTTGCACTAATCATCACGTATACAAAACACGTAAATTCTTGCATACGTGCTGAATAAAATAGAGGGTTTTCGCACCGACTGCGGTCTGACTGTCTGTTGGATCATTTGAAGACAAAATAAGCACCTGAGGCGGCTTTCTGATTGGATAAGAGCCTCATGAATATGCATTTCATCGATAGTATCGTTTAAGAAATGTGATAATATATTTGACCTCATTGCGTCACTTTAATTATGCAGATTTATGCACGACGCTCCTATACTCGCACAAACTGAGAAGAGTTAGTTCATTGAGAATGGGTGAGTAATTGATTGAAATATGAGTAGATTAAAAGAATTTAGTCATCAATTTCGAAAAAGCTGCAAACTAGTCTTCGTGATCTACGGTAATTTCGTTACAGTTCTCAACAGATTTTTTTGGAAAAGATTTTCATCGTCACCCCCGGGGAATTTCGGTGCTCATCTCCATCAAGACCAAACTTTCTAATCAAGTTTTATTTCAGATTTGATCGTCATCATGAATCTAATTCACCAATCATCGATTTAATTTGAATCTAGATTTAACGTTACACCTTAAAATAATCTATGAAGCATGATTGTTTTTGATAATCCAAGTGGATTAATTCTTGTTAAAATCTTTGGTAGATGTGGACTCTGATGGCTTTACTTATCAGTATCAGTGCCATCCGTTCGCTCAGTTGCATCATCGATACGCGGTGCTTGTTAACTTTATTTAGGCCTAGACCAAAATTATCTGTGACCATTGATAATCAAACAACTCCAAATCCTATTTCATTGAGACGTAAGCCTGGAACTTATTAACAAAAAATATTCCAAAAACATCAACACTAGGATTTGTTTATTTAATATTTATATTTTGTGTGGGTCCAGAGTGCTTGTCAAGTTGTCATTATCTACTAGAGTCTAGACCTACTAGATCTAGTCTAGACCCCTATCAGTGGCGTACGCAGGAATTTTTTCAAGGGGGAGGTGGTTAACATTTTGAAATCGGGCCAAAAATTTCACAACGACTCAGCAAGCCGGGGGGGGGGGTGGTAACAGGACAATTTTTTTTTTTTTTGGTCACAAAAATTTGCAACGACTCAGCCAGCCGCTGAATAAGCGGGGGGGGGGGGGGGCATATGGAAACGTTGTATTATCCGCTCAATCTGACTTGCGTGCATAGAACAAATAATATAATAAGACCATATGCAAATTTTCTGTACTTTTGTCGGAAAAAATACATTTATCCAGGACAATGTCTCTTTTTGCGTTGGAGAACAGCAAAAAGCGAGTTTCAATCATACTTTGGCCGCTCTCGCAAGCTCTCACTCTTTCACTGTGGTCAAGCGACTTTGGGGCAAGCGGTTAATGAAAATACCAATCGTTAGATTTCTTCTGGTATTAAACTTGTTTTGATTGATTGTATAATTTTGTCGGAATAAAGGAAACAAAAAGGCTTGACCAATAACGAAACGTCTGAATAGACCTTTTGATCTTGAATTCCCTAATGAAAGCGCAAATAAACAGGTTCTAATGACGTCATCTTCGCTCAATCGGTGTCTTTTATCGTAAAATGCTACACTTTCACAATGTTTATACTTAAATTATTAGTAAGATATAACATATTTTGTCTGATATCACTGAAGTTTTGGGTTTTATTTAATGAGTCATTTAAAAAAGAGCCATTTTACTGCTCAAGTTTACTGGATCGTACCATTAAAGTCGCAGGGTAGAAAGATGCATTTTTCAACCGCGCCAAATTTAATTTACGTTCCGACATTCTGTTAAATGGGTTCGTGTTGTTAAGAATCCACTGCTTTCTGCTCCACCAAACGTCCACATGCGGAATCGTTTATCAATTAAATTATTCAAATTTACGGATGCTTCCTTCCCAGGTGTTTGAGTTGTTGAAGCATTTCATTCACCTGCTATCATTCTTTGTACTCCAATTGCCAGAACGCAAATTACTTTTGGGTTTTATAGTTTCATGCGGAGTCGTTTATCAATTATATGTATTCAAATTTATGAATGCTTTCTTCCCAGGGGCTGTGTTTATGCATTTCATTCAACTGTTATTATTCTTTATACTTCAATTGTTAGAATACAAAATGCATTTTGTTTTTATAGTTTCATTCAATAAGTAAGTCAATAAAAGAGTATGTTCTGCACATATTTAGTTGACATATTTGTGATTTTCTTTGAATTTCACCTTTAACAACACGAACCCATTTAACAGAATGTCGGAACGTAAATTAAATTTGGCGCGGTTAAAAAAATGCATCTTTGTACCCTGCGACTTTAATGGTACGATCCAGTAAATTAAAACAGTAAAGGTACTTATTTAAAAATTACTCATTAAATAAAACCCAAAACTACAGTGATATCAGACAAATATTGTTATATCTTACTGATAATTAAAAAAAATATGTATAAACATTGTGAAAGTGTAGCATTTTACGATAAAAGACACCGATTTAGCAGAGGTGACGTCATTAGTGCGCTTGCATCAGGGAACTCAAGGTCATAAGGTCAATTCAGACGCTGATAAGTTATTGGTCAAGCCGTTTTGTTTCCTTTATTCCGACAAAATTATACAATCAATCAAAACAAGTTTAATACCAGAAGAAATCTAACGATAAGTATTTTCGTTAACCGCTTGCCCCAAAGTCGCTTGACCACAGTTAAACGAGTGAGAGCTTGCGGGAGCGGCCAAAGTGTGATTGAAACTCGCTATTTGCTGTTCTCCAACGCAAAAAGAGACGACATTGTGCTGGATAAATGTATTTTTTCCGACAAATTACAGAAAATGTGCATATGGGCTTTTTATATTATACCTTATGAAATGTTACCCGAGTGATTTCCGGGCGCCCCAATGCTGGAAAGAAACGCACATTTTAGAAAACTTCACTTTTTCATAGAAAAATGCTTATTTGTTCTATGCACGCAAGTCAGATTGAGCGGATGATACAACGTTTCCATATGAAGAGGACAATTTTGGTTTTGATCCCGAAATTTGAAAATTAGACCGATCGACATTCCGTTTCGTTGGGGGTGGGGGTAAGGTCATCTTTTTTTAGGTCATCCATTAGGAATAAACACTCAAAAAGGGGGGGGGGGGTTTCCAGAAAAACATGCACATAAAAAAACTCAAGGGGAGGGGTTTAACCCCCCCCCCCCCCCTGTGTACACACCTGATCCCTATTATTAAGAGAAGACCCCTAGTCCACAAATATGTTTACTTATGTAGTCCACTTCTTATTGTCTTAATAAACCAATTCTACTTCAGACTACTTTATAATTATAGGCCATATAAAGCACTTTTTGAGGCACAAGTTAAATCTTCCATTTAATTTTACTTTGTACTGTGGTACATTAAATTGGAATGTTGATTTCCACACCATATTAAAGGTAATACAAAGTTTTGGTATGGGGTCGTGAATTTGGTTCAAATGAACATATTGGAAGCATATGCGATCCTACAATATTCACTAATCGTTGTCCCGGTCGAAGTTATGAAATTGTAAATAATAAACACTTTATGTTGTATAGCTCCCTCTCAAGGTCAAGATATTAATTAAGCTATCAAACAATGTTTCTTGACTAAATTTGACCGATTAGCTATTCCTGTTCGAAAATTATATAGCACAACTACATATTCTGAGATTTTCATGGTCGCAGCTACCATTGTACGGCCGTAGGAGCTATTTGAAATTTATCAAAATTTACCGGGAGCACCGGTAAATCTTTATATTCAATTTTTCTCGAAAGCAGAAGTATTTTAGGGGCTAAAGATTCAAGTGTTTTTAATACACCCACAGGGGTATCCAAATATATCAAAATTGTGAAGAATCACTATCCACCCATTTTTCAAAATTTCCCAAAACTTTGTAATACCTTTAAAATTAAGGCCAACCATGACATGAAAAATATCTTTTATGCAAGATCTATTTTTATTTTGTTAAGGAGAAGGGGACGCCTTGATTGTCATATTGATTTTGTTTTCTTTTTGTTACAACAGATTGAAACTGATTAAGAGCTGGAAGGAGTTAACTGAGGAGTAGACATTACAACATTTTTTATATTTGCAATATGAAGCTGAAAGTCCCATGCAGGTAAAATTTTCAGGATATTTAGCACACAAATATTAAACGACCACCTATTAATTCACTAAAAAGGAAATGGAACTAAGTTTATGCTGCAAGTGTTTATAGTGGAGGGTATATTTTATTGTAGTTTTTCCCTTTCTTTGTTTACAAAGGGATTTGTCCTTATTTACAGGAGGTCCTGTGTGTAGAAGAACGATGTCTTAGGGTGCGTGTAATCGACACTTTTTCACCCTAGAATCACGGTTTCTAAAGACGTTTAGTTTAAAACGCAATGCGTTCAAGCGATTTTTTCGTCGGTCGTAAAAATAAACGTGTTTGAAAACACAAACATGAAACGCTGAAAAAGATGCGTTTTGTATCATGATTCAAAAGAATCACGGTCGCTAAAATTCGATTGAACGGACGGAGTTCTCAATCATGATTGCATGACGAAGCCTCTTCCGGTTTGGGAAAAACCGCGCGCCCGCTTTGCATGCAATTTGCGTTCACTATACCATCGTGGCCTGTTCCGTTATGTTATTCCTTGTTTTTCCTTCTATCATTTTCTCTTTCTGTCTTTCCTTATGTTATTCTAGGAAGAAGACAACTTTAGACTGATTTGCAGTTTGCTCGACATTTATTCCGCTCCGAAACTAGGAGTCCTTTTCCTCAAAACATGTAAAGTAGGAAAGTCAAAGTAAAACAAGTAACATGCATAAAAGCAATAACAAAATCTTATAACCACAATAAAGAGGGTCCACCATAAACAATTCGACAATAATGTATAAACGTGATATGATTCAACAATCTTAAGGGTACATGTACCATGAGTGAAACTCAAAATTGTAGGGATCTCCGGTCACGTGATCAGCGGAGGGATAGTAACTCCTTCCGATCACCCCAGGTCCCTGGGGTTTACGTGACCTGCCGGTAGGATAGTATCTCCTACGGATGATCCCCACAACTTTTCAATACTCACAAAATCATCAATGCATAACTAACATAGTTATGGAAACACTATATTTGTGGGATCTCGAGTCACGCGATCAGCGGAAGGATAGTAATTCCCTCCGATCACCCCAGGTCCCTGGGGTTTACGTGACCTGCCGGTAGGATAGTATCTCCTACGGATGATCCCCACAACTTTTCAATACTCACAAAATCATCAATGCATAACTAACATAGTTATGGAAACACTATATTTGTGGGGTCTCGAGTCACGCGATCAGCGGAAGGGTAGTAACTCCCTCCGATCACCCCAGATACCTGGGGTTTACGTGACCCACCGACAGGATAGTATCTCCTGCAGTATCCCCAATGTTATCCCGGTGCTACTATACCAGCGCATATATAAGAAGTGGTGATAATCGGAACCAACCATGGAATAATCACGAGTAAAAGAAATCCTCCCCCAGTCAACCCCCGTGTTACCATGATATTAAGTACATACAATTCGTTATATCACTCAAAACAACATTGTACTTCCAATTTGTTAATCCTCAATCAACTTTAAGTAGTTTACTTCTTCAACTCTACTTAAACTAAAGAGGGGTGGGTGGGCCGGGGAAAAAGGACTTCTCCGAGCGGAGATAAAGTCGAAAGTGAGAAAATCTTGCACACGGCGTTCCCACGCTTACTGCGCGCATAACTCCACCGTTGTAGATTCACTGGCTGTGCGCATTTTCGGTTTCTTTACAGAGGTAAATTTCACATGTCGCTGTCTCACAAAGGCACCGCTTAAACAGCTGTAAAAGGCGCGCGCTATTTCTGGCCTATGCCAGCAATTGTTTTGTCTATCCTTGACTCTCCCAGAATGACTCTGATCATTTATTATGATCACGTTATTCTAGGAAGAAGACAACTTTAGACTGATTTGCAGTTTGCTCGACATTTATTCCGCTCCGAAACTAGGAGTCCTTTTCCTCAAAACATGTAAAGTAGGAAAGTCAAAGTAAAACAAGTAACATGCATAAAAGCAATAACAAAATCTTCTAACCACAATAAAGAGGGTCCACCATAAACAATTCGACAATAATGTATAAACGTGATATGATTCAACAATCTTAAGGGTACATGTACCATGAGTGAAACTCAAAATTGTAGGGATCTCCGGTCACGTGATCAGCGGAGGGATAGTAACTCCTTCCGATCACCCCAGGTCCCTGGGGTTTACGTGACCTGCCGGTAGGATAGTATCTCCTACGGATGATCCCCACAACTTTTCAATACTCACAAAATCATCAATGCATAACTAACATAGTTATGGAAACACTATATTTGTGGGATCTCGAGTCACGCGATCAGCGGAAGGATAGTAATTCCCTCCGATCACCCCAGGTCCCTGGGGTTTACGTGACCTGCCGGTAGGATAGTATCTCCTACGGATGATCCCCACAACTTTTCAATACTCACAAAATCATCAATGCATAACTAACATAGTTATGGAAACACTATATTTGTGGGGTCTCGAGTCACGCGATCAGCGGAAGGGTAGTAACTCCCTCCGATCACCCCAGATACCTGGGGTTTACGTGACCCACCGACAGGATAGTATCTCCTGCAGTATCCCCAATGTTATCCCGGTGCTACTATACCAGCGCATATATAAGAAGTGGTGGTAATCGGAACCAACCATGGAATAATCACGAGTAAAAGGAATCCTCCACCCACATTTTTTTTTTTTTTTTTTTTTTTTGGGGGGGGGGGTTGGGCGTGGTTTGCCATGGTTGCTTCCTAATACCATCTATGGACCCATGCTGTTTCACTAAATATTAATATGACATGTATCATACTTCATGTATTTCTCATGGATTCAATCCGTTACATATCGTAATCTTATATTATTATTCTTGCCGCTAGCCAGACAGTGATAGAGGCGAAAACCCGACAATATTGCCATTGTGGCTTAATTTAACGAGCAAAATAATTATATTTCCTTTGTCGGGGAAAATTCCCCTATGGCCCACTTTGTAGTTCTGAAGCTACTGTGCGACCGAGTGACTCTGACTCCACCCTCTGCTAGCTTAACAATTGTGTATGATGTATACTAGTACATCAAAATCAATCATTAATTTAAATATGGTTCTAATTTATCAGCAATTAAATAAATTTCAAATTTAATGTGAATCCCAAAAATGAAGGCGTATATATCTGAATATGTAACTCACGTTACAACACGCTATTCCTCAACTTCTTGTGTTATAATAATTCCATTATCACATCGAACCCAGTCTGTCCGAAATTCCACAAGGCTCATTAATAGCCGAATTAGTGTTATTGTCCCGTTTCCGTGAATATAAATATTCTATTCATATATACCCAAGCCCGAGTCTATTCCTTCTTGGAAATTATCGATGAAAGCGTCGGATCCTCTGTCGGACAGGTGTACCCCATCTCTTAAAAATAAACTGTAATTGGATGGATCCAACTAATGAGCAATAACTGACGCATTCGGCAGCCGGGCTATTAATCTCCTCGCGTACTTGTTGAGCGATTTCCTGACCCCATCCATGGCGTCTTGTAATGTTCGATAACCACGACTGCTAGGATAGAATAGACGTGGGATGATGGTCGACCAGGCGATGTGCGTACGAGGCATGGCTGTCCGTAAAATTTGAAGAGCCATATCGATCGCGATTCTGCATTGGCAGGCATCATTCAGGCCCAAGTTATTTGTTCCTAAATGCACGATTACTAGCGCAGGTGCTCGTTGGTTGTATCTCAACCTATTCTCCACCAGGCGCGGAAGGTCTTGTAACGTCGCTCCTCCCTGACCGTGCCATTGGACCGTCCCTCTTGCTCTTCCCAAATCTTGGTGGTTGAGCATGTTCGCCCTCTGCTTGGCACGTCTGACCAAGCTGTCGCCTACGATCCAGATCCTGTCGCCGGTTGTCTCTGAAACAGGATGGAAAAACTCCCCAAAGTAATGTGTTCTATATTCATATTCATATCATCATACACGTGGGCTACTTATTCTCCCACTTATAATTTACTATGAAAATATGTGATAGTAGGTTTCCATTAAAAGGAAAAAGGAAGGAATAATCGTTCCTCTGTGTTACATGTAAAACCTAGCAGCGATGGGGGTTACGACAATATTAATGATTGGGGGAGCCTAATCAGGATAGTAACTCCTGGTTGATCCTCCAGTCCCATTCTGGTTATTAACATGAGCACTTCACATAATTGATCTGCACATTGTATACTTTGTGTCGTGTTCAACTTTTTATTGTATTATAACGAATTAGGTTAAATAATTGTATAAAATTATTACTGCTTTCCCGTTTGCCCGTTAGTAATTTAAATCCAATTTGTCATAGTAATCTCTATGCTTTGAAGTTTAACCGTTGGACTCCAGTGCAGTGGATTTTCCCATGCCCTTTGTTACCACAAATGGTACATGCGTGTGTAAAGCGGCATGCCTATCTAGAGCATTGCCCTGACCGGTAATTAAATTCATAGCATTCTCCGCCACGAAAGTTTTGTGCCCGAAATGGCGCCCTTCCCTTATTCATATTGGGTGTGAACTTTATTGTGCTCGACCCCCGGGGTGTGGCCCATTCCCGCTTGGTTGCCCACGATCCCTATTGGGTTTGGGGGCGGTCTTGTATCCGCATGTTTCGCGGAGATCCCCCACCTATTACGTGAAGGAGCCACAATTCCCCATCTATTGATGACCACAGCCCGCCTTTTCTGTGCATGCGATGTCGAAATTCGATATCGTAGTCTCTCCAACCATACCCATAATACCGAGAGGCAGCAGATCGAATTAATTGCCCATATTTCAGAAGCTCATGTGAGCGAATTAAATTGGCTTCTAAATAAATACTGATATATACAAAAATGCATCGGTCCACCATTCAATGGACACGATTTTATTTTTATTAAAGGTAGCGAATTTCAGCACTAACCTTCCCCCTTCGTGAGATATTGCTAAATTAGGGGCTTGTTCGTCTACTGCCTCTAACATTAATTATATTGCTATATTTTGTGTCTCAAGAAGTGTATTGAAATCTACATATTGCCCTCTCCATATTTTTTCCTTCATATTGTGGTGTACTTTAGTCCCCAGTCTATCAGTGACCGAAAACAAGGGCGACTGATCTGTGTTATATATGTGTGCACCACTGTGCTCCCCCCTTGTATCCCTGGCAATAGCGCCTGACTGAGTCGATTGCCCGACACTGCTTGCCCGTGTGGGAGGATGGGCTTCATTATCCCTCAAATTATGACTAGCTCTAGGCCTAGTGTCACTCTCGTTGTGTGTAATTTGTAATTGAAAGCCAGCGTATAGGCTACCGGTGTTTGGTACAATCGAGGGGAAGGAAACCACCAAGTTGCTTTCCCTCTCGCTTCCAAGATTGTTAAATCTATGTCTTGTTGTTTCACTAAATTGTGATATTTCTGGTAAATGTGATTGCATAGCTACGTCTACCTCACCTTGCATTGGCTGTGCATGTGAAGGCGGCTGGCTTGATGACTGGTTCGCTCCAGTTGTCTCGTTTCCACTGTATTGTGGTCCGTCAGTCTCCGGAGCCGGGTTTATGCTGGTAGTGGCTGAGCGTCCACTGTTGGGGTTACCGCTCGAGTGCCTCGCCCGTTTTGGCCGCCCCGCCCGCCGGGGAGTTGAGGTGCCGAGTACGTCTTGAGTGGTGTCGTTGCTAGACTGCCTTAATCTTGTAGACTGTCTAGGCCTAGCAATCTTTGGTTGGCGGGCCACCCGGCTCTGGCTTGATTTCCGCTTTCCCATCTTTCGATATACTGGGATTTCCTCTCGTTAATTAGACTTATCTGTATACTCAATTGTAGAGCCTTCTCGAAAAAGGACTTCTCCGAGCGGAGATAAAGTCGAAAGTGAGAAAATCTTGCACACGGCGTTCCCACGCTTACTGCGCGCATAACTCCACCGTTGTAGATTCACTGGCTGTGCGCATTTTCGGTTTCTTTACAGAGGTAAATTTCACATGTCGCTGTCTCACAAAGGCACCGCTTAAACAGCTGTAAAAGGCGCGCGCTATTTCTGGCCTATGCCAGCAATTGTTTTGTCTATCCTTGACTCTCCCAGAATGACTCTGATCATTTATTATGATCACGTTATTCTTTGTTTCTTCCTTCTATTCTTATGTTATTCTTTGTTTTTTTCCTTCTATCACCTTTTCTTATGTTATTCTTTGTTTTTATCATTCTATCATTTGCTCTTTCTGTCTTTCCTTATGTTATTCTTTGTTTCTTCCTTCTATACTTATGTTATTCTTTGTTTTTTCCTTCTATCACCTTTTCTTATGTAATTCTTTGTTTACAAAGCATTCTGTCAATTTCTCTTTCTGTCTTTCCTTATGTTATTCTTTGTTTCTTCCTTCTATTATCTTCTCTTATGTTATTCTTTGTTTTTATAATTCTATCACTTTCTCTTATGTTATTCATTGTTTTAATCATTCTGTTACTTTCTCTTTCTATCTTTCCTTATGTTATTCTTTGATTCTTCCTTCTTTCACCTTCTCTTATGTTATTCTTTGTTTTAATCATTCTATCACTTTCTCTTTCTGTTCTTCCTAATGTCATTCTTTGTTCCTTCCTTTTTTCACATTCTCTTTCTGTCTTTCCTTATGTTATTCTTTGTTTCTTCCGTCTATTTTTATGTTATTCTTTGTTTTTTCCTTCTATTACCTTCTCTTTTGTTATTCTTTGTTTCTTCCTTCTATTCTTATGTTATGCTTTGTTTTTCCTTCTATCACCTTTTATGTAATTCTTTGTTTTAAGCATTCTATCACTCTCTCTTTCTGTCTTTCTGTCTTTCCTTATGTTATTCTTCGATTCTTCCTTCTTTCACCTTCTCTTATGTTATTCTTTGTTTTAATCATTCTATCGACTTTATCTTTCTATCTTTCCTTATGTTATTCTTTGTTTCTTCCTTCTATCACCTTCTCATTCTTTGTCTTATTATTGCGATCTATGCTCAAAACAGCAGTCGACAGTCGGCCGTAAACAATTCCAGAAAGCGCGCGCCGAAGTTCCTGGGCCATACTGCGCAGTGTGATGCGCAGTGGTTTGGCTCGCAATGAGCTAGAATCAGCGTTGATGAAAAATCGCTTGAACGCAAACCGCAGTGACCTTGCTTTTTGTAACGGCGTTTTGAATTGTGATTCATGTTTGTGATTCTAGCTTCGAAAATTCGATTGAACGCACCCTAATGCACATTCAAAGCACTACATAATAATAATAATAATGATCATACATGTAGGGTATACACAGGACCCATCATTACTTTTTTTCTAAGTGGTCCTTTCACTTCTTGAGCAATGAAGATGAAGAAGAACACAACATAAGAATGATGAAAGTCTGTTTATAGGATGTATCATGTATTATGGTTTATATGCATCTATTATTTTCACTTTTTAATTGAAGTACCTACATTGTTTTCTCTTATGTAGGATGATGCTTCTCTACAGTGGATGATGAAGGCATGCTCATTACAAACCCAAATTAGGAACAAAGAACAGATAATGACAGAATCATATCTAGAGATGCGGGCCTACTACACTTCATACGAGCAAGTATGCTAATATACAATGTAGGTACCCCCAATAAACTATTGTAGAACACATATCATGCAGAAATTTATAGATCTGACAAAGATATTTTTCATTGTCCGTTACTTGTAAAAGAATACTTGGCTGAATATCACAATTTTAATTTAGATTTAAAATAAAATGTTGATATAGATGAAATATAAGTCTACATTACGTATGTTTCAATATTATTATTTCCAGTACATTCTCTGGTCCAAGTTGTTTGGTCATTTTATGTCCAATACTAAACCGAGTATTATTCAATTATGAGCACAAGTTCACAATACAAGTACATTGTACACGTATTACTTATTTCATACCTTGTCTGATCCAAGCTCCAGCAGGCCTATCGTCGGGATCATCAGAAAGCCAGTCAAGAGAACAAAACTTGCAGAAAATATTTTTCGAAAGATGGAGAAAGAGAGAGAAAGGGAATTTTAAGGTCACGATGAGAGTGGTTGGGGAAAATCCATCCACTGTGCCACATGATTTGTTTGTCTAAAATAAGGAAACTTAATACATCAGCATATTTAAAATGGATAATCATAGCCAGAGTATGTGTTGAAAAGTGGATGGTTATTATCATTTTTTGGTCAATAAAGAGATTTTTAGAAAAATCTAATGCTGGAATATTAATAAGTAGAGGTGAAATGATGTTTAAGTTAGTTGGCGTAAATATTAATAAATTAATGATACATGCCATTAAAACTCAAACAACACAACAACGAGTGAAACCGTAAGGTCCACTTCTCAGATGCATCCTGGGTACACCAGCTGTTATACTGGTGATCGATAATACAAGTTTGAGCGCGTATTTCACTTAACGGTGATCGCATCAGAATAATCCACGTTGATCCACGCTGAATCACTTGCGTTGCTAGCGCGCAGCGTGATGAATAAATTACCCATAATTCCGTACATTAGATTATTTGACCTCTCTAATTACGCTGATACGCGTATTGTTTTTTACCATGTAGTGAACATCATTCATGTACACTTTTTTCGGGGAGCATCCTACAGCGAAGCTTGGGGGGGGGGGGCCTGATTTTTGTTTCTTTCATGATATCCCCCAACCCCCCACCCCCAACCCCCCACCCCCCAAAAAAAAAAGAAAATCAAAAAAAAAATCGAATGAATGTCCGTGCGTGCGAGGTCATATGGGCAAATACCTGCATATAAACATCCATTATTGCGCTATGGGATGCACGGGGACCTTCAATTTTTTTCTTAATATTTGGAGTCTCATTTGGCCATTTAAAATATTGTGACGTCATCATAATGCCCTTGGAACTCAAAATATGAATTTGCATATTATGACGTCAGCAGTTTTATAAAAAAATGTATTGTACATGTTTCTCGGTATATATATTGATCGATTTTCTTCGATATCTTGATACGTTGTAGCTAAGACAATTGTCTACAAAGATCAATTACCATAATTTTTCATTTTGATGACGTCATCATAGTGAAAATTTCAATTAGATTTTTTATTTTGGTTTGAATGTATTTTCTTCTGCATTCATGGAAGTAAACAGTTTTTCGATAAGAATAATAATATAAAGTACAATAAGTATTTTCTGACATTTTCAAAAAAGAAAATTATAAACTGTCATGAATACTAAATTTTCTTCAAACTTTATAAAACATTAACAAATTTTTTGCTGCTGTTGTGCTTGGAATTCGGTGTGTTAGTTATTGGAATATTGAGAGGTACATAAAATAAAGAGATGCTGAGACTCTCTTTCAAGTGTAATATGCAAGAGTATAATTTATTATAACTCTAAAAACGATGAGTCACATAGTCCAGATTCAAAAGTATATTTACAAGATGTAGAGCTGCCAAAGTATAGTTGCTAGCTTAATGATAGTCTGAACTCTTCTCCTCTATCATCAGGGGTACACACACATTATATTCCCAAGTTCTAACACATGCAATTAAACAAAGGGGGCTTTGATTGTTGGGACAAAGACGGGAAGTCTTTTGTTTTGGAGGTTTGGGGGCTCTTATAAGATGTATACAATTTTGGTTTATTTGGGGTTTATTTGGCTGGAATAAGTTATTTAACAAATGAACTGGAAGGAGGTCTGGTATATCGCATGGTGGGTCTTATCTGTATTGGGGCATACTGAGTGACATTATATACTATTGCTGAGGGGGTGTAGACTTGTACTACCATTAAATACCATCCCCTTTCTTTGGAAAATGAGGCTCCTCTCCCTCTTTTCAAAAACAGTAGAGGAAGAAAAAGGGGGACATCGTAAATTATACACGTACATATTAACTAATTAATGAAAGGTGAAAACTGATAAACTAAATATGTGATCATTGTTCCATCTTCTCTTACTCTCCCTCTCTTTAAAACACATCAATTTACAACATCGGAACCTATTCATATTATGGCTATCATCACAATGGTAAAAAAGCTACAAAACTAATAATCCTAAACGATTAAACAAGCATAACAAATAGCAAGACTAATTTGTGATTCAATACTGAACACATCCTTACAATGCTAGTGCAGACTTATGCACAATAAGCAACCGTAACACTATACATTGTGCAGACTTATGCACATAAAACCAACAGCCAAATTATAAATTGTGCAGACTTATGCACATAAACATAAACAAGAACAAAATGTAACCAAGTTAAATAACCATTTTAAAGTTATCAAATTCAAAACGTTTTCAAAATGTAAACGCGTGTCAATTATCAAATGACTATCAATCCTGAAATAAATATTCGAGTCTAATCAAACAATAAAGTGTCTTCACAGTATGCATATGCACAAATATGTCGGTGCAAATCTAACATCTATAACAACATGATTATAAATGAGAAAGCAAACGGGTGCGCTCAAGGCGTTGAAAGTACTTCTGTGTTTCAATAGACCATAATGTACTTCATATGAAGCATCAACACAGAATTCAAGTAACTAACATACCTAACCCATTATGGAGTTCTTTCCATAATCATAAAACAACTTCAAACTTGTTGAATATCATAAAACATGTGTGCATTCAATCCTTGTAAAGTCATCAAACTGATGAATTATGATGCATTATATAACTTCATTCTTGAACAAGCTAATGCGTTCAACTTGTGTAAAATTCAACAAGAATGTATCATTCAATTATTATTGTCATACTAATTTTAACTACAAAGTGCCTGTAGACTTATACAGGAAAACTTTGATACACATCTATCATGATGCACAATATTTCAAATTGTCGAGCTATCAATGCTTCTAGACTTCTACAAGCATACAAAACAAAATTATTATGGGGCATACACAATTGATATAGAGGTAACTGTCTACAATATAAAGACTTATAAAATCTTCCTGGGGTGCCGGTAATCGGTATTCTTCTGTCTGTCAGTATGTCATTAATTAAGCTTTCTGTGTCTTTATACACATTGACATTCCACCAAAAACGCACTTGCTTGGTGGGTTTATTACCAGTTTCAAATGAGGTCAATATTTGTAGATGTCAATCCTTGAAACGGCCTCTATGAAGGGTCATGTTCTGGTCATTGGGGGCAGTCATAAGTAGGTCAAAGTCTATATGTATTAAGAGTCTGGGGACAGCTATCCCATTGTTGTCCGTCAGCTAGTGCATGCAAATAGTCTGAATCATGGATCGGGTGTGATAGTTGGGAACACATAATCTGCTCAACATCAATCTCAGGGGGTTTATCATCGTTTTCATTGATGAAGTTCATTGATGGTTTCCCAGTGTTTTGTCTCCCTTGCTCTGTGTTTTTCCCTAGAGCCTCTTAGAGCTTCTGTATGGGCATGATGTGGTTCCTATCACCAGACATTCTGTAGAACTTTGCGGGAATTATGAATATGCCATGTATGTCCTATCTGTGAAATTAAAACGATAGCAGTGTCCTAATTCAAATTATGCAAGGAAACCCATTAACTTGCTAGACTTCACTGTCAAACACTATTGAGTGACTGACTAGCCTTTTTTCTTCTTTGGTAGTTATATACAAAAAATGAGATGTAAACGGTACATGGGCATTTGTCTACATCAATAATCCTATTCTTGTAATGGCCAAAATTAAAATGGTTGAATCTTTGCGGTATAGTGGTCTGAAAATCGAACTATCACTTACTGGCTTTAAAGCTCATAAGTTTGATTCGACAACTAATAGTCGTTATTTTCCCACTTAAAGACATTTTTAAGCCCTTCTCCCCCCTTTTTTTTAAGGGAAGTTCTAAACTAGTTTTATCTTTTAAATGCCGTTCGAATTTAACCTTTTCATTTGTTTGGCCTCCAAATGGGACATAGTACATTTAATAGCAGGACAAAAAGATTTTTTATTTATCGATTTAATGAAACATTTTTTTATACAGGATAATAACATGATCAAATAATCGTTTTGTATCATAATCGTTACTAAGGACATACACACAAAAAGCAAAACAATTAATCAATGCAAATAGAACTAGAAATGCAATCGTTTCAGAACAATGACGCCATGTTTTTACGTGTCAAACGAAAGAGCATATTTCGGACTAGTTACGCAGAGTATGAAATAGCATTTAATGTCATGCTTTACCGATTTAAAAAAATCCAGCTTCTTGATGCTTTGCACTTGGCCACTTAGAATGTGCCTGTAAAATTTCAAGAAAAATAAAGATCGTTCTGGGGTCCAGAAGCGTGAACCCGATTTGCCCCATAGACATTGCGTGTAATGCATGGGCGGAGAAGATACAGGATCTGAATTATGGCCGGCGTTAAATTGTCTTTTTCTTTCTCTCTTTATGTCTCTTTACGGGCCGTATTTGGTATTATTAGAAAGAGAGTTTCATGGTTGTTATTGTAAACTACTCTCTTCTTTTCTCTGATAATCCTATCGAAACACGTGATGTAAAATAGATTTATAGGACAAAATGGCGTCTTAAATGGCCCCCTTGACCAATTTCAAAAATCCGGCCTCAAGGTGCCCTGCGTACTGCAACTCAGAATGTCAATGCAAAATTTCAAGAAAAAAAAGGACATTTAGGGGGCGAAAAGCAGTCTGAAAAAATGACGTCATGGCCGATACGTGTTATAATTGGGCGGAAACTCGGCGGAATTCGTATAGTGACCCTTGTTCAAATGTGATTTACTCAAAATTTTCTTTGTGAACATATACCATACTTGGTATCATTCGAAAGGGCACTTCATTGCGGTCAGTTTGACACCATTGTCATCTGCGCGCAATGTACTGCGCGCATTAAAGGCGCTATTTCGTAATGCATAGCAAATTCATCATTTTTGGCGATAACGTTGCGTTGACGTTATTAAAATCTACTAAACTTGGCAGACAGTTGTCATGTATATGGATACATGTGTCTGCCAAGTTTCAATGACGTAGGTATAACGGTCGTCATTTAAGAGTAAGTTGAAGCTATTTCGCAATTTTCTTTAAAAAAGGCATATTAGGAGGGCATTTTCGCAAAGTCGGTCAGTGTTAGGGTATATAATTTTGTATATGGCTGGAAAGGGCATATCTTCAAGTATCTAAATCCAAAAAAAGGGTACGGAGATAATGGAGATACGGCCACAGAAAGAAAGCCAATTCCCAGAACTTTAGAGGGAGCTATTTATGTTTTGCAAAGCCATTGGAGCGTGAAATTTGGCATGGCTATGTCCAGTTAAAAGATCAGGATACTGTACGATCTAAATACAAAACTGAATTTATATGTGAAAGTTATGGCAGTTTTAGATTTTAAGGGGTCCATTTTTCAAGAATTTGAGAGATTTTTGACGGAGTCGGTTTCAGATTTGAATTTTGAGTACGAAGATGGCATTTTGAAGGTCAGGTTATACGTCGCAGATAAAAAAAACATCTCTTAGACCATCTAGAGGAATTTGTTAGAAGTTTGTAGGCTCTAGGATAGTGGAGATAGGAAGGAAGAAAGAAAGGCCTTAAAAAGGACCAGAAACGGACAAAATGGCGCCTGGACGGTTATGCATGAGTGATTTCGAAAATCGAAGAATGTAGTGACCTTGATGAGATGTTAGAGACTATGCCTATGAAATTTGAAAGGAAAAAAACATGAGAAAAGCACCTAACTAGGAATAACAAACACTACGTGCAAAACGAATGCGAATTCCTGACGATAAGGATAAGGAAAACCAGGAGGAGAATATTAATGGGGCAGAATGTGAACGAAAACAAGGCAATGACGAAGGTCGTCATTGCAAAAATGTACAATGCACTTATCTGTTATACAGTAATGAAGTCCAAGCCCCGTACTCGGGATGAACCAGAAGAAGAAGAAATAGATAATGATGATGAAGCAGAAGAAGAGAAGGAAGAATAAATTTGTATACATTTTTTTTGTGTCAAGTCATGGATGAACCATTTTGTTGTAAATCAGGGAAATGATTTCACACCTTTAATTCATTACAACTGACATAATCGCAGAGACTTTTGGAAAAGCAAACTAAGGTTATGTTCATATCTTTGTCCATCACTTACTGAAATATGCGCACATTAAAAAATCCAAACATGATTCATTTAGGATATATAGGGTCTGAAAAATAAAAATCTAAAATTTTAAATGACAACATCCTCCATAGCGAGTGCGTATTTGTTTATAGTTTTAACTCCAACACTAATAATAATAATAATCGCTTCATTCTTTTAATTAAATGTAATGTTAATTGTAATTGTATTTAATGTGTTAAGTGGGAGCACGCTACAAGAGTCAAATCTCGCACCCCGGGGCAACGTGTCTGACACGGCCGGTTGTAGCAACTACTCCGAAGATCAAGATACTAATCTTGAACTAAGGAGAAACGAACGAACGAACGAACTCCAACACTGCCAGTCAGATACAATATTGACATTCACAATCCCCCAAAACATTATTATTGTTATCATTCGGCACAGAAAAGAATTGAGTAACAGTGAAAACAAAAAAATAAGAATAAGATTTGAAGTGAGTCACATGGGTGCCGAGAAAAGAAAAATATTTACAAAAAACTTAAATAATAGCAACGAAAAAGGAACACACTTATAACTCTTCGTCATGTCATCATTAGAGAGCATCCCAAGAATAAACAAATAGCCGAAATTGGAATAAGTTGGAGGAACAAGCATCCATTTCTCTCTTTTAATTTGTTGATAATTTCCACATATCGGCTTTTAGCCGCAACCAAATTATCTTACATTGTTTGTTCATTACTACAAGTATTTGTATTCATATGTTTACATATAAACCTCATTGTTAATTCAATTAAATGATAACCCATCATTCAATAAGTTTAACAAAAAATATTTGAAAGATATTTCTTATCAGTTTGAAAACGTGCAAAAAATGTCTTTTATTAAATAAAAAGTCCATCCATTTTATACGACACCTATAACCAAATAACGAAAAATTGTGGCGTGCGCCTGTAATCCAGCTTAAAGTGAAAATTACAAACTGATTCAGTCGAGGACGCAGGTTCGAAACTGTCACGTCTTTTGGATATCGACGTTTAAAGGTCGGTCCCCAGACGTAAATAATCATGTCTGATTAATACACGTCTGTAAAAACCCAATACACGCAAAGAAGGCCCATTATTTAACAATCAAAATGAACGTAAGAGATTAAATCTGAAAGACATACAGTGGCGTAGGCAGGTCTCCTATCTTTAAAATTTGTTTTTATCATTATTTGTTTATATTTTTGTTAAATAATTTTTTTACATATCGTTTCTTTCTTTCTTTTTTTTCGGGGGGGGGGGGGGGGAGGATGGTTATTAAATACAATGCGCGCATGAACCCCCCCCCCCCGGGAGACCCAGCATATTTTTCACTTTCCATTTCATATACATATTTTTTGGCACTTTCAAAATGGTTTGCTTAAAACAAATTTTTTTAGAAAATTATATATTTTCCCCTTGCTTAAATCAAAATTTCACCAAATGTTGTGTTTATCTCTCATTAGGCCCAATATCGAGTTATATATCTCCGCTGGTGGCAAGAAAGAGTGACAAATAGGTTCCTTGAATATGTTCTGAACACAATAGATTACATGATTGATTACACTGCTCACCTAATAGAACAGATTAATAATTGAATTGAATTATCGTATGACTTTAAAATGACATCAATAATTAATCAGCGAGGGAGCGTAGCGACCGAGGGCAAAACTGCCCTCTTGAAATTGAACATATTAAAGAATACTGAAACAAATTGTATCTCATATCCTATTTATAGAGAAGTTCATATAAATTCCCATCTGTGAAATTTGAACGTTAGCAGTGTCCTCATATTCAAATCATGCAAGGAAACCCGTTTACTTGCTAGACTTCACTGTCAGACACTATTGAGTGACTGACTGGCTTTTTTTCTTCTTTGGTAATAACATACATGAAAAGAGTTGTAAAGGGTACATGAGCATTTGTGTACATCAATAACCCACTTCTTGTGATGGCCAAGATTAAACTGATTGAATCTTTGCGCAGCATAAAACGTATGACCATTCGATACAATTGTCTGAAAATCAAGACTATTACTTTTGGGCTCTATAGCCCTAAAGTCGACTTGACAACTAATAGTCGTTATTTTCCCACTTGAAGACATTTTCAAGCCCCACCTTTTTAGGGAAGTTCTAAATTAGTATTATCTTTCAAATGCAGTTGGAATTTAACTTTTTCATTTTTTTTGCCTGCAAATGGGACATAGTACCTTTAAGAGACGATACTATTTCGTTTATTTAGTAAGGGGGTGGAATCCATTTTGCCCCGTCCCCTTCATTCAAGCAGGGGATCTTCCCGCCCTCACCACGCTTCGGGAGAGTTTAGACGTTGATAAGAAACAGTCGTCTATAAAAAAATAAGTTTGGATCCTTCGCTTTGTAGAGGAGGCCACTACCATCAAATCTCTGGAACATTTGCGTAGACTAGTCTTGAATAGGGAACAGGAAAACTAATCGCCCTCTCTTTTTGCAGAAATAAAAAAAAAACACCTGTCGTCAACCCCCAATTTGTAGCCTTGTGATCGTTTTTTTTTTCTTCTTCAATACTAAGATTTAATGGATCTAGTACATGAATGTGTAAGTGAGCGGAGCGACCAAGGAAACATTGAATGTAAACAGAACTTTTACTGTGTAGCAACCAAGCTAGGAAACTTGATATTGAAGAGTCGAAAGTATGTGCACTAAAAAGCTGCTTCTACATTAAAATCTTTGCAATTCAAATAATTAGAGCCACTTTTTCTTATTTCATTCTTGCAAGGGGGCCTTGAACATAGATTTTTGTTATGGGGGGGGGGGGGGGGGGGTGGAGGAAATTTTAGTACTCTGCAACCCCCCCCCCCCCCCCCCCCCCCATCCCCTCCGCTATCTAGGCCTCTGGACATATGTGTGACAGTAATGTACGCATTCCACTAGATATAATTCCCTGGCCTGGATGAATGGCATCCACATTCGAAAATCCTACCACCATCGACCACTGGTCTATGAATCCAATTTTCTTATCGTAGCTCTTGAAGATTTCCCGAAGCTTCATGTCCAGTTCTCGCGCGTACCAATCGCTTACCGTTACAGACGATCCCGCGCTCCCGTGCGAACGGGTATTCGCGCTTTTGATGACGACAAGCGTCTCGGGACTTCGGCGATGCAATCTTTCCACCGCGGCCTTTATCCTCCTCACTCGATGCTCATAGAAACTCATGTTTAAGGTGGTTAGATGCGCCCAAATTGTAAACATGAAGACTGTATTTGGTGTCGCCTTTAACTCATCAAGAGCTTCCTCAATGTACTTCACTTCGGATGCATCCGTCCAGTTATTCCGGATCGGGTATCCGTGATGGCGATAGTGAACCGTAAAGTTGTTTACTTTGTCTTCAGCCAGAGAAGGGCCAACCTTCCAATTAGATTGCAAGGTTGGTGGATTTGGTTTGAGGGTACTCTTTAGAGTCTTCACGATGTATTCGTAATACTGTCTCGAGGTGGAGTCCCCGTGGAAATACAGGGTTTTATTGGTGAGGCATTTCAAGGAACTAGGGATTACAAAGTTACGAAGACGGCAGTAGTTGGAATACCAGTGCCCTTTGAAGAAGTAGCCCGCTGCCATGGGGTTAGAAAGACTGTGGGAACCTACGGCGCACGGAGGTAACCTCTCGTTAAAGCAATGAGCTGGACTCGATATGTCTGAAAGATATAAGATTCATAGTTACTTTACTTGTAATTCGTACATGTCATGAAGAAATTGAATAGGATGAACGACAATAACGTAAAATGCTTCTCATTACCCTTTTGTGCGTATAAAAAAGTTTACCCAACTTTTGGAGCTTCTCATTTTGAAGTTGTTACCTAATCTCATTTGTTTCTTCTAAGACGGTGCTTGATAAAATTTTAATGACTAATCTTTTAACATGAATATTTTTAAAGACACGCCAATACAAACGGTTTTAGGACAATTACCCCCTGGGCAATCACACCCGGAAAGTTACCCCCCAGAAAACTACCCCAAAGGACAATTACCCCCTGAAATATTACCCCCCGGAGAAGCTCCACTTGTATGTGTCTTTATACCATTGCATGACAATTTTTTCATGTTTTCTTATGTTTATGACTGACAATCACAGGTTCGTTTTCTTTCTTTTCCTTTACTACGCACTTGATTTAACTTTCCTCATGTTCATAATAGTTTTTCTTGGACGATGCATCTTAAATATAATGTTCATGTATTTAAAACATGTTTGCCCTTTCATGGATTTGAATGACTAAAGAAAAGCTGAAGTAATTGGCTTTTCAAAAAAAATTATTGAATGGCCATTTATTATATCGTATGCCCCTTATTTAAATATAGATGAATCATTTGAAGAGCTTGTGACGTGAATAACGAATTCGAAAAAATGAAAATTAATTCGAATTACGATTTGAATGACTAGAAAAAAACCAAAATAATCGGCATTTGATTTTGAATGCCTATTTCTTAAAATTATTTACAAATTATTTCGAGCACTAACGTGTTGTTTACGATATAATTAGGGGTCGTGTTACGATGGCTTTACGGATTGTTACGAGTAATGACGAGTACTTTACGTGAAGTTACGTGCACGTTACATGTATTTACGATTACCTTACGAATATATGTGTATACTTACGTTTTGTTTTCGATTTGGGGAAAGGTATAACAGCTGTTAAGTCGTAAGGACACATAAATACTCGTAACTAACTTGTTACTATTCGTAACAACAATTAAACAGGCCGCAAAATGCCCGTAACTTGCTCGTAATTATCCGTGAGAACTCGTGGTTCTAAAATTACCTTCAAAGCAATTTAGGTCCTTAAAGGGCACTAGAAATGTTATAAATAAGAATAAGAGCAATAACCATGCACTTTAAAGGCATTTGCCGTCTTAAAACAGAACCCAACTGTCCTTTTAAAGTTTCTCCTTCCCTTATTTTTGATCCTTCATGACTTTTGGATTGGATGAGTTATATGTATATTGCGGTGAATATGAGCTTATGATCAGAGTAGTGCGAGCGAGCGAGCACGTCCTTACTCGGAAAAAAAGATATTCATGAATTTCTATTAAAAGTTGAAACCGATCAAACTCAAAATGGCAACACCGTTTTCTTGCTTTTATTTTATAATTAAGGATTAAAGGTATAAACCACTTTTGGAAACACCCCCTCTCAACAACAGAAATAGAAGCTCTAATACCAATCATGTGAGAGAAAATGTTTTGACTAAAACGTGATGATACAAATTCTGCCTGGAAACCGTCTACTAATTGATATATTTGGTAAGTTATCACATTGATCCGGCCTGGATAGATATCGCGAACGCATTTCAAGTAGATTATTAAAGAAAGAAGACGATTCGATGTACCATTCTCGACTCTTAATCCTTGTATGAATCAAGTTCCCCCTCCTCCGCGCGAAGCGCGGAAGTTCTGACGATTCATTAAATTATTAAAAAAAGAAGGCGATTTCATGTACTATTCTCGACTCTTAATCCTTAATGTTTGAATCAAGTTCCCTTTCCTCCGCGCGTAGCGCGGAAGCTCTGACGTTTCATTAGATTATTCAAGAAAGAAGACGATTCGATGTCCATTCTCTACTTTTAATCTTTGTCTGAATTCAGTTCCCTCCCCCCCCCCCCCCTCCCGCGCGAAGCGCGGAAGCTTTGACGTTTTAATAAATTATTAGAGAAAAAAAGACGATTCGTTGTATCGTGTCCTTGTCTGAATTCAGTTTTTCCCCTCCCGTGCGAAGCGCGAAAGCTTTGACGTTGTCATTTGATTACTCTTAATCCACGTCTGAAATCATTTTTGCCCATCACGCGTAGCGCGGAAGCTTTCACGTTTCATTAAATCATTATAAAAAGAAGACGATTCGTTGTATCGTGTACTTTGACGTTTCATTTAATTATAACTCTTAATCCTAGTCTAAATTCAGTTGCCCCCCTCCCGCGCAAAGTGCGGAAGCTTTGCCGTTTCACTAAATTATTAGAGAAAGAAGACTATTCGTTGTACTGTTCTCTATGAATCCTTGTCTGAATTCAGTTTCCCCACATGATGTATGTATGGAACGTTCGTTCGCAAATCTTTTCATGCACAGCCCGAGTGGTGGGTAGCATGTTATCTCCCGACAGTGCTTGTCGCAATAACTTCTGAAAACGAATTGTATACTACTGTTATTGTTAACGGCCACTAATTAGGCCCATTAGTGACTATACAAAATATATGCTCTTCCTGGCTATTTGGGAATGTGTCAGTTTGCAACAGAAATGGAGAACGAATTTTGTTAAAAACCATGTGATATCACGAACATTTATAATTCACTTGTATGAAATTGAAAATAAGTCATGGTTGGATTTTATTGGGAGGGGGGGGGGGGGGCTAGCGCCCCCAAGCCCTCCTACCAGTTCGCCAGTGACATAGGCCTACATCAGCTTTTCAATAAAACAAAAATAAGTTGTGACATAATAATCTTACTTCAAAAATGAAAAATGTTTTAGGAAATATCAGGAAATAAAATGAGGGAAAAAAATAAATAAAGATACAATGAAGTGAATTTTAAAAAGGGTGAACGGAAACAACATAACAACTAGTGAACTATATTATAAGTCATACTAATGTCCGAAAATCTTTCTACTTGTCTCCGATCTCATCACGAAATCGTCACAGAGTTCATCTATGTTTACACTGTCCAGGATTGTCTGATGTGCATTGCAGATTGCTACTTTTGCGCTTCGCGCTTAACATTTAGCTCTATGATGCTGTTGATTGAACACTAAATTCATCAATTCCTGATGAAGCCGTATGAGTGAGAATTCAATTTATTCTTGTCTCATATACGATTGTCTCATTTACTTCGTATATATATATGTATTATAAAAATGAGATAGCAAAATATGTATATTGATAGTCATCTTGCGAGTAATAATCATTAAGTACTCTCATCGGGCTCTTTATCATTAATTTTTCTCTTAATTTTTTAAATTTGTTTTAGGGTGAATTATTGGGGGGGGGGGATGATTGTACAGGCCATCCCCCCACCTGAACTATTGGGGGATATATCCCCCCCCCCCCCATCCCCTGGGATCGACACCCATGCAAAGAGGTCACAAACAATTAAACTTTGATTATTTATTGCTTTGCCTCACTATTTATAAAGGGAAAAAAAAACTGAATTATAAACTGGAAGTTGAACCCTCAGGTCAACTTTATCAAAGTATCAAAGTACTAAGAGTAACACGCTGTCCTTACCGATTGAGCTAACGATGAGTTGATGAAAGATTGATTTGTATAATTACTATCACCCTATTGACCACCCTACCGGATTCCATGTGCGGATGCGCTGGTGTCCTTCGCAGGTGCGCATCCGCAGGTTTCACTCGCGCGCTCAATCTGGGCTCGCCGTGGTACGAAAAAATAAGACGCGAACGGTACGTTATGGAGTTGCTAATTGGGTTTTCATCGAATACAATTATACACTGAGATTAATTTTCTAGGTTTTACCCTTCTGTTGTAAATATGAGTTGAATCCGGCACAAATGAACGTCTACAGCGCTCCCGCCTAGTGCGGAGAACGCAGAGGCGAATTCCTGATCGGTTGAAATTTTAATCATAATTTTGAAATATTTGGGGTCATTTGTACCATGTGCTATCTGTAAACTCCCTTATACGTGTTACCTTCAGCAATGTACGATTAACATATATCTTTTCTAAACTGGGCAATTCCAAACCGATGATGCGCTGAGCAATTTTCCTTATTCTAGCACGTGTTCCATTACCAAAGTAATAAATAGGATTGAATGTCAAGATAGACTGAATGATTGGTTTATAGAACAGAACAAGAAGTGTATTGTCTATTTGTAGTTTCTTAAGTTGTCTAAGGAAATAAAGCCTCTGGTATGCTTTCTTCTAAATAATGTTGATACTTTCTGACCAATCCAATTTACATGATTTGGTAGTGCCAATATATTTGTACTCTCTCAACTGCTCGACTACTGGTAGGGTGTGGTCGGGTCTCGATTACTTGTCATGGTCCTACTTCCACAGATATCACCAGAACCCCAATGAAAACAACTATGATTATCCTTGAATGTGCAAACACCATTATGCTGTCAGACAACCACGAATAACAAGAAGACGATCCACAAATTGACAAATATACACAAATATGAGACAGGCAAATAACCAGTGACGGTCGCCACAGAGCAGAGCCCTATCTAAATATCTTCTTTTTTTGTCTGACTGACTGTCTGACTTATTGTTTACACTCACTTTTGTCTTGTTGAGTCACTGTCACAAAGTTGATTCCTCGAACTGGTATAGGTTGCTTTTGCCTGTAAAGAATGTACAAATATATTACGACAATATCGGCGTGAAAAAATGTACAGATTACTTGGAGTTGGACCAACTAGAACTTTTTTAAAAAATAAGATGGGACTTATTTATAATAATACTAATATTTAGCTTTTATATAGCGCGTATCACAAATGTCTCTAAGCGCTTTGCAAATATGCTATTACCCGGTCATTGGATTCAGTGCTTGCCCGCGCACACTGTGTGCACAATCTCCACCCCAGGGGAGCATTCCAGCCAAGCGTTACTTGACGCTCAAAAACTGTTTGATCAACAATGACGGCCGCATCCTACTGGGTACCCATTTAACACCTGGGTGGAGAGTAGCAAGTTCAGGTTAATATCCTGTCAAAGGATATTAGTGCCGTGTCGGGATTCGAACCCTCGACCTTCGCATCTCCAGTCAAGCGCCTTAAACTACTCTACCACGACACTCCCACAATTTATTTTAAGGAGAACCCGACATACTAACCTCTGGCATTTTTATCCCTGGCATTTTTACCCCTGGCATTTTCATCTCGTGAAAGTTATACACTTTATATTTTAATCTTTTTCATATTTACCTCTCTTATTTTCAAACTCTGATATTTTTAGCTCTGGCATTTTTACCTTCGACATTTTGAGTGCTGGAATTCTGACCACTAGCATCTTTACCTCCACCGGTTTTATCACTGACATTTTGACACCGAAGCCTCAAAATTTTTGTATGTATACCCCTTTCCCTCCCCCTGAGTTAACATGCATGCTTACCCCTTAAACAATGTCTGCTCTTGTTTTGTCATAGCAGGTTTGAAAAGAGCCGCTGAGAATTTCTTGTTGGCACAAGTCCAAGCAAAGTCTGAACAAGTCAAATTGGTCTTGGTTGGCGCTGTACAGAACCACGGCTCTGCTATCGCATGTCTTGTTAAATCACATATGGTTGCCTGTTTGATGGGAAGGAGGGGAGAGGAGATGGAGGTAGAGAGAACGGAAAGATAAGGAAGGGAAAAAACAACCGTTACCACAAAACGACTTTACTTACTAATTCTGCATTTATAATCAAATATACAGTGCGTCCCAGAAAAAAACGAAACCGATAATTTTCGATGTTTTATCATAACTTAATCACAATTATAATTAATAAATGACACATATCTGTAAAGCTTAGATCCCCCTTTTTCATTTGATGCAACTCATATGATGCATATTTCACGCATGAGTGATTAAAAACAATTTGAAGAAAGGAAACCAAAAAGGCACCGAAAATGTGATTATTTTGGTCCGCGGTGTCAGAACAAGTGTCACGCGCCTCCAATGAGCCGTGATTTATGACCGCGAATCCTTCATGATTCAGCCGCGGACCAAAAAAAACAAACATTTTGGGGGCAGTGTGGCAAGGGAAATCGGCACAAGCATAACAAGGGCAAGGTCGGGCAGCCAAATTTGGTATCAACTTAAAGCTTAGACGTCACAAAAAATGGTGGTATTAAAACTTAAGCGGAACTTTGCGGAACTCTAAACATTTCCTCTGGATTTATAAAAAAAAACATGGATAAATAGTCCATTTTCAGTGAATTACCCTACAGTACATGGGCGTAAATCCTTACGTAATACCTATTGTTCAGGGGGGGGGGGGATGATCTATTTATTCATCCCCCCTGAACAATAGGTATTACGTAAGGATTTACGCACATGCTATAGTATATCATGAAGATTGTGTTTCTGTTAATGTTAACCCATTCGTACTTAAAATCGGTGGCGCCTGCTCACTTTTTACTTGTCGCCCAAAATACGCTCGGTGCCCGGGCGGTCGCCGTTCGGGCAACGACCTAATCGAGCGTTCGCCGTCGAGCGATTAAGGTCAAAAATCGAAGCCGCTAGGTCGAGAGCTGCCGAGCGGTCGCCGCCCGGTTGTCACTTGGAAATTAGCCGGTGGCCGCGGTGAGGGACAGCTCGGTAGTCGACGGATCATCAATCGGTCACTGCCGGGACGCCCCCCTGAGAAGCTCCCCGATTTTGCCCAGTTTTGACCTAACATCGACCGGCGACCGACGGGAAATTCACAGGGCGCCTCCCAAGCATCGTTGGGGCTCTACAGCCTGCTCGACTTCTCCAAAAATTGTTGGGCGATGCCTAAATTCCAGCGGAGACCGAGCAGGCTATAAATCGGTCGGTCACCGCTCTGAGTTGTGACCATAGCTAGACAAAATATACATGAATTTAAAAAGAAATTCGATATTCTCTACTTACATTGGGTACGGGAGGAATTACATTACACAGTGTGTCTTCTACGACAGATTTTTTCCCAATCTTCCCTGTGAATCGTCCACTGTAGCCATATCTCGTTGGACAAGTATCGCGAGCTCGTCTCAATACATTCACGGCCTCGGCTGGATGGACAAGAATTACTCGGACGAAGGATTTTCCGACCCATCGTAAAGTGAAAGACGCCTAAATAGAGTGTAAATTCATTTCAAATCAATTAAAATGTTCTTGATTATAATCCAAACAAATCAGATCATTCTCAATTGTGATTGCAATTGATCACAATTTAAAAATTATTGTGTAACATAGATAATTGAGTGCGAAAGTAAAAATTGTAATAACCAGAAATGGCCAAAATTAACATACTACTGCATGTCTCTTCTGGAATTTAATATTCGGATGCAAAAAATACTTTTGTCAACATCTTTTCTTCATTTGTTTTAAAAAAGAAAAGGGGAAAATACCACATTTCGATAATCTGATAACGAACGATAATTATCAAGAATAAAGTATATTGATATAGTTAACAAAACATGTCATGATACAGTTTAAAATTGCATTAAACCGAAAACTTAAATAGCCCAATCCCCCCCCCCCCAAAAAAAAAAAAAAAACACCGCCACAAAGACCACATGAAAAGAGATAATACAAGAAGAAAACAAATTACATCCACGTGGGAGACAGGAAGCAAGGGATGACAATTTCAGCGAGATTATTAATATAGTAATAGTCGATAATTGAAATGAATAATGAAAAAAGGAGCAACAACAACAACAAACAAACAATTAATGAACCATACTAATCATTAGTGTACTTCGATCCTACTACGAACGTGTTTCAACGTGACCTGGTCGAGCATCAATTAGCAGTAGTATAATCCCCCATCACACCACACAAGTTCTCACTACGTTTTGGAACCGTCCTAGAAGATCGTAAAACGGGTTGTGGTCGGGGTAGAATGTGTAAGTAATGTCTTTAATACGATCCTAGTTCGTTCATACACAGTCCACACTATGTCCAACTCGTCTTTCCTCGTTCCACAGTCAGTTCAAATCAAGTTCATATCAAGTTCATATCAAGTTCATATCGGGTAAATTTGCCATTTCCAAGCAGTCCTAGCCCGTCCGTTGTCAGTTTAAACTAGTTATCAACTAATTCTACTTCGTTCCCAATATGTCCAAATCATTATTACTAGTTCGCAACTTGTTCTAACCAGTTTATAACCTAACCACCCCGTTCAGAGACAGTTCAACTCGTCCTCATTTTGCTCTTAGTGCGTTCGAACGCGCCATACAGTTCGTGTGAAATCCCGTAAGGGCTCGAGGGCTATACAACCTTATTTCCGTTCAATTATACTACCGCTAATTGATGCTCCACCATGTCACGTTGTAACACGTTCCTAGGAGGATCGAAGTACGGCATTTCCATTTGTAGTACGTCCATCTCGTTTTAAGTACGTTGTCACCTCGTCGAATTGCAGGACCGGTAAAAGTTTGAACAGGATCAAAGTTCTAGAGCACCCTTCACGTCCAAGCCAGTCCGAGTCTGTCCATGAAGTTCTTAAAAAGATCTTAAAAAGTTGCTACTACGTTCATTCCGTTCGCAAACAGTTTGAGCCCGTTTGGCTACATTTTCGAGAACGAAGTGAACACTAGTGTGGTTTGATTGGGGCTTGAAATTAAATTATAATTCAAGTAACAAATGCGAAAAATTGAAATAATGTGTATAATGTTAAATATCTTTTTGCGAAAATCCAGAGAAGGATTAAAGAGTGCGACATGAAATGAAATTGTAATAACAAATTTGATGTAGTTCACGGTTTGTATACAGTCAAAATTTGAAAGCAAGTTATGTCTTGACATTTAGTTTGCTTGTTAAAAATAATGGAATATCCAGAATAGACTGTCGTGGTCAAAAAAGGGAAAAAAAAGTTACCAGCCCACAACTTTAAAAGAAATGGGATTTGAATGTCTTTACTTGTAGAACAGTAATGAGGGTGTAAGTAGAATATGTAATAGAGAAGAAATTTGAAAAAAGAGTTGACTAGCCATTTTGTTGTTTACGAACCTTGTAATTGCCATCTCCAAGATAAACAACTTCTCCATCGGTAGAAGCACCGGCTTTAAAGTCATTATTGTAGATCCTGACCCGAATATAATCTCCTCCATTTACTTTTGATTTATTTGTGCTGTCTCTGGCCTCAATGATGATGTCCAGACGATCACATATTTGGTATTTCCTTTGGGCATCGATGATGTAAAACGTAGAATATCGAACACTTGTAATACCCGCGGTTTCCTTTAAAAAATATGTATATCAATCTAAAATGTTCATAAACATTAAAGAAAATGCATAAAACTTCTTTAAATTCGGATTCAATAGTGAACGAGGACATATAAATGATGTGTGATATTAATATCACACCGATTACTTTATTCTGTCAGTGATACAAATGAAAGGCCGAGGCAAATCCGTACAGAGGCTGCTTGTAGATTGTACGGAAACCGTGCAATTTCAGTGCAGTAGCCGTGTAGTCTCCGCAGCCTTCGCACTTCCGCACAGATATCGTATGGAGCACGTACAGCGTTCGGGCAGAGGTTGCGCGGAGAAGTCGCAGTGACCGTGCAGCCGCCGTGCCGTTTATGAGCGTTTGTTTACCCCCATGTTCACCAAAAAATCGTACGTTTGCTGCACGATCAGTTTGAGACCTCCGCGCGACACCCGTGCGGTGATTGTGCGGAAATCGTGTCATTTCAGTGCAGTAGCCGTGCAGTCTCAGCAGCCTCCGCATCGAAAGCTGCACGTGCTGCGTACGATTTTCGAGCGAAGGCTGCGGAGACTGCACGGCTACTGCACTGAAATTGCACGATTTCCGTACAATCTCCAAGTAGCCTCTGTACGGATTTGCCCCAGCTTGCCACCGAGGGCCAATACAAGAAATGGCACGGTTGTGAAGCTGCTAAAGTAGGGACTTTTAGATTTGCACGTCGACAGCTTTGACTGCAACGTGTGACGTCATGTTAAGGCACTGCGCATGCGTTACGTCGTCTCAGTCGGCGATCGAGAATGCGTCAACCTTGATTCTCCTTAATCTAGTACATACATAAATACATATAGCGCCTTTACATGCTCAAGGTACTAGTATGCCGCGTGCGCATAAAATATACAGTTCCTCAGGTAGACAAAGGAACATCCCTTCCCTGCTATTATGTAAAAATGTGTGGAACAGGTGTCACATGCATATTCACCTGTTCTACACATTTTCACATAATAGCAGTGATGGGATGTTCTTTTGTTGAGGGTAGAATGAGGAACTGTATATTTTGTCTTCTTTCTTTGTCCGTGATGTTCATAGTGTTACTTCCTGCATGCATGTATATCGTCGAGTGCAATCTAAAAGATTTCTAATTGTAGTCAACATGGGCAGCTAAGTACGTTGACACGCATGATCAGTCGGCATTCGTCGTGTTCTCGTCCACTCAATCTTAAAGTCCCTAATGTAACTTTTCGCTAAACCGTAACCTAGCGCAAAATTAACTGAAAAAAAAGTTTCACTTCAGCGGATACGTTATAATACCCATACACAATGTAAAAGTTGAGGAGCACACGCTAACCGTGATATGTAGCACAACAATTGCAAACCATATGGTGGCCCTGAAGGGACATCGCGAATCACAAACTTTGATGTGAAATTCGTGATGTAATATGCGACAATTCTCATTTTAATTGTCGAGAATTTCGTCATGGACTATACGCGGCAGAATATGCACCTCGTCGAATATTTTGTAACGATTTTTAAAAATTGTATTAGTTATCTTCTTTCTCCCTTAAATTATATGTGCTTTCGTTCTCCCATATTGCTCCGATTGTCTCATTTTCGCTCGCTCGACCACTGCAGCACAAACATAGCTCGTTCGACGTCACTACCAAACTAGCCAATCAGCTGTTAATGACGTCATATTGAATGCGGCGGCAAATATATATTTTGTGAAATTATCGAGAAATTGACTATTTCTAATTGCAAACTAGTTTTATTTTTGGATGGAAAAGCAGCCATTGTTATCTTGACATTCATTGAAGTAATCAGGATAGGGTAAGTTACTTCTCAGATGATTCAAGAGGTCCATTTTGTAGATATTTTTTTAATTTCTTAGAATGCTCCACTGTGTTGCAGGGTACCGGGTGTATGCCATTGGGTGTGATGTGTTCGCGCGCTATAAGTACAGGCCACCGCGCCGTCGGGTGTATTCTCGTACTGATGTAGGTGCAAAGCTAGAATGGCTACCACGCCCACTTCCCTCTCTATGCCTTTCTGAACATTCCTTTCCTTCTCAATACAATAACTTTCACCTGCCTAAGTTATTCAAACCATACCGCCTCGCCACTTCCATTACGTAATCATTAAAAGGATCCGCATATACAACATTTTCCTGCTATACGTTGTACTGTAGGAAAATACAAATCTCCCTGGTATACCTTACAGTCCAAATGATAAATACGTGCCTTTAACGAAGCAGGCGACAATCGGCGTAGCAGACGACACGATGGTAATTTTGTATGTGAGATTGCTTTGCTAAATATAAATTACTTTGTTAATAAATATCAACTAAAATTTCTTTAACATTTCTTTAAACCATCATTGATATTTAATAATTCATGAGTGAGTAAACGAAACATACCAAACTATATAATTATATGAAATACTTGGTGGCAATTAGGGGAGTTTGACGTGATGACCGATTGCACCCCTCTGTTAATAACCGAATAGTCCATGGTGTGTCATGAATATTCATGTTTTTGCTTACCTCGGCTAAATGTTTGCTTTTACTAAATTGAAAAATTACGGTGGGGGTTGGATGAAATGGACAAAATGAAATAGGCAGAAGTGATCTATGATAATTCATGCTTTTTATGTTTCGTGTGCTCGACCTATAATCTTCAAATCGCTAAGCAAACTGAGTCCAAAGTTAGACTTGTTTCACATGTGTATTATAGGCAATGACGAGCTTGGAACTTATTTTGAAAAATTACGGTGGATGAACTTTTAAAAGTCAATGAGACATGAGGGCTCCATTGAAAGAGCTAGTGATAACGTACGTCGGGGTGGATGTGCTTTTCGTTTAAACAAAAAATGAATTGTTAACGATTTAAAAAAAAAAAACGTCCATAGGCTAACATGTTAGGCTACTGACTCTGACCATGCTCTGACGATAGGGGGCGTTGTGAAATGAGACTAAACGGAGCAATATGCTCTCTCTCTCTCTTTCTTAATAGCTGTCACTTATATAACCTCTCTCCTTCTCCCCGCTCTGTATCTCCCTCGTCTCTCTCTCTCTCTATCCTTCCTCTCTCTCTCCCTCTCTCTCTTTCTTATCTCCTTCTCTCTTTCTCTCGTTATCATTCTCTCTCTAATCTTTCTCTCCCTTCCTGTGTTTCTCTCTTTCTATCTTCCTTTCTCCGCTCTCTTTCTCTTTATGTCTCTTTCCTCTCTCTTTCTGTGTAATAAAAGCTGTTGTTCTGCTACAGCCAAGCTTTAAAGCCTCTCTAAATAGACCAATTCACGGTTAGAACATGACCCAAATTACCCCGAATATCCACAGATCTTCAAAATATGAAGCGGTCCCACTTTGTACATTTTGAAATTATCACTTCTACAGCAATGGAGGTACTACATACATAGCTTTTGTTTCTCCTTTTCAAATAATACTTTCATCTGTGTATCATGGAGTGCACTGCTTGTGCATAAATATATAATGATTACATAACTTTCATGAGCACGTATCCAGTATTTTGTCTCCGTGTATTTCAACCATTTGATCTGCAATGAACCTTTATCTGCTCATGCTCAGACTGCAACTGTGAACTGGTCGATTGTGGGAAGGCCCCGAAATTTGGTGGCTTTAGTTCACTTAAATTGTGTAATTATGTAAAAGAGGATGTCATTTAAAAGACATTTCTTGTTGGATCCACCACTGGTTAAAGTGTAAACTGCCGCTAAAGTGTAACCTGCCGCTAAAGTGTAACATATGCTGCTAAAGTGTAACCTGCTGCCAAAGAGTAACCTGCTGCCAGGCGCGTCCACAGGGGGGGGGGGGGGGGGGGGGGGGGGGGGGGGGGGGTTAAACCCCCCTTTGGATTTTTTTTGATTAAAAAAATATATATATTTATTACAAAAATAAAAAATGAATAAATATTCCCATGGCTGACCTAAAAAAGCTAACCTTAGCCCCCCCCCCCCTCCCCAACGGAGCAAAATGTCAAATTTTCAAATTTCGAGACCAAAAAAAAAAAAAAAAAAAAGCGTCCTGCCGCTAAAGTGTAACCTGCTGTTAAAGTGTAACCTGCTGCTAAAGTGTAACCTGATGCTTATGTGTAACCTGATGTTAAAGTGTAACCTGCTGATATAGTGTAACCTGCTGTTAAAGTGTCACCTGCTGTTAAAGTGTAACCTGATGCTAAAGTGTAACCTGCTGTTAAAGTGTAACCTGCTGCTCGATGCTTACCTGATGCTAAAGTGTAACCTGCTGCTAAAGTGTAACCTGCTGCTAAAGTGTAACCTGCTGCTATAGAGTCACCTGCTGTTAAAGTGTGGCCTGATGCTAAAGTGTAACCTGCTGCTAATGTGTAACCTGCTGATATAGAGTCTGTTAAAGTGTAACCTGCTGCTCGAGTATTACCTGCTGTTAAAGTGTAACATGCTGTTGAAGTGTAACCTGCTGTTAAAGTGTAACATGCTGTTAAAGTGTAACCTGCTGCTAATGTGTAACCTGCTGCTATAGAGTCTGTTAAAGTGTAACCTGCTGCTATAGAATCTGTTAAAGTGTAACCTGCTGCTATAGAGTAACCTGCTGCTCGAGGCTTACCTGCTGCTGAAGTGTAACCTGCTTCTAAATTGTAACCTGCTGCTAAAGTGTAACCTGCTGCTAGAGAATCTGTTAAAGTGTAACCTGCTGCTATAGAGTAACCTGCTGCTCGAGGCTTACCTGCTGCTGAAGTGTAACCTGCTTCTAAATTGTAACCTGCTGCTAAAGTGTAACCTGCTGCTATAGAGTCACCTGCTGTTAAAGTGTAACCTGCTGCTATAGAGTAACATGCTGTTAAAGTGTAACCTGCTGCTAACGTGTAACCTGCTGTTAAAGTGTAACCTGCTGACATAGAGTCTGTTAAAGTGTAACCTGCTGCTATAGTGTAACCTGCTGCTATAGAGTCTGTTAAAGTGTAACCTGCTGCTATAGAGTCTGTTAAAGTGTAACCTGCTGCTAAAGTGTAACCTGCTGCTATAGAGTCTGTTAAAGTGTAACCTGCTGCTATAGTGTAACCTGCTGCTAAAGAGTCTGTTAAATTGTAACCTGCTGCTATAGTGTAACCTGCTGCTATAGAGTCTGTTAAAGTGTAACCTGCTGCTATAGAGTCTGTTAAATTGTAACCTGCTGCTCAAGTGTAACCTGCTGCTATAGAGTCTGTTAAAGTGTAACCTGCTGCTCGAGTCTTACCTGCTGTTAAAGTGTAACATGCTGTTGAAGTGTAACCTGCTGTTAAAGTGTAACCTGCTGCTATAGAATCTGTTAAAGTGTAACCTGCTGCTATAGAGTAACCTGCTGTCCGAGGCTTACCTGCTGCTAAAGTGTAACCTGCTGCTATAGAGTCTGTTAAAGTGTAACCTGCTGCTCCAGTCTTAGCTGCTGTTAAAGTGTAACCTGATGCTAAAGTGTACCTGCTGTTAAAGTGTGACATGCTGTTATAGAGTCACCTGCTGCTTAAGTGTAACCTGCTGTTAAAGTGTAACCGGGTGTGGATGTCCGGGGGCATAGGCAACATAAGTTGGGGGACAGGGGGGCAAAAAATCAGTAAAGGAGTATAAAAGTTGGTTTGTATTTTAAACCCAAAAGAACATAATAAAAACCTAAATTAAATCACATATAAAATTACATGCAAAGAAAAGGAAAGTTGACATGAATTAAATTTCCTAAACATTTCGCATGCCACCTATATTTATCAATGGAGGTTTTTATAATAGCGATACGCGCATATCGCGGACATATTGTGAGAGAATGGGAAAGCGTGCGTGTTTTTTATAGGGGTGAGAAGACATGAGCCCCTGAACGCTGGCGTACTGTTTTTTTTTTTGGGGGGGGGCGGTATTTCTTATTCGATACCGGTGATTTACAAATGTTGCTAAATTGAAATGATTTTCCGGTATTTTTCCTCAATTTGCTTGTATTAAAGTCATACCTTTTTATGCGTTTGTTGGAAAAATTAGAAATTCCCAAATTAACAGTGGGGCGAAATATATGCTTATTTAGAAGCCCGCATGTCAGGGCCTGTAGTACGGCTGGGCTCGGGGGCTCGAGCCCCCCTCGATTTAAATTATGTTACCGAGCATATTGCTCTGGGGCGGTATTCTGAACCCTGCATTATCTCTAATATTGTTGTATCTTTGGAGATAAGATAAAGTTGGTATTCTGAACATTGTTGTATTAAACTTTTGTTGTATCTTTTGTTGTATCTTTTCTCTCATCTCATTGGCCGCGCCTGCGCTCATACTTTGGTGCGCTTGTAATTGTGCGTATTATTAATAAAGTGGCGTTTAACAGGTAGGGGGTTGTTGTATCTTTCGTAGTGATATAATGGCGGCAATATTCCTTGCCCTGAACCAACTTCGTGCCAAAAGACGAGTTAGAAGAAGATTGTGTGTTGACCGGAAACATCACAGATGAGAACTTTCTAAGAAATTACATGCTAGGATATGACGATTTTAATGCTCTCTTCTTAACCAATATAGTGAAAGCGCGATCTGTCTTCATGATCCACATTCAAAAGCGCATAATGATGACGCGCGTAATAAGCTCTTAAATAACTAATTACGCCCAAGATTAGTAAGCGCTAGGCGCGATTCCATGACATTTGCTCCGGCGACAATTGCTCCGCTGTAAATTTCATACACTAATCGAATGGCTAACTTCAACCCTGGATTCAACACTATACCCTACCCTAAACCTAACCCTAAACCTAACATAAAACCCTATTGAAACCCTAACTCTAACCCTACATCTTAGACGAAATAAAGCCCGGAGCAATTGTCGCAGGAGCAAATGTCGTGTCACCCTAGGCGCATCTTCAAATATGTCATTGAGTATTCCTATTGGTTAACCTACTTATCATGCTTATATATATATTTTGATTGGTAGGGTCCATACTAATGGGCGTGTCAACAGTGGTCAAAGATAAGATAGAGGCGGTCCTTCAAGAGATAACACAGGGATAAAATGATGTTCAGAATACCAACTTACAACTCTGGGAGATACAACAAAAGATAACACAAAACTTACAACAATGTTCAGAATACCACTCCCTGTTGTCTCATTTTCGCTCGCTGGACCATTGCCAGCACAAACGTAGCTACTTCGACGGCACTACCAAACTAGAATGTTCCACTATGTTGCAGGGTGCAGGGGCGTCGCCAAAGGGGGGTGTGGGGGTGTGACACCCCCCCACCTGTCAGGATATTGTCGGTAAAATTGCGCTGCCGTCGGGAAAAAGAGAAAAGGGGGAGAGAAAAAAAGAGAGGGAAAAAAAGAGAGGGAAAAGGAGAGGGAAAGGGAGAGAAAAGAAAAAAAGAAAAGGAAAAGAAAGGAAAGAAAGGACAAGAAAGAAAAGAAAAGAGAAGAAAGAAAGAGAAAAGAGAAAAAGAGGGAGGAGAGGAAAGAAAGGAAAAAAAAAAAAGGAAAAAAGAAGTAATAAGAGTGAAAGGGAAACAAAAGAAACGGGAGATGAAAGAGAGGAGAGAGATGGGAGGTAAGAGTCTGAGAGAGGAGAAGTGGAAGTAAAAGAGAGAAGGGGGTTGTTGGGTGGAGTCGTCTCGTCGAGGGAGCAAGAAAGACACGGGTAAATATGTTGCTGTGTCGGGTCAGCTGTGTCGGAATTCTTGCTCGATCCTCGTGTACTATATCAATGCAGAAGTTTAAAGTCGGTGAGATGTATGTTTTTTCCCCTACGAACTGTGACTTCTTATCCACTGTGACGACTTTAAGAGTGACTACAACTACAATACTTGTATTTTCTCGAAGTTTCACTTTCCTATAATATCAGCTATAGAAATTTTTTCGGGGAAACTAAATTTCAACAAGGTTTAAGAGTCAACAACGGTACGACGAATCGTCTTCCTTTCTTTATATTGTGATGAAACGCCAAAAATTCCGCGCTTTGCGCGGAAGGGGAAACTTCATTTAGACGAGTCGAGAACGGTACAACGAATCGTCTTCTTTCTCTAATAATTTAAGGAAACGTCAAAGCTTCCGCGCTTCGCGCGGTAGTGGAGAACTGAATTCAGAAAAATAGAGCTTATTAAAAGTCGAAAAAGGTACAACGAATCGTGTTCTTTCTCTAATAATTTGAGGAAACGTCAAAGCTTTCGCGCTTCGCGCGAGAGGGGGAAACTGAATTCAGATGAATAGGGCTTAATAAGATTCGAAAACGGTACGAGAAATCGTCTTCCTTTCTCTATATTGTGATGAAACGCCAAAAATTCCGCGCTTTGCGCGGAAGGGGAAACTTCATTTAGACAAGTCGAGAACGGTACAACGAATCGTCTTCTTTCTCTAATAATTTAAGGAAACGTCAAAGCTTCCGCGCTTCGCGCGAGAGTGGAAAACTGAATTCAGATGAATAGGGCTTATTGAAAGTCGAAAACGGTACAACGAATCGTGTTCTTTCTCTAATAATTTGAGGAAACGTCAAAGCTTTCGCGCTTCGCGCGAGAGGGTAAAATGAATTCAGATGAATAGGGCTTAATAAGATTCGAAAACGGTACGAGAAATCGTCTTCCTTTCTCTATATTGTGATGAAACGCCAAAAATTCCGCGCTTCGCGCGGAAGGGGAAAACTTCATTTAGACGAGTCGAGAACGGTACAACGAATCGTCTTCTTTCTCTAATAATTTAAGGAAACGTCAAAGCTTCCGCGCTTCGCGCGAGAGTGGAGAACTGAATTCAGAAAAATAGAGCTTATTAAAAGTCGAAAAAGGTACAACGAATCGTGTTCTTTCTCTAATAATTTGAGGAAACGTCAAAGCTTTCGCGCTTCGCGCGAGAGGGGGAAACTGAATTCAGATGAATAGGGCTTAATAAGATTCGAAAACGGTACGAGAAATCGTCTTCCTTTCTCTATATTGTGATGAAACGCCAAAAATCCCGTGCAGGGCTCCAGTTTCCAGTGGGACGTGTTCATCGGAAGGGGAAAACTTTATTTAGACGAGTCGAGAACAGTACGACGAATCGTCTTCTTTCTCTAATAATTGAAGGAAACGTCAAAGCTTCCGCGCTTCGCGCGATAGGGGGAAACTGAATTCAAACAAAATTAATAGGGCTTATTTAGAGTCGAAAACGGTACAACGAATAGTGTTTTTCTCTAATAATTTGAGGAAACGTCAAAGCTTTCGCGCTTCGCGCGATAGGGGGAAACTGAATTCAGATGAATAGGGCTTATTAAGAGTCGAAAACGGTACGACGAATCGTCTTCTTTCTCTAATAATTTAATGAAACGTCAAAACTTCCGCGCTTCACGTAGGAGGGGGTAGCTTCATTCAGATAAGGATTAAGAGTCGAGAACAGTACACCGAATCGTCTGCTTTTTCTCATAATTTAATGAAACGTCAAAGCTTCCGCGCTTCGCGCGAGAGGGGGAAAAACTGAATTCAGACAAGGATAAAGAGTCGAGAACAGTACACCGAGTCGTCTGCTTTTTCTCATAATTTAATGAAACGTCAAAGCTTCCGCGCTTTGCGCGGGAGGGGGGGGGGAACTGAATTCAGAAAAGGATAAACAGTCGAGAACGATACAGCAAATCGTCTTCTTTTTTATAATAATTTAATGAAACGTCAAAGCTTTCGCGCTTCGCGCGGGAGGGTGGGGGGAACTTCATTCAGCCAAGGATTACCAGTCGAAAACGGTACAATTAATCGTCTTTTTTTCCTAATAATTTAAGGAAACCTCTAAGCTTCCGCGCTTCGCGCGGGAGGCCCATCACCCACCCCCCCCCCTAATGAGCGTGCTTTTAAGTGATTCTCTTGCTCACTACCGCCCCTCCCTAAAATAAGATCCTAGCTCCGCGCCTGCATTAAAATATATAGCTATGATGCTGACTAAATTGAAGAAATAATTCGTATATTTATGTCGTCGAGGAAAATGACCATTTTGCGCATATGCAAGTACTATATATAGTCCATAGGAAAAACAATTTAGCCTTCGGCCCCAGGTTTATAGGGTTGAATTTGTAGATATTGGACATTTAATTTTGTCGGTAATTGGTGGCTAGTTTTGTCGGTAATCGTTGGCCTCGACACCCCCCCACTGAAAAAGGTCTAGCGACGCCCCTGGCAGGGTGTATATGCCATTTGGTGAACCAGGTGTGCGGAAATGGTGTGTTGGGGAGGGGAAGTGAGAGTGTTCGTGTGTGTGTGTGGTAATTGTATGTGTGTCAACAATTAAAGACTAATAATGACAGATGGCTAATCATAAATCTACAATGACGAGTAAACTGTCTACATCACAGTACACAGATAAATGTGACTTGAAGGTATATAGCAGACGGCAATCGGTGGATCAGACGGGATTGGATAGTGATTTTGTATGTGGGATTGCTTTGCTAAATATAAAATACAAGAACCTTTTCCATATCTTTAAATTAACATTGATATCTGATAATTAAATAGTTAGTAAAATAAACCTACCAAACTACATCATAATACAATGAAATACTTGACTTAAAGTAGGGGAGTTTGATGTGGTGCACAATTGCACCCCTCTCTAAATAATCGAATAGTCCATGGTGTTCATGAATATTCATGTTTTTGCTTACCTCTGCAAAATGCTTGCCTATACTAAATGGAAAAATAACGGTGGGGGGGGGGGTGTGGCTGAAATGGACATAATGAACCAGCCAGAACTTCGTGTGCTAGACCTATAACCTTACAATCGCGTGATAAATTGCGTCCAGAGTTCGACTTGTTGCACATGTGTTATATAGGCAATGGCGAGCTGGCGACCTATTTTGACCAAATTACTGTGGGTAAACTTTCAAAAGTCAATGGGACATGTGGGTTTCAATGAAAGAGCTGGGGTGGTATTCTGAACATTGTTGTAAGTTTTGTGTTATCTTTTGTTGTATCTTCCAGAGATAACACAGCGCTAATATTGTTGTAAGTTGGTATTCTGAACATCATTTTATCCCTGTGTTATCTCTCGAAGGACCGTCTCTATCTTATCTTTGACCACTGTTGACACGCCCATTTGTATGAACCCTACCTATCAAAATCTGTTTTATATAAGCATTATAAGTAGGTCAACCAATAGGAATACTCTATGCCATATCTGAAGATGCGCCTGGCGCATACTAATCTTGGGCGTAATTAGTTATTTGAGCACTTATTACGCGCGTCATCATATGAGCTGTGGCATGTGGATTATGAAGACAAATCATGCTTTCACTATATTCGTAAGATGAGAGTATTAAAATCGTCATATCCTAGCATGTAATTTCTTAGAAATTTCTTATCTGTGATGTTTCCGGTCAATACACAATCTTCTTCTAACTCGTCTATTGGCACGAAGTTGGTTCTGGGTAGGAAATACTGCCGCCATTATATCACCACGAAAGATAAAACACCCCCTACCTGTTGTAAATATTGTTGTAAATACCATGCAAGATAAGATAAGATAAGATAAAATGATAAAGAGGATTAAAAGCCACTTTATTAATAATACACACAATTACAAGCGCATCAAAGTATGAGCGCAGGCGCGGCCAAAGAGATGAGAGAAAAGATACAACAAAAGATAACACAAAAGTTACAACAATGTTCAGAATACCAACTTTATCTTATCTCCAAAGATACAACAATATTAGAGATAACACAGGGTTCAGAATACCGCCCCTGGTGTCAACGTACGTTGGGGTGGATGTGCTTTTCGTTTTAACAAAAAAATGAATTTTTAACGATTTTGGGGGGTAAAAGTCCATATGCTGAAGTGTTAGGCTGCTGGAATCTGACGATAGGGGGCGTTGTCCAATGAGACTATTCGGAGCCATATGAAAAAGAAAGAAAGAGAGAGAGAAAAAACAAAAGACCTGCAAATGTCACAAATGGGGTATCAAAATAAGCTCATGTGACCGTAATTAAAGCCTAAAACCCCACCAAGGGCCCTAAGGCGGGTCCCTGGATGCTCATCTGACCATAATTAAATACCTAAAACCCCTGAGCTTCCGGGGGCTTTTCCCCCTCGGACTCCCCGCCAATTAGTGACCGGCCAGTGTCACAAATAAGGTATCTAAATATGCGTATCTGCAGGCCCGTAGCCACGGGGGGGGGGGGGGGGGGGGGGGGGGGGGGGGGGGGGGGTACCCCCCCCCCCCAACATTTCCAAGATCGGTTGAACTGTTTTAGATCCCTCCCCAGGACGTCGATCAAATTACATGTGCCCCCAAAATACATCAAACTCTGGCTACGGCCCTGCTAATCTGACCGTAATTTAATGTCTAAAAACCCTTGGCTTCCGGGGCTCAGCCTATCGACCCCCTGCCTAGGCTCAGGTCCTGGACCCCTTGCCAATTTACGCTCTTCCTGATCGCTAATACCCTACTTTGAAAAACGTTCCGCGGGGACTGCATGTAACGTGTGGTGATGCAGATTTTTCTTCTGCTCACCCCCCCCCCCCTTCCAAACGTTTTTGCTCATTACGCCACTGTCCGTGGAAGGCGAGCCCCCTGGAATGTTTGCCCCACCAAAAAATAAATAAATAAAATAAATAAATAAATAAAAAATCGTAATTTGATATATCAGCAGAGTTAAATGAACTTGTCAAACATCGTCTAAGATCAGTCAGAAAAGCACACAGCGTATAACGAACAGAAAATATAAGAAGAAATGAATGTCCTGTCTTCAGTTGTGTTATGTTCCTAAAAATCAGCCTGTTACTTTATTAGTAAGTAGCAAAGAAGGGAAGACAAAAAGCCAATGTAATTTTCATCCAAGAACAGGGGCTAGTTTTTTGCCAAAGGGGGGGG